>NW_026778213.1:1510989-1821978 GCF_025265405.1 Mesoplodon densirostris
TATATTCAGGAGAAAACGCATACACCGTTTTTGGCCAAGCAAGCAAGCGGGCAATGCAAATCTGCACTACAAAGAAGTATCACTTCCCACCGGTCAAAAGGGACATCCACAAAATGTGTAAAAACCAGAAAGGCAAGACAGGCCCTGGAGAACTGGGAGCCTTGTTATGCTGATGGGAGGGATGTAAATTGCCAACTGCCTCACTGGAGGAGTGCATTGTGTTCCCTAAAACAAGAAAACAACAGAGCTACAGAGCCAAGGCAACTTGCAGTCTAAGGAATATACCTTGGGAAAACTGAAAATCAATAAGAAAGAGCCACCTCCAAATTTAGGGCTGCACTGACTACAAGAACCTCAACTTGGGTACACCTTAAATATCCCAGGAAATATAAAAATGGTTCAAAACATTGTGGTACTTACGTACGATGGAATATCCCTCAGCCATGAAATCAATGTCATAAGACCAGTAGCAGCAAAGTGAGTGGATTCAGGTACGATGATTCTAAGTGAAATAAGTCACACAGAAAAAGAAATTTATCATAAGATATCACTTATGAAGATCCTGTAAACATGGCTACACGTGAACTGAGTTAGGAAAGAGAACAGAGTCTCACATTTAGAAAACACTCTTATGCCTGCATAAAGGGGAAGGAGAGGTGGGGTGATGCATAAAACCAGAGTTTGATATAAGCACAGGGACCGTTTCAAAAACCAACTTTGGAATTGACAAGACCGACACCTTCCTCAGTGAAAGAGACTCAAAACCCCATATTTCCCACAGAGGAATATATCTGACTAGTAAGAATCTTAAAACCTATGTATTGATATGTCTCCATAAGGGAATCAAGTGTGTCTAGAGTGGCATAAACATGGCAGCGAGAATCAGCTCAAACCCACTATAAAAAGGAATTTCAAAAGCAAAACCAAAAAACAGGGAAATTCTTTACAATTCCTTCAGGGTGTCTGAGGAAACCTGGAAAGACCCTATCTACAATGACAGCTGGATGTGGCATAAGGCTGGACACTTGGGACTGAGAGGACTGGTGAGATTGGGTGAGCAAAAGCAGACCCTTTAAAGCAATAATGCATGGCACCCATTCCATGGGTCCCAACTCTTTAGATTGAAGCGAATATTACGACAGCTATAACATGTACGGGAAACCTAGAGAATGGACACACTGGGAATACGAAAGGTTACTAAAACTCAATGAATTGTCCCTCTCCTGGTGCTCTGGTTTGACTTTCCAACTGATTTACTATCAATCTCCCAACATGGACAGACATCCCCTTTTACCTCCTGGTTTGCACAGGTTGCCAATTTGGCTGAGGAGGAATGGGAAGAGGGAGATCCAATGAGAGAGTAGCTGTTAGGCATTTGGACGCGCACATGTCACTCTAATTTCCCGGCAGGAAGAAGAATTAACCAAAATCTCTCCCACCCACCGGGAACCAGTATAAGTCCTGAACCAAAATTTTGGACTTGCGTTCAGCTCACAAAAAACGAGTTGAAAAATGGAGCTCAGGGGCACAGCAATTCACAAACTGGCAGAGTAATAAAGGACAACTATCGTCCAAAAATCTGTTGAGGGAAGGCAACGAGGCGGACTTGAATGTGAGGAAGAATGGCAGGAAACAGATTTCAAGAGGTACGTTGGAATCACCTTTAAAGCACAGGAAGAGGGGCACAACTTGGACAATGATGCACTTGGCCAAAAAGGGCGTATGCGTTTTCTCCTGAATATATTCAGGAGAAAACGCATACGCCCTTTTTGGCCAAGCAAGCAAGCGGGCAATGCAAATCTGCACTACAAAGAAGTATCACTTCCCAATGGTCAAAAGGGACATCCACAAAATGTGTAAAAACCTGAAAGGCAAGACAGACCCTGGAGAACAAGGAGCCTTGTTATGCTGATGGGCGGGATGTAAATTGCCAACTGCCTCACTGGAAGAGTGCATTGTGTTCCCTAAAACAAGTAAACAACAGAGCTACAGAGCCAAGGGCGCTTCCAGTCTAGGGAATATACCTTGGGAAAACTGAAAATCAATAAGACAGAGCCACTCCAAAATTTAGGGCTGCACTGCTTACAAGAAACTCAACATGGGTACACCTTAAATATCCTAGGAAATATAAAATTGGTTCAAAAAATTGTGGTACTTACGTACGATGGAATATCCCTCAGCCATGAAATCAATGTCATAAGACCAGTTGCACCAAAATGAGTGGATTCAGGTACGATGATTCTAAGTGAAATATGTCACACAGAAAATGAAACTTATAATAAGATATCACTTATGAAGATCCTGTAAACATGGCTACACATGAACTGAGTTAGGAAAGAGAACAGAGTCTCACATTTAGAAAACACTCTTATGCCTTCTTAAGGGGGAAGGAGAGGTGTGGTGATGCATAAAACCAGAGTTTGATATAAGCACAGGTACCATTCCAAAAACCAACTATGGAATAGACAAGACCTACACCTTCCTCAGTGAAAGGGACTCAAAACCCCATATTTCCCACAGATGAATTTTTCTCACGAGTAAGAATCATAAAACTTATTTATTGATATGTATCCATAAGGGAATCTACTGAGTCTAGAATGGCATAAACATGGCAGCGAGAATCAGCTCAAACACACAATAAAAAGGAATTACAAAAACAAAACAAAAAAACCGGGTAATTCTTTAAAATTCCTTCGGGGTCTCTGATGAAACCTGGAATGACCCTATCTACAATGACAGCTGGATGTGGCATAAGGCTGGACACTTGGGACTGAGAAAATTGGTGAGATTGGGTGAGCATAGGCAGTCCCTTTCAAGCAATAATGCATGCCACCTCTTCCATGGGTCCCAACTCTTCATGTTGAAGGGAATATTACTACAGCTATAACATGTACGTGAAACCTAGAGAATAGACACACTGTGATTATGAAAGGTTTCTAAAACTCAACGAATAGTCCCTCTACTGCTGCTCTGGTTTGACTTTCCAACTGCTTTACTATCAATCAACCAACTAGGAGAGACAGCCCCTTTAACCTCCTGGTTCGCACAGGTTGTCAATTTGGCAGAGGATGAAAGGGAAGAGGAAGAAACAATGAGAGAGTAGCTGTTAGGCATTTGGACAGGCACATTTCATACTAATTTCCCGGCAGGAAGAAGAATTAACCAAAGTCTCAGCCACCCACCGGGAACCAGTATAGATCCTGAACCAAAATTTTGGACTTACGTTCAGCTCACAAAAATCGAGTTGTAAAATGGAGCTCAGGGGCACAGCAATTCACAAACTGGCAGAGTAATGCAGGACATCTATCGTCCATAAATCTGTTGAGGGAAGGAAACGAGGCAGACTTGAAAGTGATGCCGAATAGCAGGAAACAGATTTCAAGAGGTACGTTGGAATCGCCTTTAAAGCACAGGAAGAGAGGCACAACTTGGACAATGATGCACTTGGCCAAAAAGGGCGTATGCGTTTTCTCCTGAATATATTCAGGAGAAAACGCATACGCCCTTTTTGGCCAAGCAAGCAAGCGGGCAATGCAAATTTGCACTACAAAGAAGTGTCACTTCCCACCGGTCAAAAGGGACATCCACAAAATGTGTAAAAACCAGAAAGGCATGACAGGGCCTGGAGAACACGGAGCCTTTTTATGCTGATGGTCCGGATGTAAATTGCCAACTGCCTCTCTGGAGGAGTGCACTGTGTTCCCTAAAACAAGTAAACAACAGAGCTACAGAGCCAAGGACACTTTCAGTCTAGGGAATATATCTTGGGAAAACTGAAAATCAATAAGACAGAGTCACCCCAAAATTTAGGGCTGCACTGCTTACAAGAACCTCAACTTGGGTACACCTTAAATATCCCAGGAAATATAAAATGGATTCAAAAAATTGTGGTACATACGAAAGATGTAATATCCCTCATCCATGAAATCAATGTCATAAGACCAGTAGCAGCAAAATGAGTCGATTCAGGTACGGTGATTCTAAGTGAAATAAGTCACACAGAAAAAGAAACTTATCATAAGATATGACTTTTGGAGATCCTGTAAACATGGCTACATATGAACTGAGTTAGGAAATAGAACAGTGTCTCACATTTAGAAAAAAACTCGTATGCATGCTTAAGGGAGAAAGAGAGGTGGGGTAATGCATAAAACCAGAGTTTGATATAATCACAGGGACCGTTCCAAAAACTTACTATGGAATAGATAAGACCTACACCTTCCTCAGTGAAAGGGACTCAAAACCACATATTTCCCGCAGAGGAATAGATCTGACTAGTAAGAATCTTAAAACCTATGTATTGATATGTCTCCATAAGGTTATCAAGTGTGTCTTGACTGGCATAAACATGGCAGTGAGAATCAGCTCAAACCCACTATAAAAAGGAATTTCAAAAACAAAACAAAAAAACAGGGAAAGTCTTTACAATTCCTTCAGGGTCTCTGATGAAACGTGGAATGAACCTATCTACAATGACAGCTGGATATGGCATAAGGCTGGACACTTGGGACTGAGAGGATTGGTGAGATTGGGTGAGCAAATGAAGACCCTTTCAAGCAATAATGCATGGCCCCCATTCCATGGGTCCCAACTCTCCAGGTTCAAGGTAATATTACTACAGCTATAACATGTACAGGAAACCTAGAGAATGGACACACTGTGAATACGAAAGGTTTCTAAAACTCAAAGAATAGTCCCTCTCCTGGTGCTCCAGTTTGACTTTCCAACTGCTTTACTATCAACCTCCCAACCTGGAGAGACAGCCCCTTTAACCTCCTGGTTCGCACAGGTTGCCAATTTGGCAGAGGATGAAATGGAAGAGGGAGAACCAATGAGAGAGTAGCTGTTAGGAATTTGGACGGACAATTTCACTCTAATTTCCCAGCAGGAAGAAAAATTATCCAAAGTCTCAGCCACCCACCGGGAACCAGTATATGACCTGAACCAAAATTTTGGACTTGCGTTCAGCTCACAAAAAACGAGTTGAGAAATGGAGCTCAGGGGCACAGCAATTCACAAACTGGCAGAGTAATAAAGGACAAGTATCGTCAAAAAATCTGTTGAGGCAAGGCAATGAGGTGTACTTGAAAGCGAGGCAGAATAGCAGGAAACAGATTTCAAGAGGTACCTTGGAATCGCCTTGAAAGCACAGGAAGAGGGGCACAACTTCAACAATGATGCACTTGGCCAAAAAGGGCGTATGCGTTTTCTCCTGAATATATTCAGGAGAAAACGCATACGCCCTTTTTGGCCAAGCAAGCAAGCAGGCAATGCAAATCTGCACTACATATAAGTTTCAGTTCCCACAGGGCAAAAGGGACATCCACAAAATATGTAAAAACCAGAAAGGCAAGACAGGCCCTGGAGAACAGGGAGCTTTTTTAGGCTAATGGGTGGCATGTAAATTGCTAACTGCCTCTCTGGAGGAGTGCATTGTGTTCCCTAAAACAAATAAACAACAGAGCTACAGAGCAATGGGGTGTTCCAGTCTAGGGAATATATCTTTGGAAAACTGAAAATCAGTAAGACACAGGCATGCCAAAATTTAAGGCTGCACTGCTTACAGGAACCTCATCGTGGGTACACCTTATATATCCCAGGAAAGACAAAAATATTTCAAGAAACTGTGGTACTTACGTACGATGTAATATCCGTTAGCCATGAAATCAATGTCATAAGGCAAGTAGCAGCAAAATGAGTGGATTCACGTACGATGATTCTAAGTGAAATAAGTCACACTGAAAAAGAAACTTATCATAAGATATCACTTATGAAAATCCTGTAAACATGGCTACACATGAACTGAGTTAGGAAAGATAACAGAATAACAAATCTTATCATAAGATATCACTCATAGTGTGAATGTAAACATGAACTGAATTTCAAACACAATAGAGTCATACATTTAGAAAACAATCTTCTGCCTGCTTAAGGGGAAAGGCGAGGTGGGGTGATGCATAAAACCACAGTTTTAAATTAGCACAGATACTGTTACATAAACCAAGTATGTAATAGACAACACCTACTGCCGGAACAATGAACTGGACTTAACGCCCCCTATTCATTGCAGAGGAATATATCTGACTCTAGAATTCTAAAACATATGTATTCTCATGTCTCCATAAAGGTATCATATGTGTGTATAATGGCATGAACACAGCACTGAAATTCAGCTAAACCCCCTTATAAAATTAAGTTTCAAAAGCAAAATGCAAAAACAGCGAAACAGAGAGAAAGCCTTAAAAATTACGTTCAGGGCCTGTGATCCCACCTGGATTGACTACCTTTACACCCACAGCTGGATGAGACATAAGACTGGACACTTGGGGCTGACAAGTTTGCTGAGGTTGTGTGAGCAAAAGAACACCACTTAGAGCAATACTGTGTGCTACCCATTCTAGTGGTGCCAACTCTCCAGGTTTAAGGGAATCTTCCTACAGTTAAAACATGCATGGGACACCCAGTGGATGGTACACTGTGCGATTGGGAAAGTTTTCTAAAAGGTACCTCATTTTTCCTTTCGTCGTGCTCGGCTTCACCATTCCATCTGCATTACTAAAAATCTCCCCACTTGGAATGTCAGCGCCTTTACCCTCCTGTATGCACAGTTTGCAAATTGTGCAGAGGATGAAAAGGAAGAGGGGAAACAAATGAGAGATTAGCTGTAGGTGTTTGGATGGGCACATGTCACTCTAGTTTCCCATCAGGAAGAAGAATTAACCAAAGGCTCAGCCTGAAGCCCTGGAACCAGACTAGGGCCTAAAGCCATCCTGCGGTATTGCAGCCAGCTCACAAATAGGCGAGTTGAAAAATGGAGCTCAGGGACACAGCAATTCACAAACTTGCAGAGTTTTAAAGGACAACTATCATCCAGAAATATATTGAGGTAAGGCAGTGAAGAGGATTTGAATGCAAGGCAGAATTGAAGGAAACAGATTTCAAGAGGTACACTGGAGTCATCTTTAAAGCACATGAAAAGCGACAGAACTTCAACAATGTTGCCCTTGACCGAAAAGGGATTATGTGTATTTTCTTGAATATAATTGGGAAAAAATGCATACGCCCTTTTTGGCCAAGCAAGCCATCAGGCATTGAAAATCCACACCACATAGAAGTGTCCCTTACCTCCAGTCAAAAGGGCCATCCACAAACAGTGTAAAAACCACAAATGCAGGACAGGCCATGGAGAAAAGGGAGCCTGGTTACACCGATGGAGAGGATGTAAATTGCCAACAGCCTCTCTGGAGAACTGTATGTTGTTTTCTAAAACAGAGCTACAGAGCATAGCACACTTCCACTCATGGGCGTGTATTTTGGGAAAACTAAAAATCCACAACACACAGCCAGCCCAAAGTTTAGGGCTGCTCTGTTTACAAGAACCTCGACTTTGGTACACTTTAAATATCCCAGGAAAGGAAAAAAATTGATATAGATGTTGTGGTACTTATATACAATGGAATGTCACTCAGACATAAAATCAATGTCATAAGGCCAATAGCAGCATAATGAGTGGCTTTAGGTACGATGATGCTAAGTGAAATGAGCCTCAAAGAAAAAGAAACTTATTGTAATATATCACTTATAGAGGGAATGTAAACATGGCTACACATGAACTGAATTACAAAAGAGAACAGAGTTACACATTTAGAAAACACACTTATGCCTCCTTAAGGGGAAAGGTGACGTGGGGTGATGTGTAAAAGCAGAGTTTGAAATTAGCACAGATACCATTCCATATACCAAATATGTAATAGACAAGACCTACTCCTTTCTCAATGAACTGGACACAAAACACCCTATTCACTGAAGAGGAATATATCTGACTGGTAATAATCTTGAAACCTATGTATTTATAAGTCTCCATAATGGAATCAAGTGTATGTAGATTGGCATAAACACAGATCAATGGAACAGGACAGAAAGCCCAGAGATAAACCTACATACCTATGGCTATCTCATCTATGACAAAGGAGCTAAGGATATACAATGGAGAAAAGACAGTCTCTTCAGTAATTGGTGCTGGGAAAACTGGACCCCTACACATAAAAGAATGAAATTAGAACACTCCATAACACCATACACAAAAATAAACTCTAAATGGATTAGAGATCTAAATAGAAGACCAGACACTATAAAACACTTAGAGGAAACCATAGGCAGAACACTCTATGACATAAATCACAGCAAGATCCTTTTTGACTCACCTCCTAGAGAAATGGAAATAAAAACAGAAATCAACAAATGGGACCTAATGAAACTTAAAAGCTTTTACACAGTATAGGAAAACATAAATAAGATGCAGAAACAACCCTCAGAATGGGAGAAAATATTTTCAAATGAAGCAATTGACAAAGGATTAATCTCCAAACTTTACAAGCACCACATGTAGCTCAATATCACAAAAACAAACAACCCAATCCAAAAACGGGCAGAAGACTTAAATAGACATTTCTCCAAAGAAGATATACAGATTACCAAGAAACACATGAAAGGATGCTGAACATCACTAATCATTAGAGAAATGCAAATCAAAACTACCGTGAGGTATCACCGCACAGCAGTCAGAGTGGCAATCATCCAAAAAAATCTACAAAACAATAAATGCTGGAGAGGCCTTTATTGGAGAAAAGGGAACACACTTGCACTGTGGGTGGGAATGTAAATTGATATGGGCACTAGGGAGAACACTCCAGAGGTTCCTCTAAATAGCTAACAATAGAGGTACCATATGACACAACCATCCAACTACTGGGCATTTGCCTTGCGAAAACCATAATTCAAAAAGAGTTATGTACAAAAATGTTCATTGCAGCTCTATTTACAATAGCCAGGACATAGAAGCAACCTAAGTGTCCATCGACAGATGAATGGATAAAGAAGATCTGGCACATATATACAATGGAATATTACTCAGCCATAAAAAGAAGCAAAACTGAGTTATTTGTACTGAGGTGGATGGACTTAGAATCTGTCCTACAAAGTGAAGTAAGTCAGAAAGGGAAAAACAAATACTGTATGTTAACAGAGATATACGGAATCTAATGAAGAAAAAAAAAGATTTTGAAGAACCTAGTGGCAGGACAGGATTAAGGACACAGACGTAGAGAAAGGACTTGAGGACACTGGAAGGGGGATGGGTAAGCTGAGACGAAGTGACAGAGTGGCATGGACATAAATACATTACCAAATGTAACACTGATAGCTACTGGAAAGCAGCCACATAGAACAGGGAGATCAGCTCGGTGCTTTGTGACCACATAAAGGGGTGGGATATGGAGTGTGGGAGGGAGATGCAAGAGGGAGGGGATCTGGTGATATTTGTATATGTATAGCTGATTCACTTTGTTATACAGCAGAAACTAACACTCCATTGTAAAACAATTATACTCCAATAAACGTGTAAAAGGAAAAAAAAAAAAGAATGCCCAGGGATAAACCTACACACCTATGGTCAACTAATCTATGACAAAGGAGGCAAGACTATACAATGGAGATAAGACAGTCTCTTCAATCATTGGTGCTGGGAAATATGGACAGCTACATGTAAAAGAATGAAATTAGAACACTCCCCAACACCATACATAAAAATATATTCAAAATGGATTAGAGACCTTAATGTAAGACGGGACAGTATAAAACTCTGAGAGGAAAACTTACGAAGGATACTCTGACGTAAATCACAGCAAGATCTTTTTTGATCCACCTCCTGTAGTAATGAAATAAAAAAGAAAACTAAACAGATGGGACCTAATGAAATGTAAAAGCTTTTACAAAGCAAAGGAAACTACAAACAAGACGAAAAGACAACCCTCAGAATGGCAGAAAATATTTGCAAATGAATCAATGGACAAATAATTAATCTCCAATATATATATATAAACAGCTCATGCAGCTCAATATTAATAAAACAAACAACCCAATACAAAAATGGAAGAAGATCTAAATAGACATTTCTTCCAAGAAGACATAGAGATGGCCAGTACGCACATGAAAATCTGCTCAACATCACTAATTATTAGAGAAATGGAAATCGAAACTACAATGAGGTATCACGTCACACCTGTTAGAATGGGCATCATCAGAAAATCTACAAACAACAAATGCTGGAGACGCTGTGGAGAAAAGGAACCTTCTTCCACTATTGTTGGGAATGTAAATTGATATAGTCTCTATGGAGAACAGTATGGAGGTTCCTTAAAAAACTAAAAATAGAATTACCATATAATCCAGCAATCCCACTACTGGGCATATACCCAGAGAAAACCATAAATCAAAAAGACACATTCACCACAATGTTCATTGCAGCACTATTTACAATAGCCAGGTAATGAAAGCAAACTAAGTGCCCACAGACAGATGAATGGATAAAGATGTGGTACATATATACAATGGAATATTACTCAGCCATACATAGGAATGAAATTGGGTCATTTGTAGAGACCTTGATGGATCTAGAGACTGTCATACAGAGTGAAGTAAGTCAGAAAGAGAAAAACAAATATTGTATGTTAATGCATATATGTGGAACCTAGAAAAATGGTACAGATGAACCGGTTTGCAGGGCAGAGATAGAGACACAGATGTAGAGAACAAACATATGGACACCAAGGGGGTAATGCTATGTGAGGGTGGTGGTGGGATGAATTGGGAGACTGGGATTCACATGTGCACACTTATATGTATAAAATAGATATCCAATAAGAACCTGCTGTATAAAAGAAATAAATAAATTTTAAAAAAATTAAAAATAAATAAATAACATTTAATAAAATAAACCAAAAAAAGTTTTTCCCTTCACATAGACGTCTTTATCTTAATGCATTATTTCCATGTTTATATCTCCAAATTAAAAAAAAAGAGGAATAAATAAAATCTACCTTGAACCAAAAATAAAAAAAAAGAAAAAAGAAAAAAACAGAACCCACCAGTTATACAGAGGAAAATCGTATCAGGGCACTTGCTCCAGTGGTAAAAGATTCTTAAGTTGGTCAGAGGTGGGAAATCTTCTCCCATGCAGTCAGCCCCACAAGGAGCAACCTCATTGCAAAGCTGGGGGACTGTGTCGAGGCGTCTGTGAGTCAATGTGAGCTGAGCCCCAGTCCTGCTGCAGCTGAACTCTTCCCACCCTTTCCAGGTAAAACACATGAATATGCACAAGAACTTGCAAGCCTAGAGGAAGGGCTGTGGAGCCACACCAGCGACAGCACGCAGGCCGACTTGGTGCCTGCAGGCCAGCCAGGATGGTCCTGGCCTCAGATGCTCTTCTGGAAGCTTTCCATTTCCCTACCTGTGATACCCCTCCTGCCACGGCCCCCACTGCTTTTTTACTTCCTCACCTCTGCCTGGGGAGACATTCCAGTGGCAGGTATGGGTGACACATCCTCTTCTTTAGCAGGTGGCAGCCTGGCAACTCCTGCAGAAAGTCCAGCAGAGCCCCACTCACAATGGGCCACCCACAAAGCCACGGCCCCTCACTCCCTCCCACCACCCCAGCCCCGACACTGCTGACGGGGCCGAGAATATGGCGTCAGGTACAGCTACAGGGGCTCTTGCTGACTGGAGAGGTGTTTATATTGACCTCAACCAGGCACACGTGGGGAGGGCTGGCAGGCAGCGTCAGGCTGCCCAAATCAGCCAATCCTCACCCCTCAGGGACTCACAGTTGCAGAAAATGAACCTTGCTAAACGGGCCACGCCCAAGGAACAGGTGTGGGCTCTTGAGAGTCAGGATAGACAAGGGGCTGCAGCTGCGGCTTGTTTTCTTCTCATTTTATCTGGTCCATGAGTGGAAAACAACTTCAAGAAGACCCTATACTAATGAGAGGAACCCAGGAGTCAGGGAGAGGAGTGATGGTGGGTGGAGACAGAGGTCTGGTGCCTGGCTGCAGTGGAAGTGTCTGGAAGACCAGGCAGAGAGAGGCTGCACAGAGTGATAGCCAGGGTCACAGACCTGTCAGAGCTGCTGTTTGTTAGTTCAAGTCCTGCTCTGTGGTGTTCTGTGTCAGCTGTGAGCGACAGGTGAGCTGGGGGTTCTCTGCATGGTGGGCTATGTGCACAGTTCCTGTGTTTCCAGCCCTGCTGGGGTACCTGCCCAGGGGAGCTCCGTATCCTGGGAAGGGCCTGACTATGAGAGCCCCATGGGCTGCTGGGTAGCTGCACAGGTGAGCTCCATACCCTGGGAGGGACTTGACCACAAGAGCCCCGTGGGCTGTGGGGTGGGGGTGCAGCCCAGGTGAGCTCCATATCCTGGGATTGGCCTGACCACGAGAGCCCCATGGGCTGCTGGAAACCTGGTAAAGGATATCAGGACAGTCAGTGAAGCCACCGAGGATATACATCCAGTAGCTCCTATTTCCTACACCCTGCTGGTCATTCTACCATCCACCAGGCCATGGCATTCTGTATTAGACTTCAATGATGCCTTCTTCTGTATTCCATTCATCTCAGAGTCACAAGAATTTTTGGCTTGTGAGTGGCAGGACACAACATGCAACCAAAGCAATAATGCTGGGCCGTCCTGCCCCAATGGTTCAAAAATCCCCACACCATCATTGGGGAAATGTCCTCTAAAGACCTAAAAGTTCTACCTCTGTGAAAGGGAACCCTCCTTCAATATGCAGCGGGCATTCTGATCGCCAGGCCTACTAAAGACGCCTCTGAACTACCTAGCCAAGAAAGGATAGAAGGTGTCCAAGAAAAAGGCTCAAATATCCCAGGCTAAGGTGACATGCCTGAGCTTCATTCTCACAGATATTTGGAGAAACGCATCCCAGGATAGGGAAGAAGCCATTTGCAGCCTTACCTCTTCTAAACGTAGAGGACAGCTTAGGGGTTCCTGGGGAGGCCAAGGTTTTCTGCATCTGGATCCCTAACTACAGTCTAATAGCTGGGCCTCTACATGAAACACTGACATGAAAAGATGATGATCCTTTTGAATAGAATCCAGAAGCAGCCTCTCAAGAATGGAAAGAGCAGTCAATTCAGACCCTTGCCCAGGAACTCCCTAATTTAGCTAAACCCTTTGACCTTTACATACCCGGTCAAAGGTTAATTGCCCTTGGAGCCTTAGTGCAAAAACTGGGACCACTTGAAATGGAGCAACACAAGAATGCCCTTCAGGTATGATAAACTATGGTCACCAAGGGCTTTGCCCACCGACTCATCAGGCCAGGATACTGGGGTATCTAAAAAGATGGAAATCAGCAGCCCACAAGGCCAGCTCCCTCCTAAGGGAAAAGGACCCCACGTGGTGATCCTAACCACGCATCATGCCCTGAAGTTGCAGGGGTCACTCTGTGGACACACTGACCTCGAGTGAGGAGGCCCTCCAACGCCAACCTCCAGAGAGACAAACGGGGGCAACGGGCCACCAAGATGACTCGTGTGACCATCACTTGACCTGGAGTTTCTCTCAGAAAACAACAAGACTGTGCCCCGAAAGAGCAGACTACTGCTTGCAGGACTTACTGCACCCAGAGGGGAGCTAATAAGCTTGGCGGGGGAAATGTATATCATGCTTTCACCATAGAAAACCCCACAGACACCACGGTGATGGTGGCCAATATGACCGGCTGGACTGCTGGCTACTTCTAAAGGCCGTTGACTCAGTGGACCTCATGGCCCTGGATCACCACTGGCCCTGGACTGTCTGGGAGTTGTGCAGGCAGGGCTCTCACACATGGTGCTGTTTGTACATTAATTCAGGGACCTAATTAAAGAAAGCACAGACTACTGGTCAGAGCATCTAGGCTGGCAAAATCCGTCAGCCTAAGGTCGCCGAACAAATGTGGGGTGGGGTGAAACCTGCCACCGCAGCATCTCTGCGCATCTCTTTCCCGGACCTTAAAGGTCATTAGAATCTATAACACTTCCAATGCTGGTGCTCAGGCGGACGAGAAGTGAGGCAGGAGGCCTTGGGACAATCAACCTCACCTGGAGGCTGGTGGGGAGACATTTTGCCCCTCCCACCATGTATCAGGGCTCCCACCACAGCATGAAGCAGTTACAAAAGAGGGGTCTGCACCCTCAACACCCCAAGGATGAGGAATGGAACAAAAAGCAGAGGAGGTGTTCATCTCCGGCAACGTTCATTAAAAATTCCTGGGAGATAAAAAGAGAATCTGGGCAATAAAATAAAGTCTAACCTGTTTTTCCTTTGTGCTTTGTCTAATTTCACGTGTTCCTAGGGTTCCGCATGCAGAGGTCCCACACCCGTCACTTCAGACCCGATTTCCTAGTGCAGAATGGCTGGGTCGACACCTCAGCTAGCGGGGTCCCATGCAAACTCTGCGGCATAGAGCCCGAGCTGCAGCCAACCCAGCCCTCGAGAGCTCCATCCCCTCCCTCCTACTGACGCTGCCGGGATCCCTACACAGCAGCCCAGCCCACAGCCCGTGGGGCAGTGCACGTTCTCACCTCTCCATTCTGTTTTCAAAATAATGTTTCCTTTGCTTCTGAACCAAACTCAGTCTTGATCTGTTGGCTCCAATGACACTGGGCACGGGGACTCCTGTTGGGGTCCACTCTGGAGGATCAGTAACAGAAATTGAGAACATTGTAACTTCAATGAACAGATGTGTGAGCCAAACTGTAGTTAACATAGAGCAGTGTATAATGCTCGGGTAAAATAAGATGTTTTTAAGACTTACATTTGATATTTCCATCACTTTCCTATAAGCAAGTTCAGTGAAGACGTCTGTCTTATTTGTCAGGTCAACATTAGATAAATGAAGTGATTTATTTCCATGGATGTAGATCGAATACTCTTGGCTGAAGCTTCAATCTTGTTTTGAATGCTTTTCCATTGAAAAGGATACCTCTCTTTCAGCTCCCCCATTTCTGAGAAGTATAAAATCTTATAATTTATTATTACCAAAGGGGAAAGGTAGGAGAAGGGATAAATTAACAGTTTGGGATTAACACATACACACTGCTATGTATAAAATAGATCATCAACAAGGAACTACTGTATAGCCCAGGGAACTACACTGAATATTTTGCAATAACCTATAAGGGGAAATAATCTGAAAAAGAATCGATATTTTTATTGACATCATCTATCAATGACAGATAAAATGTAACCTAAGCAAGGCCGATGGTGAGCGCTTCTGACCCTGAAGATTTCAATCATCTAAAGTTTGGGCTCTGCCTATTTCCCAAGGATCTTAATGGACATACGTGTAGCCGTAGCTTAAAAATTCCCCAGTTTGGGGTTCGGGGAGGCACTGATTTGGAAAAATCCCTGGTGTTCTCCTTACATGCACATGACCCTTCCTACAGCTAAAACATGCCTGTCACACCTAGAGGATGGTACACCATTTGATCGGAAAGAGTTTGGAAAAGGCACCTCATCTCCTCATCGCCTGGTGCTCGGGTTGACCCCGCCAGCATCTTTCCTAACAATCTCCTCACTTGGGGATATCAACACCGTCAACATCCTGTTGCACAGAGTTTGGAATTTGTCCAGAGCATGAAGCGGAAGGATGAGAAAAATTTAGAGACCAGTCTTAGGTGTGCGGACAGGCACATGTCACTCTAATTTCCAATCCGGAAGAAAAATTCATCAAAGGCTAGAATTGCCCACGGAAACAGAATAGGGCTAGAGGAAATCCCGCTGTTTTGTGTCCAGTTTCCAAAAACACAAGTTGAAAAATGGAACTCAGGGGCACTAAAATTCATGAAACTGCAGAGTTGAAAATATCTATCGTCGAAAAATGTCTTGAGGTAAGCCACAGAAAAAGACTTGTAAGCAAGGGAGAGTGGCAGGAAACATATTTGAAGAGGTAGAAAGGACTCCCCATTAAAGCACAAGAAAAGGGGCTGAACGTCGCCAATGATGCAGTTGGCCAAAAAGGGCGTATGCATTTTTTCTGAATATATTCAAGTAAAGGCCATACACACTTTTTATCCAACCAAACAGGTGGACACTGGAAATCAATACTACAAAATATATCACTTCACATCAGTCAGAAGGGCCATCCACATAAAGTGTAAACACCAGAAATGCAGGACAGGGCGAGGAGAAAAGGGAGCCCTGTGAGGCTGATAGTGGAAATGTAATTTGCCAATGGCCACTCTGGAGAAGTGTATTGTGTTTGCTAAAACATCTAAAAAATGATCTACAGAGCATAGGGCACTTGCACTCATGCGCATATACCTTGGGAAAAACAAAAATCAAAAGAAAACAGGCACCCCAACGTTTACCACCTCTCTGTTAAAAAGGGCCTCCACTTGGATATAACCTAAATGTCCCTGGAAGGATAAAATGGATAAAAGAGATGGGGTACTTATGTAGAGTGGAATATTACTCATCCAGAAATCAATGAAATAAGGCCAGTTGGAACAACTCTGGAGGAGTTACCTACGATCATTCTAAGTGACATATGTCAGAAAGAAAAAGACACATATCATAAGATGTCACTTAAAGGTGGAATCAAAAATGGCTACACATGAAATAAATTACAAAACAGAAACATACTCAAATATGTAGAAAATAGACATAAGGCTGCTAAATGGGAAAGGTGGGGAATGGTGAGGTATTATCGAGGAGGTTGAAATTAGCAAAGATACCATTCCAAGTACCACATTGAATAACTGACAAGGCCTACACGGTACCTCAAAGAACTGCACTCAGCCCACTCAAGTCACTGGAAAATAATACATAAGACTGGTAAGCATCTGAAAAAGAATTTATTGTTGTCTCACAGTACATGAATCAAGTGGATGTACAGCAGCAAAACACAGAGCTTTGAAAATCAGCTGTAACCAATATAAAAATAAATTTAAAAATATTTATAAAAACAGTGAGACAGACAAAAATTCTTACAACTTTTGTTGAAGGGCTACGATGTAATATGGATTGAACACATGTAGACCCACAGCAGGATGATATATAAGGCTGGAAGCTATGCACGCTAAGAGATGTTAGAGAGGCTGGGTGAGGAAATGCAGACCTTTTAAAGTAATACTGCCTGGTACCCATTCCATGGGTCCCAAATCTGCAGGTTCAAGGGAATCTTCTGACAGTGAATACATGCCTGGGAAACCGAGATGAATGTACACCGTGTGCTCAGGAAAGGTGTCTAAAATGCACCTCATTTTTGATCTCCTGGTGCTGGGGTTCGCCATTCCAGCTACATTACTAACAATCTGCCCACTTGGAGAATCAGCACCTTTAACCTCCTGTTTTACACAGTTTTCAATTTGTGCAGAGGATAAATGGGAAGAGGGGGAACCAATGAGAGATTAGCTGTAGGAGTTTTGACAGGCATATGTCACTCTAATTTCCCATTAGGAAGAAGAATTAACCAAAGGCTCAGCCTGCCTCCCCAGAACCAGAATAGGGCCGGAAGCAATCCAATGGTTTGGCGGCCAGCTCACAAAAAAAGCGAGTTGCAAAATGGAGCTCAGGAGCAGACAATTCAAAGACCTGCAAAGATATAAATGATAACCAACGTCCAAAAATATATTCAGGTAAGGCAACGAAGAGGATCTGAATGAGAGGCAGAATTGCAGGAAACAGATTTCAAAAGGTAGATTCTACTCACATTTAAAGCATATGAAAAGCAGCAGAATTTCTAAAACGATGCAGTTGGGCAAAAGGGTGTATGCGTTTTTTTCGTGAATATCTTCAGGAAAAAAACACATACAGAGATTTTGGCCAACCAAACAAGAGGGAAATGCAAATCCACACAACAAAGAAGTCTCAATTTCCACTGCTCAGAAAGGCCATCCAAAAAATGTGTGCAAACCAGAAATGCAGGAGAGGCCATGGAAAACAGGGAGCCTAGTCACGCTGATGGGTGGGGTATAAATATCCAAGAGCCATTCTGAAGAAGTGTATGCTGTTTCCTAAAACATCTAAAATACAAAGCCCCCGAGCAAAGGGGACTTCAACTCATGGGTATATAACTTGGGAAGATTAAATATCAATAAGACACAGGCACCCCAAAATTTAGGGCTGCTCTGCATACAAGGACCTCAACTTTCGTACACCTAAAATATGCCAGGAAAAAGAGAAATGCATAAAGAACTTGTGGTAATTTTGCACAATGGAATATCACTCAGACATGAAATCAATGTATATAAGGCCAGTAGCAGCATAAGGAGTGGATTTAGGTATGATGAATCTAAGGGAAATTAGTCACACAGAAAAATAATCTTATCATAAGATATCAATTATGAAGATCCTGTAAACATGGCTACACATGAACTGAGTTAGGAAAGAGAACAGAGTCTCTCATTTAGTAAAAACTCTTATGACTGCTTAAGGGGGAAGGAGAGGTGGGGTGATGCATAAAACCAGAGTTTGATATAAGTACAAATAACGTTCCAGAATCCAACTATGGAACAGACAAGAACTACAACTTCCTCAGTGAAAGGGACTCAAAACCCCATATTTACCGCAGAGGAATATATCTCACTAGTAAGAATCTTAAAACCTATGTATTGATATGTCTGCGTAAGGGAATCAAGTGTGTCTAGACTGGCATAAACATGGCAGCGAGAATCAGCTCAAACCCACTATAAAAAGGAATTTCAAAAACAAAACAAAAAAACAGGGAAATTCCTTACAAATCCTTCAGGGTCTCTGATGAAACGTGGAATGACCCTATCGACAATGACAGCTGGATGTGGCATAAGGCTGGACACTTGGGACTGAGAGGATTGGTGAGATTGGGTGAGCAAATGCAGACCCTTTAAAGCAATAAGGCATGGCACCCATTCCTTGGGTCCCAACTCTCCAGGTTGAAGGGAATATTACAACAGCTATAACATGTACGAAAAACCTAGAGAATGGACACAGGGTGAATACGAAAGGATTCTAAACCTCAATGAATAGTCCCTCACCTGGTGCTCGGTTTTGAATTTCCAACTGCTTTACTATCAATCCCCCAACTTGGAGAGACAGCCCCTTAACCTCCTGGTTCACACAGGTTGCCAATTTGGCAGAGGATGAAAGGGAAGAGGGAGTACCAATGAGAGAGTAGCTCTTAGGCATTTGGACTAGCACATGTCACTCTAATATCCTGGCAGGAAGAAGAATTTACCAAAGTCTCAGCCACCCACTGGGAACCAGTATAGGTCCTGAACCAAAATTTTGGACTTGCGTTCAGCTCACAAAAAACGAGTGGAAAAATGGAGCTCAGGGGCACAGCAATTCACAAACTGGCAGAGTAAAAAAGGACAACTATCGTCCAAAAATCTGTTTAGGGAAGGCAACGAGGCGGACTTGAAAGCGAGGCTGAATAGCAGGAAACAGATTTCAAGAGGTACGTTGCAATCACATTGAAAGCACAGGAAGAGGGGCACAACTTTGACACTGATGCACTTGGCCAAAAAGGCGGTATGCGTATTCCCCTGAATATATTCAGGAGAAAACGCATACACCCTTTTTGGCCAAGCAAGCAGGTGGGCAATGCAAATCTGCACTACAAAGAAGTATCACTTCCCACTGGTCAAAAGGGACATCCACAAAATGTGTAAAAACCAGAAAGGCAAGACAGGCCCTGGAGAACAGGGAGCCTTGTTATGCTGATGGGCAGGATGTAAATTGCCAACTGCCTCACTGGAGGAGTGCATTGTGTTCCCTAAAACAAGTAAACAACAGAGCTACAGAGCCAAGGGCGCCTCCAGTTAGGGAATATACCTTGGGAAAACTGAAAATCAATAAGACAGAGCCACGCCAAAATTTAGGGCTGAATTGCTTACAAGAACCTCAACTTGGGTACACCTTAAATATCCCAGGAAATATAAAAATGGTTCAAAAAATTGTGGTACGTACATACGATGGAATATCCCTCAGCCATGAAATGAATGTCATAAGACCAGTAGCAGCAAAATGAGTGGATTCAGGTACGATGATTCTAAGTCAAATAAGTCACACAGAAAAAGAAACTTATCATAAGATATCACTTATGAAGATCCTGTAAACATGGCTACACATGAACTGAGTTAGGAAAGAGAACAGAGTCTCACATTTAGAAAACACTCTTATGCCTGCATAAAGGGGAAGGAGAGGTGGGGTGATGCATAAAACCAGAGTTTGATATAAGCACAGGGATCGTTCCAAAAACCAACTTTGGAATAGACAAGACCGACACCTTCCTCAGTGAAAGAGACTCAAAACCCCATATTTCCCGCAGAGGAATATATCTGACTAGTAAGAATCTTAAAACCTATGTATTGATATGTCTCCATAAGGGAATCAACTGTGTCTAGAGTGGCATAAACATGGCAGCGAGAATCAGCTCAAACCCACTATAAAAAGGAATTTCAAAAGCAAAACCAAAAAACAGGGAAATTCTTTACAATTCCTTCAGGGTGTCTGAGGAAACCTGGAAAGACCCTATCTACAATGACAGCTGGATGTGGCATAAGGCTGGACTCTTGGGACTGAGAGGATTGGTGAGATTGGGTGAGCAAATGCAGACCCTTTCAAGCAATAATGCATGGCCCCCATTCCATGGGTCCCAACTCTCGAGGTTCAAGGGAATATTACTACAGCTATAACATGTACAGGAGACCAAGAGGATGTACACACTGTGAATACGAAAGGCTTCTAAAACTCAACGAATAGTCCCTCTCCTGGTGCTCCAGTTTGACTTTCCAACTGCCTTACTATCAATCTCCCAACTTGGAGAGACAGGCCCTTTAACCTCCTGGTTTGCACAGGTTCCCAATTTGGCAGAGGATGGAAGGGACGAGGGAGAACCCATGAGAGAGTAGCTGTTAGGCATTTGGACGGGCACATGTCACTCTAATTTCCCGGCAGGAAGAAGAATTAACCAAAGTCTCAGCCACCCACCGGGAACCAGTATAGGACATGATCCAAAATTTTGGACTTGCGTTCAGCTCACAAAAAACGAGTTGAGAAATGGAGCTCAGGGGCACAGCAATTCACAAACTAGCAGAGTGATAAAGGACAACTATCGTCCAAAAATCTGTTGAGGGAAGTCAACGAGGCGGACTTGAAAGCGAGGCAAAATAGCAGGAAAGAGATTTAAAGAGGTACGTTGGAATCGCCTGTAAAGCACAGGAAGAGGGGCACAACTTGGACAATGGTGCACTTGGCCAAAAAGGGCGTATGTGTTTTCTCCTGAATATAT
Organism: Mesoplodon densirostris; assembly: GCF_025265405.1. NCBI lineage: Eukaryota > Metazoa > Chordata > Mammalia > Artiodactyla > Ziphiidae > Mesoplodon > Mesoplodon densirostris. The sequence continues at coordinate 1,532,097 of NW_026778213.1, forward strand.
TCAGGAGAAAACGCATACGCCCTTTTTGGCCAAGCAAGCAAGCGGGCAATGCAAATCTGCACTACAAAGAAGTATCACTTCCCACCGGTCAAAAGGGACATCCACAAAATGTGTAAAAACCAGAAAGGCAAGACAGGCCCTGGAGAACAGGGAGCCTTGTTATGCTGATGGGCAGGATGTAAATTGCCAACTGCCTCACTGGAGGAGTGCATTGTGTTCCCTAAAACAAGTAAACAACAGAGCTACAGAGCCAAGGGCGCCTCCAGTCTAGGGAATATACCTTGGGAAAACTGAAAATCAATAAGACAGAGCCACGCCAAAATTTAGGGCTGAATTGCTTACAAGAACCTCAACTTGGGAACACCTTAAATATCCCAGGAAATATAAAAATGGTTCAAAAAATTGTGGTACTTACATACGATGGAATATCCCTCAGCCATGAAATGAATGTCATAAGACCAGTAGCAGCAAAATGAGTGGATTCAGGTACGATGATTCTAAGTCAAATAAGTCACACAGAAAAAGAAACTTATCATAAGATATCACTTATGAAGATCCTGTAAACATGGCTACACGTGAACTGAGTTAGGAAAGAGAACAGAGTCTCACATTTAGAAAACACTCTTATGCCTGCATAAAGGGGATGGAGAGGTGGGGTGATGCATAAAACCAGAGTTTGATATAAGCACAGGGACCGTTCCCAAAACCAACTTTGGAATAGACAAGACCTACACCTTCCTCAGTGAAAGAGACTCAAAACCCCATATTTCCCTCAGAGGAATATATCTGACTAGTAAGAATCTTAAAACCTATGTATTGATATGACTCCATAAGGGAATCAAGTGTGTCTAGAGTGGCATAAACATGGCAGCGAGAATCAGCTCAAACCCACTATAAAAAGGGATTTCAAAAGCAAAACCAAAAAACAGGGAAATTCTTTACAATTCCTTCAGGGTGTCTGAGGAAACCTGGAAAGACCCTATCTACAATGACAGCTGGATGTGGCATAAGGCTGGACACTTGGGACTGAGAGGATTGGTGAGATTGGGTGAGCAAATGCAGACCCTTTCAAGCAATAATGCATGGCCCCCATTCCATGGGTCCCAACTCTCCAGGTTCAAGGGAATATTACTACAGCTATAACATGTACAGGAAACCTAGAGAAAGTACACACTGTGAATACGAAAGGTTTCTAAAACTCAACGAATAGTCCCTCTCCTGGTGTTCCAGTTTGACTTTCCAACTGCCTTACTATCAATCTCCCAACTTGGAGAGACAGGCCCTTTAACCTCCTGGTTTGCACAGGTTCCCAATTTGGCAGAGGATGGAAGGGACGAGGGAGAACCCATGAGAGAGTAGCTGTTAGGCATTTGGACGGGCACATGTCACTCTAATTTCCCGGCAGGAAGAAGAATTAACCAAAGTCTCAGCCACCCACCGGGAACCAGTATAGGACATGATCCAAAATTTTGGACTTGCGTTCAGCTCACAAAAAACGAGTTGAGAAATGGAGCTCAGGGGCACAGCAATTCACAAACTGGCCGAGTGATAAAGGAGAACTATCGTCCAAAAGTCTGTTGAGGGAAGTCAACGAGGCGGACTTGAAAGTGAGGCAAAATAGCAGGAAACAGATTTCAAGAGGTACGTTGGAATCGCCTGTAAAGCACAGGAAGAGGGGCACAACTTGGACAATGTTGCACTTGGCCAAAAAGGGCGTATGCGTTTTCTCCTGAATATATTCAGGAGAAAACGCATACGCCCTTTTTGGCCAAGCAAGCAAGCGGGCAATGCAAATCTGCACTACAAAGAAGTATCACTTCCCACCGGTCAAAAGGGACATCCACAAAATGTGTAAAAACCAGAAAGGCAAGACAGGCCCTGGAGAACTGGGAGCCTTGTTATGCTGATGGGCGGGATGTAAATTGCCAACTGCCTCACTGGAGGAGTGCATTGTGTTCCCTAAAACAAGTAAACAACAGAGCTACAGAGCCAAGGCCACTTCCAGTCTAGGGAATATACCTTGGGAAAACTGAAAATCAATAAGAAAGAGCCACCTCCATATTTAGGGCTGCACTGACTACAAGAACCGCAACTTGGGTACACCTTAAATATCCCAGGAAATATAAAAATGGTTCAAAACATTGTGGTACTTACGTTCGATGGAATATCCCTCAGCCATGAAATCAATGTCATAAGACCAGTAGCAGCAAAGTGAGTGGATTCAGGTACGATGATTCTAAGTGAAATAAGTCACACAGAAAAAGAAACTTATCATAAGATATCACTTATGAAGATCCTGTAAACATGGCTACACGTGAACTGAGTTAGGAAAGAGAACAGAGTCTCACATTTAGAAAACACTCTTATGCCTGCATAAAGGGGAAGGAGAGGTGGGGTGATGCATAAAACCAGAGTTTGATATAAGCACAGGGACCGTTTCAAAAACCAACTTTGGAATAGACAAGACCTACACCTTCCTCAGTGAAAGAGACTCAAAACCCCATATTTCCCACAGAGGAATATATCTGACTAGTAAGAATCTTAAAACCTATGTATTGATATGTCTCCATAAGGGAATCAAGTGTGTCTAGAGTGGCATAAACATGGCAGCGAGAATCAGCTCAAACCCACTATAAAAAGGAATTTCAAAAGCAAAACCAAAAAACAGGGAAATTCTTTACAATTCCTTCAGGGTGTCTGAGGAAACCTGGAAAGACCCTATCTACAATGACAGCTGGATGTGGCATAAGGCTGGACACTTGGGACTGAGAGGATTGGTGAGATTGGGTGAGCAAATGCAGACCCTTTCAAGCAATAATGCATGGCCCCCATTCCATGGGTCCCAACTCTCCAGGTTCAAGGGAATATTACTACAGCTATAACATGTACAGGAAACCTAGAGAATGGACACACTGTAAATACGAAAGGTTTCTAAAACTCAACGAATAGTCCCTCTCCTGGTGCTCCAGTTTGACTTTCCAACTGCCTTACTATCAATCTCCCAACTTGGAGAGACAGGCCCTTTAACCTCCTGGTTTGCACAGGTTCCCAAATTGGCAGAGGATGGAAGGGACGAGGGAGAACCCATGAGAGAGTAGCTGTTAGGCATTTGGACGGGCACATGTCACTCTAATTTCCCGGCAGGAAGAAGAATTAACCAAAGTCTCAGCCACCCACCGGGAACCAGTATAGGACATGATCCAAAATTTTGGACTTGCGTTCAGCTCACAAAAAACGAGTTGAGAAATGGAGCTCAGGGGCACAGCAATTCACAAACTGGCAGAGTGATAAAGGACAACTATCGTCCAAAAATCTGTTGAGGGAAGTCAACGAGGCGGACTTGAAAGTGAGGCAAAATAGCAGGAAACAGATTTCAAGAGGTACGTTGGAATCGCCTGTAAAGCACAGGAAGAGGGGCACAACTTGGACAATGGTGCACTTGGCCAAAAAGGGCGTATGCGTTTTCTCCTGAATATATTCAGGAGAAAACGCATACGCCCTTTTTGGCCAAGCAAGCAAGCGGGCAATGCAAATCTGCACTACAAAGAAGTATCACTTCCCACCGGTCAAAAGGGACATCCACAAAATGTGTAAAAACCAGAAAGGCAAGACAGGCCCTGGAGAACTGGGAGCCTTGTTATGCTGATGGGCGGGATGTAAATTGCCAACTGCCTCACTGGAGGAGTGCATTGTGTTCCCTAAAACAAGTAAACAACAGAGCTACAGAGCCAAGGCCACTTCCAGTCTAGGGAATATACCTTGGGAAAACTGAAAATCAATAAGAAAGAGCCACCTCCAAATTTAGGGCTGCACTGACTACAAGAACCTCAACTTGGGTACACCTTAAATATCCCAGGAAATATAAAAATGGTTCAAAACATTGTGGTACTTACGTTCGATGGAATATCCCTCAGCCATGAAATCAATGTCATAAGACCAGTAGCAGCAAAGTGAGTGGATTCAGGTACGATGATTCTAAGTGAAATAAGTCACACAGAAAAAGAAACTTATCATAAGATATCACTTATGAAGATCCTGTAAACATGGCTACACGTGAACTGAGTTAGGAAAGAGAACAGAGTCTCACATTTAGAAAACACTCTTATGCCTGCATAAAGGGGAAGGAGAGGTGGGGTGATGCATAAAACCAGAGTTTGATATAAGCACAGGGACCGTTTCAAAAACCAACTTTGGAATAGACAAGACCTACACCTTCCTCAGTGAAAGAGACTCAAAACCCCATATTTCCCACAGAGGAATATATCTGACTAGTAAGAATCTTAAAACCTATGTATTGATATGTCTCCATAAGGGAATCAAGTGTGTCTAGAGTGGCATAAACATGGCAGCGAGAATCAGCTCAAACCCACTATAAAAAGGAATTTCAAAAGCAAAACCAAAAAACAGGGAAATTCTTTACAATTCCTTCAGGGTGTCTGAGGAAACCTGGAAAGACGCTATCTACAATGACAGCTGGATGTGGCATAAGGCTGGACACTTGCGACTGAGAGGATTGGTGAGATTGGGTGAGCAAATGCAGACCCTTTCAAGCAATAATGCATGGCCCCCATTCCATGGGTCCCAACTCTCCAGGTTCAAGGGAATATTACTACAGCTATAACATGTACAGGAAACCTAGAGAATGGACACACTGTGAATACGAAAGGTTTCTAAAACTCAATGAATAGTCCCTCTCCTGGTGCTCCAGTTTGACTTTCCAACTGCCTTACTATCAATCTCCCAACTTGGAGAGACAGGCCCTTTAACCTCCTGGTTTGCACAGGTTCCCAATTTGGCAGAGGATGGAAGGGACGAGGGAGAACCCATGAGAGAGTAGCTGTTAGGCATTTGGACGGGCACATGTCACTCTAATTTCCCGGCAGGAAGAAGAATTAACCTAAGTCTCAGCCACCCACTGGGAACCAGTATAGGACATGATCCAAAATTTTGGACTTGCGTTCAGCTCACAAAAAACGAGTTGAGAAATGGAGCTCAGGGGCACAGCAATTCACAAACTGGCAGAGTGATAAAGGACAAGTATCGTCCAAAAATCTGTTGAGGGAAGTCAACGAGGCGGACTTGAAAGCGAGGCAAAATAGCAGGAAACAGATTTCAAGAGGTACGTTGGAATCGCCTGTAAAGCACAGGAAGAGGGGCACAACTTGGACAATGGTGCACTTGGCCAAAAAGGGCGTATGCGTTTTCTCCTGAATATATTCAGGAGAAAACGCATACGCCCTTTTTGGCCAAGCAAGCAAGCGGGCAATGCAAATCTGCACTACAAAGAAGTATCACTTCCCACCGGTCAAAAGGGACATCCACAAAATGTGTAAAAACCAGAAAGGCAAGACAGGCCCTGGAGAACTGGGAGCCTTGTTATGCTGATGGGCGGGATGTAAATTGCCAACTGCCTCACTGGAGGAGTGCATTGTGTTCCCTAAAACAAGTAAACAACAGAGCTACAGAGCCAAGGCCACTTCCAGTCTAGGGAATATACCTTGGGAAAACTGAAAATCAATAAGACAGAGCCACCCCAAAATTTAGGGCTGCACGGCTTACAAGAACCTCAACTTGGGTACACCTTAAATATCCCAGGAAATATAAAAATGGTTCAAAACATTGTGGTACTTACGTTCGATGGAATATCCCTCAGCCATGAAATCAATGTCATAAGACCAGTAGCAGCAAAGTGAGTGGATTCAGGTACGATGATTCTAAGTGAAATAAGTCACACAGAAAAAGAAACTTATCATAAGATAGAACTTATGAAGATCCTGTAAACATGGCTACACGTGAACTGAGTTAGGAAAGAGAACAGAGTCTCACATTTAGAAAACACTCTTATGCCTGCATAAAGGGGAAGGAGAGGTGGGGTGATGCATAAAACCAGAGTTTGATATAAGCACAGGGACCGTTTCAAAAACCAACTTTGGAATAGACAAGACCTACACCTTCCTCAGTGAAAGAGACTCAAAACCCCATATTTCCCACAGAGGAATATATCTGACTAGTAAGAATCTTAAAACCTATGTATTGATATGTCTCCATAAGGGAATCAAGTGTGTCTAGAGTGGCATAAACATGGCAGCGAGAATCAGCTCAAACCCACTATAAAAAGGAATTTCAAAAGCAAAACCAAAAAACAGGGAAATTCTTTACAATTCCTTCAGGGTGTCTGAGGATACCTGGAAAGACCCTATCTACAATGACAGCTGGATGTGGCATAAGGCTGGACACTTGCGACTGAGAGGATTGGTGAGATTGGGTGAGCAAATGCAGACCCTTTCAAGCAATAATGCATGGCCCCCATTCCATGGGTCCCAACTCTCCAGGTTCAAGGGAATATTACTACAGCTATAACATGTACAGGAAACCTAGAGAATGGACACACTGTGAATACGAAAGGGTTCTAAAACTCAACGAATAGTCCCTCTCCTGGTGCTCCAGTTTGACTTTCCAACTGCCTTACTATCAATCTCCCAACTTGGAGAGACAGGCCCTTTAACCTCCTGGTTTGCACAGGTTCCCAATTTGGCAGAGGATGGAAGGGACGAGGGAGAACCCATGAGAGAGTAGCTGTTAGGCATTTGGACGGGCACATGTCACTCTAATTTCCCGGCAGGAAGAAGAATTAACCAAAGTCTCAGCCACCCACCGGGAACCAGTATAGGACATGATCCAAAATTTTGGACTTGCGTTCAGCTCACAAAAAACGAGTTGAGAAATGGAGCTCAGGGGCACAGCAATTCACAAACTGGCAGAGTGATAAAGGACAACTATCGTCCAAAAATCTGTTGAGGGAAGTGAACGAGGCGGACTTGAAAGCGAGGCAAAATAGCAGGAAACAGATTTCAAGAGGTACGTTGGAATCGCCTGTAAAGCACAGGAAGAGGGGCACAACTTGGACAATGGTGCACTTGGCCAAAAAGGGCGTATGCGTTTTCTCCTGAATATATTCAGGAGAAAACGCATACGCCCTTTTTGGCCAAGCAAGCAAGCGGGCAATGCAAATCTGCACTACAAAGAAGTATCACTTCCCACCGGTCAAAAGGGACACCCACAAAATGTGTAAAAACCAGAAAGGCAAGACAGGCCCTGGAGAACTGGGAGCCTTGTTATGCTGATGGGCGGGATGTAAATTGCCAACTGCCTCACTGGAGGAGTGCATTGTGTTCCCTAAAACAAGTAAACAACCGAGCTACAGAGCCAAGGCCACTTCCAGTCTAGGGAATATACCTGGGGAAAACTGAAAATCAATAAGAAAGAGCCACCTCCAAATTTGGGGCTGCACTGGCTACAAGAACCTCAACTTGGGTACACCTTAAATATCCCAGGAAATATAAAAATGGTTCAAAACATTGTGGTACTTACGTACGATGGAATATCCCTCAGCGATGAAATCAATGTCCTAAGACAAGAAGCAGCAAAGTGAGTGGATTCAGGTACGATGATTCTAAGTGAAATAAGTCACACAGAAAAAGGAACTTATCATAAGATATCACTTATGAAGATCCTGTAAACATGGCTACACGTGAACTGAGTTAGGAAAGAGAACAGAGTCTCACATTTAGAAAACACTCTTATGCCTGCATAAAGGGGAAGGATAGGTGGGGTGATGCATAAAACCAGAGTTTGATATAAGCACAGGGACCGTTTCAAAAACCAACTTTGGAATTGACAAAACCGACACCTTCCTCCGTGAAAGAGACTCAAAACCCCATATTTCCCACAGAGGATTATATCTGACTAGTAAGAATCTTAAAACCTATGTATTGATATGTCTCCATAAGGGAATCAAGTGTGTCTAGAGTGGCATAAACATGGCAGCGAGAATCAGCTCAAACCCACTATAAAAAGGAATTTCAAAAGCAAAACGAAAAAACAGGGAAATTCTTTACAATTCCTTCAGGGTGTCTGAGGAAACCTGGAAAGACCCTATCTACAATGACAGCTGGATGTGGCATAAGGCTGGACACTTGGGACTGAGAGGATTGGTGAGATTGGGTGAGCAAATGCAGACCCTTTCAAGCAATAATGCATGGCCCCCATTCCATGGGTCCCAACTCTCCAGGTTCAATGGAATATTACTACAGCTATAACATGTACAGGAAACCTAGAGAATGGACACACTGTGAATACGAAAGGTTTCTAAAACTCAACGAATAGTCCCTCTCCTGGTGCTCCAGTTTGACTTTCCAACTGCCTTACTATCAATCTCCCAACTTGGAGAGACAGGCCCTTTAACCTCCTGGTTTGCACAGGTTCCCAATTTGGCAGAGGATGGAAGGGACGAGGGAGAACCCATGAGAGAGTAGCTGTTAGGCATTTGGACGGGCACATGTCACTCTAATTTCCCGGCAGGAAGAAAAATTAACCAAAGTCTCAGCCACCCACCGGGAACCAGTATAGGACATGATCCAAAATTTTGGACTTGCGTTCAGCTCACAAAAAACGAGTTGAGAAATGGAGCTCAGGGGCACAGCAATTCACAAACTGGCCGAGTGATAAAGGAGAACTATCGTCCAAAAGTCTGTTGAGGGAAGTCAACGAGGCGGACTTGAAAGTGAGGCAAAATAGCAGGAAACAGATTTCAAGAGGTACGTTGGAATCGCCTGTAAAGCACAGGAAGAGGGGCACAACTTGGACAATGGTGCACTTGGCCAAAAAGGGCGTATGCGTTTTCTCCTGAATATATTCAGGAGAAAACGCATACGCCCTTTTTGGCCAAGCAAGCAATCGGGCAATGCAAATCTGCACTACAAAGAAGTATCACTTCCCACCGGTCAAAAGGGACATCCACAAAATGTGTAAAAACCAGAAAGGCAAGACAGGCCCTGGAGAACTGGGAGCCTTGCTATGCTGATGGGCGGGATGTAAATTGCCAACTGCCTCACTGGAGGAGTGCATTGTGTTCCCTAAAACAAGTAAACAACAGAGCTACAGAGCCAAGGCCACTTCCAGTCTAGGGAATATACCTTGGGAAAACTGAAAATCAATAAGAAAGAGCCACCTCCAAATTTAGGGCTGCACTGACTACAAGAACCTCAACTTGGGTACACCTTAAATATCCCAGGAAATATAAAAATGGTTCAAAACATTGTGGTACTTACGTTCGATGGAATATCCCTCAGCCATGAAATCAATGTCATAAGACCAGTAGCAGCAAAGTGAGTGGATTCAGGTACGATGATTCTAAGTGAAATAAGTCACACAGAAAAAGAAACTTATCATAAGATATCACTTATGAAGATCCTGTAAACATGGCTACACGTGAACTGAGTTAGGAAAGAGAACAGAGTCTCACATTTAGAAAACACTCTTATGCCTGCATAAAGGGGAAGGAGAGGTGGGGTGATGCATAAAACCAGAGTTTGATATAAGCACAGGGACCGTTTCAAAAACCAACTTTGGAATAGACAAGACCTACACCTTCCTCAGTGAAAGAGACTCAAAACCCCATATTTCCCACAGAGGAATATATCTGACTAGTAAGAATCTTAAAACCTATGTATTGATATGTCTCCATAAGGGAATCAAGTGTGTCTAGAGTGGCATAAACATGGCAGCGAGAATCAGCTCAAACCCACTATAAAAAGGAATTTCAAAAGCAAAACCAAAAAACAGGGAAATTCTTTACAATTCCTTCAGGGTGTCTGAGGAAACCTGGAAAGACCCTATCTACAATGACAGCTGGATGTGGCATAAGGCTGGACACTTGCGACTGAGAGGATTGGTGAGATTGGGTGAGCAAATGCAGACCCTTTCAAGCAATAATGCATGGCCCCCATTCCATGGGTCCCAACTCTCCAGGTTCAAGGGAATATTACTACAGCTATAACATGTACAGTAAACCTAGAGAATGGACACACTGTGAATACGAAAGGTTTCTAAAACTCAACGAATAGTCCCTCTCCTGGTGCTCCAGTTTGACTTTCCAACTGCCTTACTATCAATCTCCCAACTTGGAGAGACAGGCCCTTTAACCTCCTGGTTTGCACAGGTTCCCAATTTGGCAGAGGATGGAAGGGACGAGGGAGAACCCATGAGAGAGTAGCTGTTAGGCATTTGGACGGGCACATGTCACTCTAATTTCCCGGCAGGAAGAAGAATTAACCAAAGTCTCAGCCACCCACCGGGAACCAGTATAGGACATGATCCAAAATTTTGGACTTGCGTTCAGCTCACAAAAAACGAGTTGAGAAATGGAGCTCAGGGGCACAGCAATTCACAAACTGGCAGAGTGATAAAGGACAACTATCGTCCAAAAATCTGTTGAGGGAAGTCAACGAGGCGGACTTGAAAGCGAGGCAAAATAGCAGGAAACAGATTTCAAGAGGTACGTTGGAATCGCCTGTAAAGCACAGGAAGAGGGGCACAACTTGGACAATGGTGCACTTGGCCAAAAAGGGCGTATGCGTTTTCTCCTGAATATATTCAGGAGAAAACGCATACGCCCTTTTTGGCCAAGCAAGCAAGCAGGCAATGCAAATCTGCACTACAAAGAAGTATCACTTCCCACCGGTCAAAAGGGACATCCACAAAATGTGTAAAAACCAGAAAGGCAAGACAGGCCCTGGAGAACTGGGAGCCTTGTTATGCTGATGGGCGGGATGTAAATTGCCAACTGCCTCACTGGAGGAGTGCATTGTGTTCCCTAAAACAAGTAAACAACAGAGCTACAGAGCCAAGGCCACTTCCAGTCTAGGGAATATACCTGGGGAAAACTGAAAATCAATAAGAAAGAGCCACCTCCAAATTTGGGGCTGCACTGGCTACAAGAACCTCAACTTGGGTACACCTTAAATATCCCAGGAAATATAAAAATGGTTCAAAACATTGTGGTACTTACGTACGATGGAATATCCCTCAGCGATGAAATCAATGTCATAAGACAAGAAGCAGCAAAGTGAGTGGATTCAGGTACGATGATTCTAAGTGAAATAAGTCACACAGAAAAAGGAACTTATCATAAGATATCACTTATGAAGATCCTGTAAACATGGCTACACGTGAACTGAGTTAGGAAAGAGAACAGAGTCTCACATTTAGAAAACACTCTTATGCCTGCATAAAGGGGAAGGATAGGTGGGGTGATGCATAAAACCAGAGTTTGATATAAGCACAGGGACCGTTTCAAAAACCAACTTTGGAATTGACAAAACCGACACCTTCCTCCGTGAAAGAGACTCAAAACCCCATATTTCCCACAGAGGATTATATCTGACTAGTAAGAATCTTAAACCTATGTATTGATATGTCTCCATAAGGGAATCAAGTGTGTCTAGAGTGGCATAAACATGGCAGCGAGAATCAGCTCAAACCCACTATAAAAAGGAATTTCAAAAGCAAAACGAAAAAACAGGGAAATTCTTTACAATTCCTTCAGGGTGTCTGAGGAAACCTGGAAAGACCCTATCTACAATGACAGCTGGATGTGGCATAAGGCTGGACACTTGGGACTGAGAGGATTGGTGAGATTGGGTGAGCAAATGCAGACCCTTTCAAGCAATAATGCATGGCCCCCATTCCATGGGTCCCAACTCTCCAGGTTCAAGGGAATATTACTACAGCTATAACATGTACAGGAAACCTAGAGAATGGACACACTGTGAATACGAAAGGTTTCTAAAACTCAACGAATAGTCCCTCTCCTGGTGCTCCAGTTTGACTTTCCAACTGCCTTACTATCAATCTCCCAACTTGGAGAGACAGGCCCTTTAACCTCCTGGTTTGCACAGGTTCCCAATTTGGCAGAGGATGGAAGGGACAAGGGAGAACCCATGAGAGAGTAGCTGTTAGGCATTTGGACGGGCACATGTCACTCTAATTTCCCGGCAGGAAGAAGAATTAACCAAAGTCTCAGCCACCCACCGGGAACCAGTATAGGACATGATCCAAAATTTTGGACTTGCGTTCAGCTCCCAAAAAACGAGTTGAGAAATGGAGCTCAGGGGCACAGCAATTCACAAACTGGCAGAGTGATAAAGGACAACTATCGTCCAAAAGTCTGTTGAGGGAAGTCAACGAGGCGGACTTGAAAGTGAGGTAAAATAGCAGGAAACAGATTTCAAGAGGTACGTTGGAATCGCCTGTAAAGCACAGGAAGAGGGGCACAACTTGGACAATGGTGCACTTGGCCAAAAAGGGCGTATGCGTTTTCTCCTGAATATATTCAGGAGAAAACGCATACGCCCTTTTTGGCCAAGCAAGCAAGCGGGCAATGCAAATCTGCACTACAAAGAAGTATCACTTCCCACCGGTCAAAAGGGACATCCACAAAATGTGTAAAAACCAGAAAGGCAAGACAGGCCCTGGAGAACTGGGAGCCTTGCTATGCTGATGGGCGGGATGTAAATTGCCAACTGCCTCACTGGAGGAGTGCATTGTGTTCCCTAAAACAAGTAAACAACAGAGCTACAGAGCCAAGGCCACTTCCAGTCTAGGGAATATACCTTGGGAAAACTGAAAATCAATAAGAAAGAGCCACCTCCAAATTTAGGGCTGCACTGACTACAAGAACCTCAACTTGGGTACACCTTAAATATCCCAGGAAATATAAAAATGGTTCAAAACATTGTGGTATTTACGTACGATGGAATATCCCTCAGCGATGAAATCAATGTCATAAGACCAGTAGCAGCAAAGTGAGTGGATTCAGGTACGATGATTCTATGTGAAATAAGTCACACAGAAAAAGAAACTTATCATAAGATATCACTTATGAAGATCCTGTAAACATGGCTACACGTGAACTGAGTTAGGAAAGAGAACAGAGTCTCACATTTAGAAAACACGCTTATGCCTGCATAAAGGGGATGGAGAGGTGGGGTGATGCATAAAACCAGAGTTTGATATAAGCACAGGGACCGTTCCAAAAACCAACTTTGGAATAGACAAGACCTACACCTTCCTCAGTGAAAGAGACTCAAAACCCCATATTTCCCGCAGAGGAATATATCTGACTAGTAAGAATCTTAAAACCTATGTATTGATATGACTCCATAAGGGAATCAAGTGTGTCTAGAGTGGCATAAACATGGCAACGAGAATCAGCTCAAACCCACTATAAAAAGGAATTTCAAAAGCAAAGCCAAAAAACAGGGAAATTCTTTACAATTCCTTCAGGGTGTCTGAGGAAACCTGGAAAGACCCTATCTACAATGACAGCTGGATGTGGCATAAGGCTGGACACTTGGGACTGAGAGGATTGGTGAGATTGGGTGAGCAAATGCAGACCCTTTCAAGCAATAATGCATGGCCCCCATTCCATGGGTCCCAACTCTCCAGGTTCAAGGGAATATTACTACAGCTATAACATGTACAGGAAACCTAGAGAATAGACACACTGTGAATACGAACGGTTTCTAAAACTCAACGAATAGGCCCTCTCCTGGTGCTCCAGTTTGACTTTCCAACTGCCTTACTATCAATCTCCCAACTTGGAGAGACAGGCCCTTTAACCTCCTGGTTTGCACAGGTTCCCAATTTGCCAGAGGATGGAAAGGACAAGGGAGAACCCATGAGAGAGTAGCTGTTAGGCATTTGGACGGGCACATGTCACTCTAATTTCCCGGCAGGAAGAAGAATTAACCAAAGTCTCAGCCACCCACCGGGAACCAGTATAGGACACGATCCAAAATTTTGGACTTGCGTTCAGCTCACAAAAAACGAGTTGAGAAATGGAGCTCAGGGGCACAGCAAATCACAAACTGGCAGAGTGATAAAGGACAAGTATCGTCCAAAAATCTGTTGAGAGAAGTCAACGAGGCGGACTTGAAAGCGAGGCAAAATAGCAGGAAACAGATTTCAAGAGGTACCTTGGAATCGCCTGTAAAGCACAGGAAGAGGGGCACAACTTGGACAATGGTGCACTTGGCCAAAAAGGGCGTATGCGTTTTCTCCTGAATATATTCAGGAGAAAACGCATACGCCCTTTTTGGCCAAGCAAGCAAGCGGGCAATGCAAATCTGCACTACAAAGAAGTATCACTTCCCACCGGTCAAAAGGGACATCCACAAAATGTGTAAAAACCAGAAAGGCAAGACAGGCCCTGGAGAACTGGGAGCCTTGTTATGCTGATGGGCGGGATGTAAATTGCCAACTGCCTCACTGGAGGAGTGCATTGTGTTCCCTAAAACAAGTAAACAACAGAGCTACAGAGCCAAGGCCACTTCCAGTCTAGGGAATATACCTTGGGAAAACTGAAAATCAATAAGAAAGAGCCACCTCCAAATTTAGGGCTGCACTGACTACAAGAACCTCAACTTGGGTACACCTTAAATATCCCAGGAAATATAAAAATGGTTCAAAACATTGTGGTACTTACGTTCGATGGAATATCCCTCAGCCATGAAATCAATGTCATAAGACCAGTAGCAGCAAAGTGAGTGGATTCAGGTACGATGATTCTAAGTGAAATAAGTCACACAGAAAAAGAAACTTATCAAAAGATATCACTTATGAAGATCCTGTAAACATGGCTACACGTGAACTGAGTTAGGAAAGAGAACAGAGTCTCACATTTAGAAAACACTCTTATGCCTGCATAAAGGGGAAGGAGAGGTGGGGTGATGCATAAAACCAGAGTTTGATATAAGCACAGGGACCGTTTCAAAAACCAACTTTGGAATAGACAAGACCTACACCTTCCTCAGTGAAAGAGACTCAAAACCCCATATTTCCCACAGAGGAATATATCTGACTAGTAACAATCTTAAAACCTATGTATTGATATGTCTCCATAAGGGAATCAAGTGTGTCTAGAGTGGCATAAACATGGCAGCGAGAATCAGCTCAAACCCACTATAAAAAGGAATTTCAAAAGCAAAACCAAAAAACAGGGAAATTCTTTACAATTCCTTCAGGGTGTCTGAGGAAACCTGGAAAGACCCTATCTACAATGACAGCTGGATGTGGCATAAGGCTGGACACTTGCGACTGAGAGGATTGGTGAGATTGGGTGAGCAAATGCAGACCCTTTCAAGCAATAATGCATGGCCCCCATTCCATGGGTCCCAACTCTCCAGGTTCAAGGGAATATTACTACAGCTATAACATGTACAGGAAACCTAGAGAATGGACACACTGTGAATACGAAAGGTTTCTAAAACTCAACGAATAGTCCCTCTCCTGGTGCTCCAGTTTGACTTTCCAACTGCCTTACTATCAATCTCCCAACTTGGAGAGACAGGCCCTTTAACCTCCTGGTTTGCACAGGTTCCCAATTTGGCAGAGGATGGAAGGGACGAGGGAGAACCCATGAGAGAGTAGCTGTTAGGCATTTGGACGGGCACATGTCACTCTAATTTCCCGGCAGGAAGAAGAATTAACCAAAGTCTCAGCCACCCACTGGGAACCAGTATAGGACATGATCCAAAATTTTGGACTTGCGTTCAGCTCACAAAAAACGAGTTGAGAAATGGAGCTCAGGGGCACAGCAATTCACAAACTGGCAGAGTGATAAAGGACAACTATCGTCCAAAAATCTGTTGAGGGAAGTCAACGAGGCGGACTTGAAAGCGAGGCAAAATAGCAGGAAACAGATTTCAAGAGGTACGTTGGAATCGCCTGTAAAGCACAGGAAGAGGGGCACAACTTGGACAATGGTGCACTTGGCCAAAAAGGGCGTATGCGTTTTCTCCTGAATATATTCAGGAGAAAACGCATACGCCCTTTTTGGCCAAGCAAGCAAGCGGGCAATGCAAATCTGCACTACAAAGAAGTATCACTTCCCACCGGTCAAAAGGGACATCCACAAAATGTGTAAAAACCAGAAAGGCAAGACAGGCCCTGGAGAACTGGGAGCCTTGTTATGCTGATGGGCGGGATGTAAATTGCCAACTGCCTCACTGGAGGAGTGCATTGTGTTCCCTAAAACAAGTAAACAACAGAGCTACAGAGCCAAGGCCACTTCCAGTCTAGGGAATATACCTTGGGAAAACTGAAAATCAATAAGACAGAGCCACCCCAAAATTTAGGGCTGCACGGCTTACAAGAACCTCAACTTGGGTACACCTTAAATATCCCAGGAAATATAAAAATGGTTCAAAACATTGTGGTACTTACGTTCGATGGAATATCCCTCAGCCATGAAATCAATGTCATAAGACCAGTAGCAGCAAAGTGAGTGGATTCAGGTACGATGATTCTAAGTGAAATAAGTCACACAGAAAAAGAAACTTATCATAAGATATCACTTATGAAGATCCTGTAAACATGGCTACACGTGAACTGAGTTAGGAAAGAGAACAGAGTCTCACATTTAGAAAACACTCTTATGCCTGCATAAAGGGGAAGGAGAGGTGGGGTGATGCATAAAACCAGAGTTTGATATAAGCACAGGGACCGTTTCAAAAACCAACTTTGGAATAGACAAGACCTACACCTTCCTCAGTGAAAGAGACTCAAAACCCCATATTTCCCACAGAGGAATATATCTGACTAGTAAGAATCTTAAAACCTATGTATTGATATGTCTCCATAAGGGAATCAAGTGTGTCTAGAGTGGCATAAACATGGCAGCGAGAATCAGCTCAAACCCACTATAAAAAGGAATTTCAAAAGCAAAACCAAAAAACAGGGAAATTCTTTACAATTCCTTCAGGGTGTCTGAGGATACCTGGAAAGACCCTATCTACAATGACAGCTGGATGTGGCATAAGGCTGGACACTTGCGACTGAGAGGATTGGTGAGATTGGGTGAGCAAATGCAGACCCTTTCAAGCAATAATGCATGGCCCCCATTCCATGGGTCCCAACTCTCCAGGTTCAAGGGAATATTACTACAGCTATAACATGTACAGGAAACCTAGAGAATGGACACACTGTGAATACGAAAGGGTTCTAAAACTCAACGAATAGTCCCTCTCCTGGTGCTCCAGTTTGACTTTCCAACTGCCTTACTATCAATCTCCCAACTTGGAGAGACAGGCCCTTTAACCTCCTGGTTTGCACAGGTTCCCAATTTGGCAGAGGATGGAAGGGACGAGGGAGAACCCATGAGAGAGTAGCTGTTAGGCATTTGGACGGGCACATGTCACTCTAATTTCCCGGGAGGAAGAAGAATTAACCAAAGTCTCAGCCACCCACCGGGAACCAGTATAGGACATGATCCAAAATTTTGGACTTGCGTTCAGCTCACAAAAAACGAGTTGAGAAATGGAGCTCAGGGGCACAGCAATTCACAAACTGGCAGAGTGATAAAGGACAACTATCGTCCAAAAATCTGTTGAGGGAAGTGAACGAGGCGGAATTGAAAGCGAGGCAAAATAGCAGGAAACAGATTTCAAGAGGTACGTTGGAATCGCCTGTAAAGCACAGGAAGAGGGGCACAACTTGGACAATGGTGCACTTGGCCAAAAAGGGCGTATGCGTTTTCTCCTGAATATATTCAGGAGAAAACGCATACGCCCTTTTTGGCCAAGCAAGCAAGCGGGCAATGCAAATCTGCACTACAAAGAAGTATCACTTCCCACCGGTCAAAAGGGACATCCACAAAATGTGTAAAAACCAGAAAGGCAAGACAGGCCCTGGAGAACTGGGAGCCTTGTTATGCTGATGGGCGGGATGTAAATTGCCAACTGCCTCACTGGAGGAGTGCATTGTGTTCCCTAAAACAAGTAAACAACAGAGCTACAGAGCCAAGGC
This sequence comes from Mesoplodon densirostris, assembly GCF_025265405.1. Taxonomy (NCBI): domain Eukaryota; kingdom Metazoa; phylum Chordata; class Mammalia; order Artiodactyla; family Ziphiidae; genus Mesoplodon; species Mesoplodon densirostris. Next base: position 1,549,743 of record NW_026778213.1, read on the forward strand.
CACTTCCAGTCTAGGGAATATACCTGGGGAAAACTGAAAATCAATAAGAAAGAGCCACCTCCAAATTTAGGGCTGCACTGGCTACAAGAACCTCAACTTGGGTACACCTTAAATATCCCAGGAAATATAAAAATGGTTCAAAACATTGTGGTACTTACGTACGATGGAATATCCCTCAGCGATGAAATCAATGTCATAAGACAAGAAGCAGCAAAGTGAGTGGATTCAGGTACGATGATTCTAAGTGAAATAAGTCACACAGAAAAAGGAACTTATCATAAGATATCACTTATGAAGATCCTGTAAACATGGCTACACGTGAACTGAGTTAGGAAAGAGAACAGAGTCTCACATTTAGAAAACACTCTTATGCCTGCATAAAGGGGAAGGATAGGTGGGGTGATGCATAAAACCAGAGTTTGATATAAGCACAGGGACCGTTTCAAAAACCAACTTTGGAATTGACAAAACCGACACCTTCCTCCGTGAAAGAGACTCAAAACCCCATATTTCCCACAGAGGATTATATCTGACTAGTAAGAATCTTAAAACCTATGTATTGATATGTCTCCATAAGGGAATCAAGTGTGTCTAGAGTGGCATAAACATGGCAGCGAGAATCAGCTCAAACCCACTATAAAAAGGAATTTCAAAAGCAAAACGAAAAAACAGGGAAATTCTTTACAATTCCTTCAGGGTGTCTGAGGAAACCTGGAAAGACCCTATCTACAATGACAGCTGGATGTGGCATAAGGCTGGACACTTGGGACTGAGAGGATTGGTGAGATTGGGTGAGCAAATGCAGACCCTTTCAAGCAATAATGCATGGCCCCCATTCCATGGGTCCCAACTCTCCAGGTTCAATGGAATATTACTACAGCTATAACATGTACAGGAAACCTAGAGAATGGACACACTGTGAATACGAAAGGTTTCTAAAACTCAACGAATAGTCCCTCTCCTGGTGCTCCAGTTTGACTTTCCAACTGCCTTACTATCAATCTCCCAACTTGGAGAGACAGGCCCTTTAACCTCCTGGTTTGCACAGGTTCCCAATTTGGCAGAGGATGGAAGGGACGAGGGAGAACCCATGAGAGAGTAGCTGTTAGGCATTTGGACGGGCACATGTCACTCTAATTTCCCGGCAGGAAGAAGAATTAACCAAAGTCTCAGCCACCCACCGGGAACCAGTATAGGACATGATCCAAAATTTTGGACTTGCGTTCAGCTCACAAAAAACGAGTTGAGAAATGGAGCTCAGGGGCACAGCAATTCACAAACTGGCAGAGTGATAAAGGACAACTATCGTCCAAAAGTCTGTTGAGGGAAGTCAACGAGGCAGACTTGAAAGCGAGGCAAAATAGCAGGAAACAGATTTCAAGAGGTACGTTCGAATCGCCTGTAAAGCACAGGAAGAGGGGCACAACTTGGACAATGGTGCACTTGGCCAAAAAGGGCGTATGCGTTTTCTCCTGAATATATTCAGGAGAAAACGCATACGCCCTTTTTGGCCAAGCAAGCAAGCGGGCAATGCAAATCTGCACTACAAAGAACTATCACTTCCCACCGGTCAAAAGGGACATCCACAAAATGTGTAAAAACCAGAAAGGCAAGACAGGCCCTGGAGAACTGGGAGCCTTGCTATGCTGATGGGTGGGATGTAAATTGCCAACTGCCTCACTGGAGGAGTGCATTGTGTTCCCTAAAACAAGTAAACAACAGAGCTACAGAGCCAAGGCCACTTCCAGTCTAGGGAATATACCTTGGGAAAACTGAAAATCAATAAGAAAGAGCCACCTCCAAATTTAGGGCTGCACTGACTACAAGAACCTCAACTTGGGTACACCTTAAATATCCCAGGAAATATAAAAATGGTTCAAAACATTGTGGTATTTACGTACGATGGAATATCCCTCAGCGATGAAATCAATGTCATAAGACCAGTAGCAGCAAAGTGAGTGGATTCAGGTACGATGATTCTATGTGAAATAAGTCACACAGAAAAAGAAACTTATCATAAGATATCACTTATGAAGATCCTGTAAACATGGCTACACGTGAACTGAGTTAGGAAAGAGAACAGAGTCTCACATTTAGAAAACACGCTTATGCCTGCATAAAGGGGATGGAGAGGTGGGGTGATGCATAAAACCAGAGTTTGATATAAGCACAGGGACCGTTCCAAAAACCAACTTTGGAATAGACAAGAACTACACCTTCCTCAGTGAAAGAGACTCAAAACCCCATATTTCCCGCAGAGGAATATATCTGACTAGTAAGAATCTTAAAACCTATGTATTGATATGACTCCATAAGGGAATCAAGTGTGTCTAGAGTGGCATAAACATGGCAACGAGAATCAGCTCAAACCCACTATAAAAAGGAATTTCAAAAGCAAAGCCAAAAAACAGGGAAATTCTTTACAATTCCTTCAGGGTGTCTGAGGAAACCTGGAAAGACCCTATCTACAATGACAGCTGGATGTGGCATAAGGCTGGACACTTGGGACTGAGAGGATTGGTGAGATTGGGTGAGCAAATGCAGACCCTTTCAAGCAATAATGCATGGCCCCCATTCCATGGGTCCCAACTCTCCAGGTTCAAGGGAATATTACTACAGCTATAACATGTACAGGAAACCTAGAGAATAGACAGACTGTGAATACGAACGGTTTCTAAAACTCAACGAATAGGCCCTCTCCTGGTGCTCCAGTTTGACTTTCCAACTGCCTTACTATCAATCTCCCAACTTGGAGAGACAGGCCCTTTAACCTCCTGGTTTGCACAGGTTCCCAATTTGCCAGAGGATGGAAAGGACAAGGGAGAACCCATGAGAGAGTAGCTGTTAGGCATTTGGACGGGCACATGTCACTCTAATTTCCCGGCAGGAAGAAGAATTAACCAAAGTCTCAGCCACCCACCGGGAACCAGTATAGGACACGATCCAAAATTTTGGACTTGCGTTCAGCTCACAAAAAACGAGTTGAGAAATGGAGCTCAGGGGCACAGCAATTCACAAACTGGCAGAGTGATAAAGGACAAGTATCGTCCAAAAATCTGTTGAGAGAAGTCAACGAGGCGGACTTGAAAGCGAGGCAAAATAGCAGGAAACAGATTTCAAGAGGTACCTTGGAATCGCCTGTAAAGCACAGGAAGAGGGGCACAACTTGGACAATGGTGCACTTGGCCAAAAAGGGCGTATGCGTTTTCTCCTGAATATATTCAGGAGAAAACGCATACGCCCTTTTTGGCCAAGCAAGCAAGCGGGCAATGCAAATCTGCACTACAAAGAAGTATCACTTCCCACCGGTCAAAAGGGACATCCACAAAATGTGTAAAAACCAGAAAGGCAAGACAGGCCCTGGAGAACTGGGAGCCTTGTTATGCTGATGGGCGGGATGTAAATTGCCAACTGCCTCACTGGAGGAGTGCATTGTGTTCCCTAAAACAAGTAAACAACAGAGCTACAGAGCCAAGGCCACTTCCAGTCTAGGGAATATACCTTGGGAAAACTGAAAATCAATAAGAAAGAGCCACCTCCAAATTTAGGGCTGCACTGACTACAAGAACCTCAACTTGGGTACACCTTAAATATCCCAGGAAATATAAAAATGGTTCAAAACATTGTGGTACTTACGTACGATGGAATATCCCTCAGCCATGAAATCAATGTCATAAGACCAGTAGCAGCAAAGTGAGTGGATTCAGGTACGATGATTCTAAGTGAAATAAGTCACACAGAAAAAGAAACTTATCATAAGATATCACTTATGAAGATCCTGTAAACATGGCTACACGTGAACTGAGTTAGGAAAGAGAACAGAGTCTCACATTTAGAAAACACTCTTATGCCTGCATAAAGGGGAAGGAGAGGTGGGGTGATGCATAAAACCAGAGTTTGATATAAGCACAGGGACCGTTCCAAAAACCAACTTTGGAATAGACAAGACCTACACCTTCCTCAGTGAAAGAGACTCAAAACCCGATATTTCCCGCAGAGGAATATATCTGACTAGTAAGAATCTTAAAACCTAGGTATTGATATGTCTCCATAAGGGAATCAAGTGTGTCTAGAGTGGCATAAACATGGCAGCAAGAATCAGCTCAAACCCACTATAAAAAGGAATTTCAAAAGCAAAACCAAAAAACAGGGAAATTCTTTACAATTCCTTCAGGGTGTCTGAGGAAACCTGGAAAGACCCTATCTACAATGACAGCTGGATGTGGCATAAGGCTGGACACTTGGGACTGAGAGGATTGGTGAGATTGGGTGAGCAAATGCAGACCCTTTCAAGCAATAATGCATGGCCACCATTCCATGGGTCCTAACTCTCCATGTTCAAGCGAATATCACTACAGCTATAACATGTAAGGGAAACCTAGAGAATGGACGCACTGTGAATAAGAAAGGTTTCTAAAACTCAACGAATAGTCCCTCTCCTGGTTCTCCAGTTTGACTTTCCAACTGCCTTACTATCAATCTCCCAAATTGGAGAGACAGGCCCTTTAACCTCCTGGTTTGCAGAGGTTCCCAATTTGGCAGAGGATGGAAGGGACGAGGGAGAACCCATGAGAGAGTAGCTGTTAGGCATTTGGACGGGCACATGTCACTCTAATTTCCCGGCAGGAAGAAGAATTAACCAAAGTCTCAGCCACCCACCGGGAACCAGTATAGGACATGATCCAAAATTTTGGACTTGCGTTCAGCTCACAAAAAACGAGTTGAGAAATGGAGCTCAGGGGCACAGCAATTCACATACTGGCAGAGTGATAAAGGACATCTATCGTCCAAAAATCTGTTGAGGGAAGTCAACGAGGCGGACTTGAAAGTGAGGCAAAATAGCAGGAAACAGATTTCAAGAGGTACGTTGGAATCGCCTGTAAAGCACAGGAAGAGGGGCACAACTTGGACAATGGTGCACTTGGCCAAAAAGGGCGTATGCGTTTTCCCCTGAATATATTCAGGAGAAAACGCATACGCCCTTTTTAGCCAAGCAAGCAAGCGGGCAATGCAAATCTGCACTACAAAGAAGTATCACTTCCCACCGGTCAAAAGGGACATCCACAAAATGTGTAAAAACCAGAAAGGCAAGACAGGCGCTGGAGAACAGGGAGCCTTATTATGCTGATGGGCGGGATGTAAATTGCCAACTGCCTCACTGGAGAAGTGCATTGTGTTCCCTAAAACAAGTAAACAACAGAGCTACAGAGCCAAGGCCACTTCCAGTCTAGGGAATATACCTTGGGAAAATTGAAAATCAATAAGAAAGAGCCACCTCCAAATTTAGGGCTGCACTGACTACAAGAACCTCAACTTGGGTACACCTTAAATATCCCAGGAAATATAAAAATGGTTCAAAACATTGTGGTACTTACGTACGATGGAATATCCCTCAGCCATGAAATCAATGTCATAAGACCAGTAGCAGCAAAGTGAGTGGATTCAGGTACGATGATTCTAAGTGAAATAAGTCACACAGAAAAAGAAACTTATCATAAGATATCACTTATGAAGATCCTGTAAACATGGTACACGTGAACTGAGTTAGGAAAGAGAACAGAGTCTCACATTTAGAAAACACTCTTATGCCTGCTTAAAGGTTAAGGAGAGGTGGGGTGATGCATAAAACCAGAGTTTGATATAAGCACAGGGACCGTTCCAAAAACCAACTTTGGAATAGACAAGACCGACACCTTCCTCAGTGAAAGAGACTCAAAACCCCATATTTCCCGCAGAGGAATATATCTGACTAGTAAGAATCTTAAAACCTATGTATTGATATGTCTCCATAAGGGAATCAAGGGTGTCTAGAGTGGCATAAACATGGTAGCGAGAATCAGCTCAAACCCACTATAAAAAGGAATTTCAAAAGCAAAACCAAAAAACAGGGAAATTCTTTACAATTCCTTCAGGGTGTCTGAGGAAACCTGGAAAGACCCTATCTACAATGACAGCTGTATGTGGCATAAGGCTGGACACTTGGGACTGAGAGGATTGGTGAGATTGGGTGAGCAAATGCAGACCCTTTAAAGCAATAATGCATGGCCCCCATTCCATGGGTCCCAACTCTCCAGGTTGAAGGGAATATTACTACAGCTATAACATGTACAGGAAACCTAGAGAATGTACACACTGTGAATACGAAAGGTTTCTAAAACTCAACGAATAGTCCCTCTCCTGGTGTTCCCGTTTGACTTTCCAACTGCCTTACTATCAATCTCCCAACTTGGAGAGACAGGCCCTTTAACCTCCTGGTTTGCACAGGTTCCCAATTTGGCAGAGGATGGAAGGGACGAGAGAGAACCCATGAGAGAGTAGCTGTTAGGCATTTGACGGGCACATGTCACTCTAATTTCCCGGCAGGAAGAAGAATTAACCAAAGTCTCAGCCACCCACCGGGAACCAGTATAGGACATGATCCAAAATTTTGGACTTGCGTTCAGCTCCCAAAAAACGAGTTGAGAAATGGAGCTCAGGGGCACAGCAATTCACATACTGGCAGAGTGATAAAGGACAACTATCGTCCAAAAATCTGTTGAGGGAAGTCAACGAGGCGGACTTGAAAGTGAGGCAAAATAGCAGGAAACAGATTTCAAGAGGTACGTTGGAATCGCCTGTAAAGCACAGGAAGAGGGGCACAACTTGGACAATGGTGCACTTGGCCAAAAAGGGCGTATGCGTTTTCTACTGAATATATTCAGGAGAAAACACATACGCACTTTTTGGCCAAGCAAGCAAGCGGGCAATGCAAATCTGCACGACAAAGAAGTATCACTTCCCACAGGTCAAAAGGGACATCCACAAATTGTGTAAAAACCAGAAAGGCAAGACAGGCCCTGGAGAACAGGGAGCCTTGTTATGCTGATGGGCGGGATGTAAATTGCCAACTGCCTCACTAGAGGAGTGCATTGTGTTCCCTAAAACAAGTAAACAACAGAGCTACAGAGCCAAGGCCACTTCCAGTCTAGGGAATATACCTTGGGAAAACTGAAAATCAATAGAAAGAGCCACCTCCAAATTTAGGGCTGCACTGACTACAAGAACCTCAACTTGGGTACACCTTAAATATCCCAGGAAATATAAAAATGGTTCAAAACATTGTGGTACTTACGTACGATGGAATATCCCTCAGCGATGAAATCAATGTCATAAGACCAGTAGCAGCAGAGTGAGTGGATTCAGGTACGATGATTCTAAGTGAAATAAGTCACACAGAAAAAGAAACTTATCATAAGATATCACTTATGAAGATCCTGTAAACATGGCTACACGTGAACTGAGTTAGGAAAGAGAACAGAGTCTCACATTTAGAAAACACTCTTATGCCTGCTTAAAGGGGAAGGAGAGGTGGGGTGATGCATAAAACCAGAGTTTGATATAAGCACAGGGACCGTTCCAAAAACCAACTTTGTAATAGACAAGACCGACACCTTCCTCAGTGAAAGAGACTCAAAACCCCATATTTCCCACAGAGGAATATATCTGACTAGTAAGAATCTTAAAACCTAGGTATTGATATGTCTCCATAAGGGAATCAAGTGTGTCTAGAGTGGCATAAACATGGCAGCAAGAATCAGCTCAAACCCACTATAAAAAGGAATTTCAAAAGCAAAACCAAAAAACAGGGAAATTCTTTACAATTCCTTCAGGGTGTCTGAGGAAACCTGGAAAGACCCTATCTACAATGACAGCTGGATGTGGCATAAGGCTGGACACTTGGGACTGAGAGGATTGGTGAGATTGGGTGAGCAAATGCAGACCCTTTCAAGCAATAATGCATGGCCCCCATTCCATGGGTCCCAACTCTCCAGGTTCAAGGGAATATTACTACAGCTATAACATGTACAGGAAACCTAGAGAATGGACACATGGTGAATATGAAAGGTTTCTAAAACTCAACGAATAGTCCCTCTCCTGGTGCTCCAGTTTGACTTTCCAACTGCCTTACTATCAATCTCCCAACTTGGAGAGACAGACCCTTTAACCTCCTGGTTTGCAGAGGTTCCCAATTTGGCAGAGGATGGAAGGGACGAGGGAGAACCCATGAGAGAGTAGCTGTTAGGCATTTGGACGGGCACATGTCACTCTAATTTCCCGGCAGGAAGAAGAATTAACCAAAGTCTCAGCCACCCACCGGGAACCAGTATAGGACATGATCCAAAATTTTGGACTTGCGTTCAGCTCCCAAAAAACGAGTTGAGAAATGGAGCTCAGGGGCACAGCAATTCACATACTGGCAGAGTGATAAAGGACAACTATCGTCCAAAAATCTGTTGAGGGAAGTCAACGAGGCGGACTTGAAAGTGAGGCAAAATAGCAGGAAACAGATTTCAAGAGGTACGTTGGAATCGCCTGTAAAGCACAGGAAGAGGGGCACAACTTGGACAATGGTGCACTTGGCCAAAAAGGGCGTATGGGTTTTCTCCTGAATATATTCAGGAGAAAACGCATACGCCCTTTTTGGCCAAGCAAGCAAGCGGGCAATGCAAATCTGCACTACAAAGAAGTATCACTTCCCACCGGTCAAAAGGGACATCCACAAAATGTGTAAAAACCAGAAAGGCAAGACAGGCCCTGGAGAACTGGGAGCCTTGTTATGCTGATGGGCGGGATGTAAATTGCCAACTGCCTCACTGGAGGAGTGCATTGTGTTCCCTAAAACAAGTAAACAACAGAGCTACAGAGCCAAGGCCACTTCCAGTCTAGGGAATATACCTGGGGAAAACTGAAAATCAATAAGAAAGAGCCACCTCCAAATTTAGGGCTTCACTGGCTACAAGAACCTCAACTTGGGTACACCTTAAATATCCCAGGAAATATAAAAATGGTTCAAAACATTGTGGTACTTACGTACGATGGAATATCCCTCAGCCATGAAATCAATGTCATAAGACCAGTAGCAGCAAAGTGAGTGGATTCAGGTACGATGATTCTAAGTGAAATAAGTCACACAGAAAAAGAAACTTATCATAAGATATCACTTAGGAAGATCCTGTAAACATGGCTACACGTGAACTGAGTTGGGAAAGAGAACAGAGTCTCACATTTAGAAAACACTCTTATGCCTGCATAAAGGGGAAGGAGAGGTGGGGTGATGCATAAAACCAGAGTTTGATATAAGCACAGGGACCGTTTCAAAAACCAACTTTGGAATTGACAAAACCGACACCTTCCTCAGTTTAAGAGACTCAAAACCCCATATTTCCCACAGAGGAATATATCTGACTAGTAAGAATCTTAAAACCTATGTATTGATATGTCTCCATAAGGGAATCAAGTGTGTCTAGAGTGGCATAAACATGGCAGCGAGAATCAGCTCAAACCCACTATAAAAAGGAATTTCAAAAGCAAAACCAAAAAACAGGGAAATTCTTTACAATTCCTTCAGGGTGTCTGAGGAAACCTGGAAAGACCCTATCTACAATGACAGCTGTATGTGGCATAAGGCTGGACACTTGTGACTGAGAGGATTGGTGAGATTGGGTGAGCAAATGCAGACCCTTTCAAGCAATAATGCATGGCCCCCATTCCATGGGTCCCAACTCTCCAGGTTCAAGGGAATATTACTACAGCTATAACATGTACAGGAAACCTAGAGAATGGACACATGGTGAATACGAAAGGTTTCTAAAACTCAACGAATAGTCCCTCTCCTGGTGCTCCAGTTTGACTTTCCAACTGCCTTACTATAAATCTCCCAACTTGGAGAGACAGGCCCTTTAACCTCCTGGTTTGCACAGGTTCCCAATTTGGCAGAGGATGGAAGGGACGAGGGAGAACCCATGAGAGAGTAGCTGTTAGGCATTTGGACGGGCACATGTCAATCTAATTTCCCGGCAGGAAGAAGAATTAACCAAAGTCTCAGCCACCCACCGGGAACCAGTATAGGACATGATCCAAAATTTTGGACTTGCGTTCAGCTCACAAAAAACGAGTTGAGAAATGGAGCTCAGGGGCACAGCAATTCACAAACTGGCAGAGTGATAAAGGTCAACTATCGTCCAAAAATCTGTTGAGGGAATTCAACGAGGTGGACTTGAAAGTGAGGCAAAATAGCAGGAAACAGATTTCAAGAGGTACGTTGGAATCGCCTGTAAAGCACAGGAAGAGGGGCACAACTTGGACAATGGTGCACTTGGCCAAAAAGGGCGTATGCGTTTTCTCCTGAATATATTCAGGAGAAAAAGCATACGCCCTTTTTGGCCAAGCAAGCAAGTGGGCAATGCAAATCTGCACTACAAAGAAGTATCACTTCCCACCGGTCAAAAGGGACATCCACAAAATGTGTAAAAACCAGAAAGGCAAGACAGGCCCTGGAGAACAGGGAACCTTGTCATGCTGATGGTCGGGATGTCAATTGCCAACTGCCTCACTGGAGGAGTGCATTGTGTTCCCTAAAACAAGTAAACAACAGAGCTACAGAGCCAAGGCCACTTCTAGTCTAGGGAATATACCTTGGGAAAACTGAAAATCAATAAGAAAGAGCCACCTCCAAATTTCGGGCTGCACTGGCTTCAAGAACCTCAACTTGGGTACAACTTAAATATCCCAGGAAATATAAAAATGGTTCAAAACATTGTGGTACTTACGTACGATGGAATATCCCTCAGCGATGAAATCAATGTCATAAGACTAGAAGCAGCAAAGTGAGTGGATTCAGGTACGATGATTCTAAGTGAAATAAGTCACACAGAAAAAGAAACTTATCATAAGATATCACTTATGAAGATCCTGTAAACATGGCTACACGTGAACTGAGTTAGGAAAGAGAACAGAGTCTCACATTTAGAAAACACTCTTATGCCTGCATAAAGGGGAAGGAGAGGTGGGGTGATGCATAAAACCAGAGTTTGATATAAGCACAGGGACCGTTCCAAAAACCAACTTTGGAATAGACAAGACCGACACCTTCCTCAGTGAAAGAGACTCAAAACCCCATATTTCCCAAAGAGGAATATATCTGACTAGTAAGAATATTAAAACCTAGGTATTGATATGTCTCCATAAGGGAATCAAGTGTGTCTAGAGTGGCATAAACATGGCAGCAAGAATCAGCTCAAACCCACTATAAAAAGGAATTTCAAAAGCAAAACCAAAAAACAGGGAAATTCTTTACAATTCCTTCAGGGTGTCTGAGGAAACCTGGAAAGACCCTATCTACAATGACAGCTGGATGTGGCATAAGGCTGGACACTTGGGACTGAGAGGATTGGTGAGATTGGGTGAGCAAATGCAGACCCTTTCAAGCAATAATGCATGGCCCCCATTCCATGGGTCCCAACTCTCCAGGTTCAAGGGAATATTACTACAGCTATAACATGTACAGGAAACCTAGAGAATGGACACACTGTGAATACGAAAGGTTTCTAAAACTCAACGAATAGTCCCTCTCCTGGTGCTCCAGTTTGACTTTCCAACTGCCTTACTATCAATCTCCCAACTTGGAGAGACAGACCCTTTAACCTCCTGGTTTGCAGAGGTTCCCAATTTGGCAGAGGATGGAAGGGACGAGGGAGAACCCATGAGAGAGTAGCTGTTAGGCATTTGGACGGGCACATGTCACTCTAATTTCCCGGCAGGAAGAAGAATTAACCAAAGTCTCAGCCACCCACCGGGAACCAGTATAGGACATGATCCAAAATTTTGGACTTGCGTTCAGCTCCCAAAAAACGAGTTGAGAAATGGAGCTCAGGGGCACAGCAATTCACATACTGGCAGAGTGATAAAGGACAACTATCGTCCAAAAATCTGTTGAGGGAAGTCAACGAGGCGGACTTGAAAGTGAGGCAAAATAGCAGGAAACAGATTTCAAGAGGTACGTTGGAATCGCCTGTAAAGCACAGGAAGAGGGGCACAACTTGGACAATGGTGCACTTGGCCAAAAAGGGCGTATGGGTTTTCTCCTGAATATATTCAGGAGAAAACGCATACGCCCTTTTTGGCCAAGCAAGCAAGCGGGCAATGCAAATCTGCACTACAAAGAAGTATCACTTCCCACCGGTCAAAAGGGACATCCACAAAATGTGTAAAAACCAGAAAGGCAAGACAGGCCCTGGAGAACTGGGAGCCTTGTTATGCTGATGGGCGGGATGTAAATTGCCAACTGCCTCACTGGAGGAGTGCATTGTGTTCCCTAAAACAAGTAAACAACAGAGCTACAGAGCCAAGGCCACTTCCAGTCTAGGGAATATACCTGGGGAAAACTGAAAATCAATAAGAAAGAGCCACCTCCAAATTTAGGGCTTCACTGGCTACAAGAACCTCAACTTGGGTACACCTTAAATATCCCAGGAAATATAAAAATGGTTCAAAACATTGTGGTACTTACGTACGATGGAATATCCCTCAGCCATGAAATCAATGTCATAAGACCAGTAGCAGCAAAGTGAGTGGATTCAGGTACGATGATTCTAAGTGAAATAAGTCACACAGAAAAAGAAACTTATCATAAGATATCACTTAGGAAGATCCTGTAAACATGGCTACACGTGAACTGAGTTGGGAAAGAGAACAGAGTCTCACATTTAGAAAACACTCTTATGCCTGCATAAAGGGGAAGGAGAGGTGGGGTGATGCATAAAACCAGAGTTTGATATAAGCACAGGGACCGTTTCAAAAACCAACTTTGGAATTGACAAAACCGACACCTTCCTCAGTTTAAGAGACTCAAAACCCCATATTTCCCACAGAGGAATATATCTGACTAGTAAGAATCTTAAAACCTATGTATTGATATGTCTCCGTAAGGGAATCAAGTGTGTCTAGAGTGGCATAAACATGGCAGCGAGAATCAGCTCAAACCCACTATAAAAAGGAATTTCAAAAGCAAAACCAAAAAACAGGGAAATTCTTTACAATTCCTTCAGGGTGTCTGAGGAAACCTGGAAAGACCCTATCTACAATGACAGCTGTATGTGGCATAAGGCTGGACACTTGTGACTGAGAGGATTGGTGAGATTGGGTGAGCAAATGCAGACCCTTTCAAGCAATAATGCATGGCCCCCATTCCATGGGTCCCAACTCTCCAGGTTCAAGGGAATATTACTACAGCTATAACATGTACAGGAAACCTAGAGAATGGACACATGGTGAATACGAAAGGTTTCTAAAACTCAACGAATAGTCCCTCTCCTGGTGCTCCAGTTTGACTTTCCAACTGCCTTACTATAAATCTCCCAACTTGGAGAGACAGGCCCTTTAACCTCCTGGTTTGCACAGGTTCCCAATTTGGCAGAGGATGGAAGGGACGAGGGAGAACCCATGAGAGAGTAGCTGTTAGGCATTTGGACGGGCACATGTCAATCTAATTTCCCGGCAGGAAGAAGAATTAACCAAAGTCTCAGCCACCCACCGGGAACCAGTATAGGACATGATCCAAAATTTTGGACTTGCGTTCAGCTCACAAAAAACGAGTTGAGAAATGGAGCTCAGGGGCACAGCAATTCACAAACTGGCAGAGTGATAAAGGTCAACTATCGTCCAAAAATCTGTTGAGGGAATTCAACGAGGTGGACTTGAAAGTGAGGCAAAATAGCAGGAAACAGATTTCAAGAGGTACGTTGGAATCGCCTGTAAAGCACAGGAAGAGGGGCACAACTTGGACAATGGTGCACTTGGCCAAAAAGGGCGTATGCGTTTTCTCCTGAATATATTCAGGAGAAAAAGCATACGCCCTTTTTGGCCAAGCAAGCAAGTGGGCAATGCAAATCTGCACTACAAAGAAGTATCACTTCCCACCGGTCAAAAGGGACATCCACAAAATGTGTAAAAACCAGAAAGGCAAGACAGGCCCTGGAGAACAGGGAGCCTTGTCATGCTGATGGGCGGGATGTCAATTGCCAACTGCCTCACTGGAGGAGTGCATTGTGTTCCCTAAAACAAGTAAACAACAGAGCTACAGAGCCAAGGCCACTTCTAGTCTAGGGAATATACCTTGGGAAAACTGAAAATCAATAAGAAAGAGCCACCTCCAAATTTCGGGCTGCACTGGCTTCAAGAACCTCAACTTGGGTACACCTTAAATATCCCAGGAAATATAAAAATGGTTCAAAACATTGTGGTACTTACGTACGATGGAATATCCCTCAGCGATGAAATCAATGTCATAAGACTAGAAGCAGCAAAGTGAGTGGATTCAGGTACGATGATTCTAAGTGAAATAAGTCACACAGAAAAAGAAACTTATCATAAGATATCACTTATGAAGATCCTGTAAACATGGCTACACGTGAACTGAGTTAGGAAAGAGAACAGAGTCTCACATTTAGAAAACACTCTTATGCCTGCATAAAGGGGAAGGGGAGGTGGGGTGATGCATAAAACCAGAGTTTGATATAAGCACAGGGACCGTTCCAAAAACCAACTTTGGAATAGACAAGACCTACACCTTCCTCAGTGAAAGAGACTCAAAACCCCATATTTCCCACAGAGGAATATATCTGACTAGTAAGAATCTTAAAACCTATGTATTGATATGAATCCATAAGGGAATCAAGTGTGTCTAGAGTGGCATAAACATGGCAGCGAGAATCAGCTCAAACCCACTATAAAAAGGAATTTCAAAAGCAAAACGAAAAAACAGGGAAATTCTTTACAATTCCTTCAGGGTGTCTGAGGAAACCTGGAAAGACCCTATTTACAATGACAGCTGGATGTGGCATAAGGCTGGACACTTGGGACTGAGAGGATTGGTGAGATTGTGTGAGCAAATGCAGACCCTTTCAAGCAATAATGCATGGCCCCCAATCCATGGGTCCCAACTCTCCAGGTTCAAGGGAATATTACTACAGCTATAACATGTACAGGAAACCTAGAGAATGGACACACTGTGAATACGAAAGGTTTCTAAAACTCAACGAATAGTCCCTCTCCTGGTGCTCCAGTTTGACTTTCCAACTGCCTTACTATCAATCTCCCAACTTGGAGAGACAGGCCCTTTAACCTCCTGGTTTGCACAGGTTCCCAATTTGGCAGAGGATGGAAGGGACGAGAGAGAACCCATGAGAGAGTAGCTGTTAGGCATTTGGACGGGCACATGTCACTCTAATTTCCCGGCAGGAAGAAGAATTAACCAAAGTCTCAGCCACCCACCGGGAACCAGTATAGGACATGATCCAAAATTTTGGACTTGCGTTCAGCTCCCAAAAAACGAGTTGAGAAATGGGGCTCAGGGGCACAGCAATTCACATACTGGCAGAGTGATAAAGGACAACTATCGTCCAAAAATCTGTTGAGGGAAGTCAACGAGGCGGACTTGAAAGTGAGGCAAAATAGCAGGAAACAGATTTCAAGAGGTACGTTGGAATCGCCTGTAAAGCACAGGAAGAGGGGCACAACTTGGACAATGGTGCACTTGGCCACAAAGGGCGTATGCGTTTTCTCCTGAATATATTCAGGAGAAAAAGCATACGCCCTTTTTGGCCAAGCAAGCAAGCGGGCAATGCAAATCTGCACTACAAAGAAGTATCACTCCCCACCGGTCAAAAGGGACATCCACAAAATGTGTAAAAACCAGAAAGGCAAGACAGGCACTGGAGAACAGGGAGCCTTGTCATGCTGATGGGCGGGATGTCAATTGCCAACTGCCTCACTGGAGGAGTGCATTGTGTTCACTAAAACAAGTAAACAACAGAGCTACAGAGCCAAGGCCACTTCTAGTCTAGGGAATATACCTTGGGAAAACTGAAAATCAATAAGAAAGAGCCACCTCCAAATTTCGGGCTGCACTGGCTACAAGAACCTCAACTTGGGTACACCTTAAATATCCCAGGAAATATAAAAATGGTTCAAAACATTGTGGTACTTACGTACGATGGAATATCCCTCAGCGATGAAATCAATGTCATAAGACTAGAAGCAGCAAAGTGAGTGGATTCAGGTACGATGATTCTAAGTGAAATAAGTCACACAGAAAAAGAAACTTATCATAAGATATCACTTATGAAGATCCTGTAAACATGGCTACACGTGAACTGAGTTAGGAAAGAGAACAGAGTCTCACATTTAGAAAACACTCTTATGCCTGCATAAAGGGGATGGAGAGGTGGGGTGATGCATAAAACCAGAGTTTGATATAAGCACAGGGACCGTTCCAAAAACCAACTTTGGAATAGACAAGACCTACACCTTCCTCAGTGAAAGAGACTCAAAACCCCATATTTCCCGCAGAGGAATATATCTGACTAGTAAGAATCTTAAAACCTATGTATTGATATGACACAATAAGGGAATCAAGTGTGTCTAGAGTGGCATAAACATGGCAGCGAGAATCAGCTCAAACCCACTATAAAAAGGAATTTCAAAAGCAAAACGAAAAAACAGGGAAATTCTTTACAATTCCTTCAGGGTGTCTGAGGAAACCTGGAAAGACCCTATCTACAATGACAGCTGGATGTGGCATAAGGCTGGACACTTGGGACTGAGAGGATTGGTGAGATTGTGTGAGCAAATGCAGACCCTTTCAAGCAATAATGCATGGCCCCCATTCCATGGGTCCCAACTCTCCAGGTTCAAGGGAATATTACTACAGCTATAACATGTACAGGAAACCTAGAGAATGGACACACTGTGAATACGAAAGGTTTCTAAAACTCAACGAATAGTCCCTCTCCTGGTGCTCCAGTTTGACTTTCCAACTGCCTTACTATCAATCTCCCAACTTGGAGAGACAGGCCCTTTAACCTCCTGGTTTGCACAGGTTCCCAATTTGGCAGAGGATGGAAGGGACGAGGGAGAACCCATGAGAGAGTAGCTGTTAGGCATTTGGACGGGCACATGTCACTCTAATTTCCCGGCAGGAAGAAGAATTAACCAAAGTCTCAGCCACCCACCGGGAACCAGTATAGGACATGATCCAAAATTTTGGACTAGCGTTCAGCTCACAAAAAACGAGTTGAGAAATGGAGCTCAGGGGCACAGCAATTCACAAACTGGCAGAGTGATAAAGGACAACTATCGTCCAAAAATCTGTTGAGGGAAGTCAACGAGGCGGACTTGAAAGTGAGGCAAAATAGCAGGAAACAGATTTCAAGAGGTACGTTGGAATCGCCTGTAAAGCACAGGAAGAGGGGCACAACTTGGACAATGGTGCACTTGGCCAAAAAGGGCGTATGCGTTTTCTCCTGAATATATTCAGGAGAAAACGCATACGCCCTTTTTGGCCAAGCAAGCAAGCGGGCAATGCAAATCTGCACTACAAAGAAGTATCACTTCCCACCGGTCAAAAGGGACATCCACAAAATGTGTAAAAACCAGAAAGGCAAGACAGGCCCTGGAGAACTGGGAGCCTTGTTATGCTGATGGGCGGGATGTAAATTGCCAACTGACTCACTGGAGGAGTGCATTGTGTTCCCTAAAACAAGTAAACAACAGAGCTACAGATCCAAGGCCACTTCCAGTCTAGGGAATATACCTTGGGAAAACTGAAAATCAATAAGAAAGAGCCACCTCCAAATTTAGGGCTGCACTGGCTACAAGAACCTCAACTTGGGTACACCTTAAATATCCCAGGAAATATAAAAATGGTTCAAAACATTGTGGTACTTACGTACGATGGAATACCCCTCAGCCATCAAATCAATGTCATAAGACCAGTAGCAGCAAAGTGAGTGGATTCAGGTACGATGATTCTAAGTGAAATAAGTCACACAGAAAAAGAAACTTATCATAAGATATCACTTATGAAGATCCTGTAAACATGGCTACACGTGAACTGAGTTAGGAAAGAGAACAGAGTCTCACATTTATAAAACACTCTTATGCCTGCAAAAAGGGGAAGGAGAGGTGGGGTGATGCATAAAACCAGAGTTTGATATAAGCACAGGGACCGTTTCAAAAACCAACTTTGGAATTGACAAGACCGACACCTTCCTCAGTGAAAGAGACTCAAAACCCCATATTTCCCACAGAGGAATATATCTGACTAGTAAGAATCTTAAAACCTATGTACTGATATGTCTCCATAAGGGAATCAAGTGTGTCTAGAGTGGCATAAACATGGCAGCGAGAATCAGCTCAAACCCACTATAAAAAGGAATTTCAAAAGCAAAACCAAAAAACAGGGAAATTCTTTACAATTCCTTCAGGGTGTCTGAGGAAACCTGGAAAGACCCTGTCTACAATGACAGCTGGATGTGGCATAAGGCTGGACACTTGGGACTGAGAGGATTGGTGAGATTGGGTGAGCAAATGCAGACCCTTTCAAGCAATAATGCATGGCCCCCATTCCATGGGTCCCAACTCTCCAGGTTCAAGGGAATATTACTACAGCTATAACACGTACAGGAAACCTAGAGAATGGACACACTGTGAATACGAAAGGTTTCTAAAACTCAACGAATAGTCCCTCTCCTGGTGCTCCAGTTTGACTTTCCAACTGCCTTACTATCAATCTCCCAACTTGGAGAGACAGGCCCTTTAACCTCCTGGTTTGCACAGGTTCCCAATTTGGCAGAGGATGGAAGGGACGAGGGAGAACCCATGAGAGAGTAGCTGTTAGGCATTTGGACGGGCACATGTCACTCTAATTTCCCGGCAGGAAGAAGAATTAACCAAAGTCTCAGCCACCCACCGGGAACCAGTATATGACATGATCCAAAATTTTGGACTTGCGTTCAGCTCACAAAAAACGAGTTGAGAAATGGAGCTCAGGGGCACAGCAATTCACAAACTGGCAGAGTGATAAAGGACAACTATCGTCCAAAAATCTGTTGAGGGAAGTCAACGAGGCGGACTTGAAAGCGAGGCAAAATAGCAGGAAACAGATTTCAAGAGGTACCTTGGAATCGCCTGTAAAGCACAGGAAGAGGGGCACAACTTGGACAATGGTGCACTTGGCCAAAAAGGGCGTATGCGTTTTCTCCTGAATATATTCAGGAGAAAACGCATACGCCCTTTTTGGCCAAGCAAGCAAGTGGGCAATGCAAATCTGCACTACAAAGAAGTATCATTTCCCACCCGTCAAAAGGGACATCCAAAAAATGTGTAAAAACCAGAAAGGCAAGACAGGCCCTGGAGAACAGGGAGCCTTGATATGCTGATGGCCGGGATGTAAATTGCCAACTGCCTCACTGGAGGAGTGCATTGTGTTCCCTAAAACAAGTAAACAACAGAGCTACAGAGCCAAGGCCACTTCCAGTCTAGGGAATATACCTTGGGAAAATTGAAAATCAATAAGAAAGAGCCACCTCCAAATTTAGGGCTGCACTGGCTACAAGAACCTCAACTTGGGTACACCTTAAATATCCCAGGAAATATAAAAATGGTCCAAAACATTGTGGTACTTACGTACGATGGAATATTCCTCAGCCATGAAATCAATGTCATAAGACCAGTAGCAGCAAAGTGAGTGGATTCAGGTACGATGATTCAAAGTGAAATAAGTCACACAGAAAAAAGAAACTTATCATAAGATATCACTTAGGAAGATCCTGTAAACATGGCTACACGTGAACTGAGTTGGGAAAGAGAACAGAGTCTCACATTTAGAAAACACTCTTATGCCTGCATAAAGGGGAAGGAGAGGTGGGGTGATGCATAAAACCAGAGTTTGATATAAGCACAGGGACCGTTTCAAAAACCAACTTTGGAATTGACAAAACCGACACCTTCCTCAGTTTAAGAGACTCAAAACCCCATATTTCCCACAGAGGAATATATCTGACTAGTAAGAATCTTAAAACCTATGTATTGATATGTCTCCATAAGGGAATCAAGTGTGTCTAGAGTGGCATAAACATGGCAGCGAGAATCAGCTCAAACCCACTATAAAAAGGAATTTCAAAAGCAAAACCAAAAAACAGGGAAATTCTTTACAATTCCTTCAGGGTGTCTGAGGAAACCTGGAAAGACCCTATCTACAATGACAGCTGTATGTGGCATAAGGCTGGACACTTGTGACTGAGAGGATTGGTGAGATTGGGTGAGCAAATGCATACCCTTTCAAGCAATAATGCATGGCCCCCATTCCATGGGTCCCAACTCTCCAGGTTCAAGGGAATATTACTACAGCTATAACATGTACAGGAAACCTAGAGAATGGACACATGGTGAATACGAAAGGTTTCTAAAACTCAACGAATAGTCCCTCTCCTGGTGCTCCAGTTTGACTTTCCAACTGCCTTACTATAAATCTCCCAACTTGGAGAGACAGGCCCTTTAACCTCCTGGTTTGCACAGGTTCCCAATTTGGCAGAGGATGGAAGGGACGAGGGAGAACCCATGAGAGAGTAGCTGTTAGGCATTTGGACGGGCACATGTCAATCTAATTTCCCGGCAGGAAGAAGAATTAACCAAAGTCTCAGCCACCCACCGGGAACCAGTATAGGACATGATCCAAAATTTTGGACTTGCGTTCAGCTCACAAAAAACGAGTTGAGAAATGGAGCTCAGGGGCACAGCAATTCACAAACTGGCAGAGTGATAAAGGTCAACTATCGTCCAAAAATCTGTTGAGGGAATTCAACGAGGTGGACTTGAAAGTGAGGCAAAATAGCAGGAAACAGATTTCAAGAGGTACGTTGGAATCGCCTGTAAAGCACAGGAAGAGGGGCACAACTTGGACAATGGTGCACTTGGCCAAAAAGGGCGTATGCGTTTTCTCCTGAATATATTCAGGAGAAAATGCATACGCCCTTTTTGGCCAAGCAAGCAAGTGGGCAATGCAAATCTGCACTACAAAGAAGTATCACTTCCCACCGGTCAAAAGGGACATCCACAAAATGTGTAAAAACCAGAAAGGCAAGACAGGCCCTGGAGAACAGGGAACCTTGTCATGCTGATGGGCGGGATGTCAATTGCCAACTGCCTCACTGGAGGAGTGCATTGTGTTCCCTAAAACAAGTAAACAACAGAGCTACAGAGCCAAGGCCACTTCTAGTCTAGGGAATATACCTTGGGAAAACTGAAAATCAATAAGAAAGAGCCACCTCCAAATTTCGGGCTGCACTGGCTTCAAGAACCTCAACTTGGGTACACCTTAAATATCCCAGGAAATATAAAAATGGTTCAAAACATTGTGGTACTTACGTACGATGGAATATCCCTCAGCGATGAAATCAATGTCATAAGACTAGAAGCAGCAAAGTGAGTGGATTCAGGTACGATGATTCTAAGTGAAATAAGTCACACAGAAAAAGAAACTTATCATAAGATATCACTTATGAAGATCCTGTAAACATGGCTACACGTGAACTGAGTTAGGAAAGAGAACAGAGTCTCACATTTAGAAAACACTCTTATGCCTGCATAAAGGGGAAGGAGAGGTGGGGTGATGCATAAAACCAGAGTTTGATATAAGCACAGGGACCGTTCCAAAAACCAACTTTGTAATAGACAAGACCGACACCTTCCTCAGTGAAAGAGACTCAAAACCCCATATTTCCCACAGAGGAATATATCTGACTAGTAAGAATATTAAAACCTAGGTATTGATATGTCTCCATAAGGGAATCAAGTGTGTCTAGAGTGGCATAAACATGGCAGCAAGAATCAGCTCAAACCCACTATAAAAAGGAATTTCAAAAGCAAAACCAAAAAACAGGGAAATTCTTTACAATTCCTTCAGGGTGTCTGAGGAAACCTGGAAAGACCCTATCTACAATGACAGCTGGATGTGGCATAAGGCTGGACACTTGGGACTGAGAGGATTGGTGAGATTGGGTGAGCAAATGCAGACCCTTTCAAGCAATAATGCATGGCCCCCATTCCATGCGTCCCAACTCTCCAGGTTCAAGGGAATATTACTACAGCTATAACATGTACAGGAAACCTAGAGAATGGACACACTGTGAATACGAAAGGTTTCTAAAACTCAACGAATAGTCCCTCTCCTGGTGCTCCAGTTTGACTTTCCAACTGCCTTACTATCAATCTCCCAACTTGGAGAGACAGACCCTTTAACCTCCTGGTTTGCAGAGGTTCCCAATTTGGCAGAGGATGGAAGGGACGAGGGAGAACCCATGAGAGAGTAGCTGTTAGGCATTTGGACGGGCACATGTCACTCTAATTTCCCGGCAGGAAGAAGAATTAACCAAAGTCTCAGCCACCCACCGGGAACCAGTATAGGACATGATCCAAAATTTTGGACTTGCGTTCAGCTCCCAAAAAACGAGTTGAGAAATGGAGCTCAGGGGCACAGCAATTCACATACTGGCAGAGTGATAAAGGACAACTATCGTCCAAAAATCTGTTGAGGGAAGTCAACGAGGCGGACTTGAAAGTGAGGCAAAATAGCAGGAAACAGATTTCAAGAGGTACGTTGGAATCGCCTGTAAAGCACAGGAAGAGGGGCACAACTTGGACAATGGTGCACTTGGCCAAAAAGTGCGTATGGGTTTTCTCCTGAATATATTCAGGAGAAAACGCATACGCCCTTTTTGGCCAAGCAAGCAAGCGGGCAATGCAAATCTGCACTACAAAGAAGTATCACTTCCCACCGGTCAAAAGGGACATCCACAAAATGTGTAAAAACCAGAAAGGCAAGACAGGCCCTGGAGAACTGGGAGCCTTGTTATGCTGATGGGCGGGATGTAAATTGCCAACTGCCTCACTGGAGGAGTGCATTGTGTTCCCTAAAACAAGTAAACAACAGAGCTACAGAGCCAAGGCCACTTCCAGTCTAGGGAATATACCTGGGGAAAACTGAAAATCAATAAGAAAGAGCCACCTCCAAATTTAGGGCTTCACTGGCTACAAGAACCTCAACTTGGGTACACCTTAAATATCCCAGGAAATATAAAAATGGTTCAAAACATTGTGGTACTTACGTACGATGGAATATCCCTCAGCCATGAAATCAATGTCATAAGACCAGTAGCAGCAAAGTGAGTGGATTCAGGTACGATGATTCTAAGTGAAATAAGTCACACAGAAAAAGAAACTTATCATAAGATATCACTTAGGAAGATCCTGTAAACATGGCTACACGTGAACTGAGTTGGGAAAGAGAACAGAGTCTCACATTTAGAAAACACTCTTATGCCTGCATAAAGGGGAAGGAGAGGTGGGGTGATGCATAAAACCAGAGTTTGATATAAGCACAGGGACCGTTTCAAAAACCAACTTTGGAATTGACAAAACCGACACCTTCCTCAGTTTAAGAGACTCAAAACCCCATATTTCCCACAGAGGAATATATCTGACTAGTAAGAATCTTAAAACCTATGTATTGATATGTCTCCATAAGGGAATCAAGTGTGTCTAGAGTGGCATAAACATGGCAGCGAGAATCAGCTCAAACCCACTATAAAAAGGAATTTCAAAAGCAAAACCAAAAAACAGGGAAATTCTTTACAATTCCTTCAGGGTGTCTGAGGAAACCTGGAAAGACCCTATCTACAATGACAGCTGTATGTGGCATAAGGCTGGACACTTGTGACTGAGAGGATTGGTGAGATTGGGTGAGCAAATGCAGACCATTTCAAGCAATAATGCATGGCCCCCATTCCATGGGTCCCAACTCTCCAGGTTCAAGGGAATATTACTACAGCTATAACATGTACAGGAAACCTAGAGAATGGACACATGGTGAATACGAAAGGTTTCTAAAACTCAACGAATAGTCCCTCTCCTGGTGCTCCAGTTTGACTTTCCAACTGCCTTACTATAAATCTCCCAACTTGGAGAGACAGGCCCTTTAACCTCCTGGTTTGCACAGGTTCCCAATTTGGCAGAGGATGGAAGGGACGAGGGAGAACCCATGAGAGAGTAGCTGTTAGGCATTTGGACGGGCACATGTCAATCTAATTTCCCGGCAGGAAGAAGAATTAACCAAAGTCTCAGCCACCCACCGGGAACCAGTATAGGACATGATCCAAAATTTTGGACTTGCGTTCAGCTCACAAAAAACGAGTTGAGAAATGGAGCTCAGGGGCACAGCAATTCACAAACTGGCAGAGTGATAAAGGTCAACTATCGTCCAAAAATCTGTTGAGGGAATTCAACGAGGTGGACTTGAAAGTGAGGCAAAATAGCAGGAAACAGATTTCAAGAGGTACGTTGGAATCGCCTGTAAAGCACAGGAAGAGGGGCACAACTTGGACAATGGTGCACTTGGCCAAAAAGGGCGTATGCGTTTTCTCCTGAATATATTCAGGAGAAAATGCATACGCCCTTTTTGGCCAAGCAAGCAAGTGGGCAATGCAAATCTGCACTACAAAGAAGTATCACTTCCCACCGGTCAAAAGGGACATCCACAAAATGTGTAAAAACCAGAAAGGCAAGACAGGCCCTGGAGAACAGGGAGCCTTGTCATGCTGATGGGCGGGATGTCAATTGCCAACTGCCTCACTGGAGGAGTGCATTGTGTTCCCTAAAACAAGTAAACAACAGAGCTACAGAGCCAAGGCCACTTCTAGTCTAGGGAATATACCTTGGGAAAACTGAAAATCAATAAGAAAGAGCCACCTCCAAATTTCGGGCTGCACTGGCTTCAAGAACCTCAACTTGGGTACACCTTAAATATCCCAGGAAATATAAAAATGGTTCAAAACATTGTGGTACTTACGTACGATGGAATATCCCTCAGCGATGAAATCAATGTCATAAGACTAGAAGCAGCAAAGTGAGTGGATTCAGGTACGATGATTCTAAGTGAAATAAGTCACACAGAAAAAGAAACTTATCATAAGATATCACTTATGAAGATCCTGTAAACATGGCTACACGTGAACTGAGTTAGGAAAGAGAACAGAGTCTCACATTTAGAAAACACTCTTATGCCTGCATAAAGGGGAAGGAGAGGTGGGGTGATGCATAAAACCAGAGTTTGATATAAGCACAGGGACCGTTCCAAAAACCAACTTTGGAATAGACAAGACCTACACCTTCCTCAGTGAAAGAGACTCAAAACCCCATATTTCCCACAGAGGAATATATCTGACTAGTAAGAATCTTAAAACCTATGTATTGATATGAATCCATAAGGGAATCAAGTGTGTCTAGAGTGGCATAAACATGGCAGCGAGAATCAGCTCAAACCCACTATAAAAAGGAATTTCAAAAGCAAAACGAAAAAACAGGGAAATTCTTTACAATTCCTTCAGGGTGTCTGAGGAAACCTGGAAAGACCCTATTTACAATGACAGCTGGATGTGGCATAAGGCTGGACACTTGGGACTGAGAGGATTGGTGAGATTGTGTGAGCAAATGCAGACCCTTTCAAGCAATAATGCATGGCCCCCAATCCATGGGTCCCAACTCTCCAGGTTCAAGGGAATATTACTACAGCTATAACATGTACAGGAAACCTAGAGAATGGACACACTGTGAATACGAAAGGTTTCTAAAACTCAACGAATAGTCCCTCTCCTGGTGCTCCAGTTTGACTTTCCAACTGCCTTACTATCAATCTCCCAACTTGGAGAGACAGGCCCTTTAACCTCCTGGTTTGCACAGGTTCCCAATTTGGCAGAGGATGGAAGGGACGAGAGAGAACCCATGAGAGAGTAGCTGTTAGGCATTTGGACGGGCACATGTCACTCTAATTTCCCGGCAGGAAGAAGAATTAACCAAAGTCTCAGCCACCCACCGGGAACCAGTATAGGACATGATCCAAAATTTTGGACTTGCGTTCAGCTCCCAAAAAACGAGTTGAGAAATGGGGCTCAGGGGCACAGCAATTCACATACTGGCAGAGTGATAAAGGACAACTATCGTCCAAAAATCTGTTGAGGGAAGTCAACGAGGCGGACTTGAAAGTGAGGCAAAATAGCAGGAAACAGATTTCAAGAGGTACGTTGGAATCGCCTGTAAAGCACAGGAAGAGGGGCACAACTTGGACAATGGTGCACTTGGCCACAAAGGGCGTATGCGTTTTCTCCTGAATATATTCAGGAGAAAAAGCATACGCCCTTTTTGGCCAAGCAAGCAAGCGGGCAATGCAAATCTGCACTACAAAGAAGTATCACTTCCCACCGGTCAAAAGGGACATCCACAAAATGTGTAAAAACCAGAAAGGCAAGACAGGCACTGGAGAACAGGGAGCCTTGTCATGCTGATGGGCGGGATGTCAATTGCCAACTGCCTCACTGGAGGAGTGCATTGTGTTCCCTAAAACAAGTAAACAACAGAGCTACAGAGCCAAGGCCACTTCTAGTCTAGGGAATATACCTTGGGAAAACTGAAAATCAATAAGAAAGAGCCACCTCCAAATTTCGGGCTGCACTGGCTACAAGAACCTCAACTTGGGTACACCTTAAATATCCCAGGAAATATAAAAATGGTTCAAAACATTGTGGTACTTACGTACGATGGAATATCCCTCAGCGATGAAATCAATGTCATAAGACTAGAAGCAGCAAAGTGAGTGGATTCAGGTACGATGATTCTAAGTGAAATAAGTCACACAGAAAAAGAAACTTATCATAAGATATCACTTATGAAGATCCTGTAAACATGGCTACACGTGAACTGAGTTAGGAAAGAGAACAGAGTCTCACATTTAGAAAACACTCTTATGCCTGCATAAAGGGGATGGAGAGGTGGGGTGATGCATAAAACCAGAGTTTGATATAAGCACAGGGACCGTTCCAAAAACCAACTTTGGAATAGACAAGACCTACACCTTCCTCAGTGAAAGAGACTCAAAACCCCATATTTCCCGCAGAGGAATATATCTGACTAGTAAGAATCTTAAAACCTATGTATTGATATGACACCATAAGGGAATCAAGTGTGTCTAGAGTGGCATAAACATGGCAGCGAGAATCAGCTCAAACCCACTATAAAAAGGAATTTCAAAAGCAAAACGAAAAAACAGGGAAATTCTTTACAATTCCTTCAGGGTGTCTGAGGAAACCTGGAAAGACCCTATCTACAATGACAGCTGGATGTGGCATAAGGCTGGACACTTGGGACTGAGAGGATTGGTGAGATTGTGTGAGCAAATGCAGACCCTTTCAAGCAATAATGCATGGCCCCCATTCCATGGGTCCCAACTCTCCAGGTTCAAGGGAATATTACTACAGCTATAACATGTACAGGAAACCTAGAGAATGGACACACTGTGAATACGAAAGGTTTCTAAAACTCAACGAATAGTCCCTCTCCTGGTGCTCCAGTTTGACTTTCCAACTGCCTTACTATCAATCTCCCAACTTGGAGAGACAGGCCCTTTAACCTCCTGGTTTGCACAGGTTCCCAATTTGGCAGAGGATGGAAGGGACGAGGGAGAACCCATGAGAGAGTAGCTGTTAGGCATTTGGACGGGCACATGTCACTCTAATTTCCCGGCAGGAAGAAGAATTAACCAAAGTCTCAGCCACCCACCGGGAACCAGTATAGGACATGATCCAAAATTTTGGACTAGCGTTCAGCTCACAAAAAACGAGTTGAGAAATGGAGCTCAGGGGCACAGCAATTCACAAACTGGCAGAGTGATAAAGGACAACTATCGTCCAAAAATCTGTTGAGGGAAGTCAACGAGGCGGACTTGAAAGTGAGGCAAAATAGCAGGAAACAGATTTCAAGAGGTACGTTGGAATCGCCTGTAAAGCACAGGAAGAGGGGCACAACTTGGACAATGGTGCACTTGGCCAAAAAGGGCGTATGCGTTTTCTCCTGAATATATTCAGGAGAAAACGCATACGCCCTTTTTGGCCAAGCAAGCAAGCGGGCAATGCAAATCTGCACTACAAAGAAGTATCACTTCCCACCGGTCAAAAGGGACATCCACAAAATGTGTAAAAACCAGAAAGGCAAGACAGGCCCTGGAGAACTGGGAGCCTTGTTATGCTGATGGGCGGGATGTAAATTGCCAACTGACTCACTGGAGGAGTGCATTGTGTTCCCTAAAACAAGTAAACAACAGAGCTACAGATCCAAGGCCACTTCCAGTCTAGGGAATATACCTTGGGAAAACTGAAAATCAATAAGAAAGAGCCACCTCCAAATTTAGGGCTGCACTGGCTACAAGAACCTCAACTTGGGTACACCTTAAATATCCCAGGAAATATAAAAATGGTTCAAAACATTGTGGTACTTACGTACGATGGAATACCCCTCAGCCATCAAATCAATGTCATAAGACCAGTAGCAGCAAAGTGAGTGGATTCAGGTACGATGATTCTAAGTGAAATAAGTCACACAGAAAAAGAAACTTATCATAAGATATCACTTATGAAGATCCTGTAAACATGGCTACACGTGAACTGAGTTAGGAAAGAGAACAGAGTCTCACATTTATAAAACACTCTTATGCCTGCAAAAAGGGGAAGGAGAGGTGGGGTGATGCATAAAACCAGAGTTTGATATAAGCACAGGGACCGTTTCAAAAACCAACTTTGGAATTGACAAGACCGACACCTTCCTCAGTGAAAGAGACTCAAAACCCCATATTTCCCACAGAGGAATATATCTGACTAGTAAGAATCTTAAAACCTATGTATTGATATGTCTCCATAAGGGAATCAAGTGTGTCTAGAGTGGCATAAACATGGCAGCGAGAATCAGCTCAAACCCACTATAAAAAGGAATTTCAAAAGCAAAACCAAAAAACAGGGAAATTCTTTACAATTCCTTCAGGGTGTCTGAGGAAACCTGGAAAGACCCTGTCTACAATGACAGCTGGATGTGGCATAAGGCTGGACACTTGGGACTGAGAGGATTGGTGAGATTGGGTGAGCAAATGCAGACCCTTTCAAGCAATAATGCATGGCCCCCATTCCATGGGTCCCAACTCTCCAGGTTCAAGGGAATATTACTACAGCTATAACATGTACAGGAAACCTAGAGAATGGACACACTGTGAATACGAAAGGTTTCTAAAACTCAACGAATAGTCCCTCTCCTGGTGCTCCAGTTTGACTTTCCAACTGCCTTACTATCAATCTCCCAACTTGGAGAGACAGGCCCTTTAACCTCCTGGTTTGCACAGGTTCCCAATTTGGCAGAGGATGGAAGGGACGAGGGAGAACCCATGAGAGAGTAGCTGTTAGGCATTTGGACGGGCACATGTCACTCTAATTTCCCGGCAGGAAGAAGAATTAACCAAAGTCTCAGCCACCCACCGGGAACCAGTATAGGACATGATCCAAAATTTTGGACTTGCGTTCAGCTCACAAAAAACGAGTTGAGAAATGGAGCTCAGGGGCACAGCAATTCACAAACTGGCAGAGTGATAAAGGACAACTATCGTCCAAAAATCTGTTGAGGGAAGTCAACGAGGCGGACTTGAAAGCGAGGCAAAATAGCAGGAAACAGATTTCAAGAGGTACCTTGGAATCGCCTGTAAAGCACAGGAAGAGGGGCACAACTTGGACAATGGTGCACTTGGCCAAAAAGGGCGTATGCGTTTTCTCCTGAATATATTCAGGAGAAAACGCATACGCCCTTTTTGGCCAAGCAAGCAAGTGGGCAATGCAAATCTGCACTACAAAGAAGTATCATTTCCCACCCGTCAAAAGGGACATCCAAAAAATGTGTAAAAACCAGAAAGGCAAGACAGGCCCTGGAGAACAGGGAGCCTTGATATGCTGATGGCCGGGATGTAAATTGCCAACTGCCTCACTGGAGGAGTGCATTGTGTTCCCTAAAACAAGTAAACAACAGAGCTACAGAGCCAAGGCCACTTCCAGTCTAGGGAATATACCTTGGGAAAATTGAAAATCAATAAGAAAGAGCCACCTCCAAATTTAGGGCTGCACTGGCTACAAGAACCTCAACTTGGGTACACCTTAAATATCCCAGGAAATATAAAAATGGTCCAAAACATTGTGGTACTTACGTACGATGGAATATTCCTCAGCCATGAAATCAATGTCATAAGACCAGTAGCAGCAAAGTGAGTGGATTCAGGTACGATGATTCAAAGTGAAATAAGTCACACAGAAAAAAGAAACTTATCATAAGATATCACTTAGGAAGATCCTGTAAACATGGCTACACGTGAACTGAGTTGGGAAAGAGAACAGAGTCTCACATTTAGAAAACACTCTTATGCCTGCATAAAGGGGAAGGAGAGGTGGGGTGATGCATAAAACCAGAGTTTGATATAAGCACAGGGACCGTTTCAAAAACCAACTTTGGAATTGACAAAACCGACACCTTCCTCAGTTTAAGAGACTCAAAACCCCATATTTCCCACAGAGGAATATATCTGACTAGTAAGAATCTTAAAACCTATGTATTGATATGTCTCCATAAGGGAATCAAGTGTGTCTAGAGTGGCATAAACATGGCAGCGAGAATCAGCTCAAACCCACTATAAAAAGGAATTTCAAAAGCAAAACCAAAAAACAGGGAAATTCTTTACAATTCCTTCAGGGTGTCTGAGGAAACCTGGAAAGACCCTATCTACAATGACAGCTGTATGTGGCATAAGGCTGGACACTTGTGACTGAGAGGATTGGTGAGATTGGGTGAGCAAATGCAGACCCTTTCAAGCAATAATGCATGGCCCCCATTCCATGGGTCCCAACTCTCCAGGTTCAAGGGAATATTACTACAGCTATAACATGTACAGGAAACCTAGAGAATGGACACATGGTGAATACGAAAGGTTTCTAAAACTCAACGAATAGTCCCTCTCCTGGTGCTCCAGTTTGACTTTCCAACTGCCTTACTATAAATCTCCCAACTTGGAGAGACAGGCCCTTTAACCTCCTGGTTTGCACAGGTTCCCAATTTGGCAGAGGATGGAAGGGACGAGGGAGAACCCATGAGATAGTAGCTGTTAGGCATTTGGACGGGCACATGTCAATCTAATTTCCCGGCAGGAAGAAGAATTAACCAAAGTCTCAGCCACCCACCGGGAACCAGTATAGGACATGATCCAAAATTTTGGACTTGCGTTCAGCTCACAAAAAACGAGTTGAGAAATGGAGCTCAGGGGCACA
Source organism: Mesoplodon densirostris (assembly GCF_025265405.1). Classification (NCBI taxonomy): domain Eukaryota; kingdom Metazoa; phylum Chordata; class Mammalia; order Artiodactyla; family Ziphiidae; genus Mesoplodon; species Mesoplodon densirostris. Next base: position 1,580,573 of record NW_026778213.1, read on the forward strand.
GCAATTCACAAACTGGCAGAGTGATAAAGGTCAACTATCGTCCAAAAATCTGTTGAGGGAATTCAACGAGGTGGACTTGAAAGTGAGGCAAAATAGCAGGAAACAGATTTCAAGAGGTACGTTGGAATCGCCTGTAAAGCACAGGAAGAGGGGCACAACTTGGACAATGGTGCACTTGGCCAAAAAGGGCGTATGCGTTTTCTCCTGAATATATTCAGGAGAAAAAGCATACGCCCTTTTTGGCCAAGCAAGCAAGTGGGCAATGCAAATCTGCACTACAAAGAAGTATCACTTCCCACCGGTCAAAAGGGACATCCACAAAATGTGTAAAAACCAGAAAGGCAAGACAGGCCCTGGAGAACAGGGAACCTTGTCATGCTGATGGGCGGGATGTCAATTGCCAACTGCCTCACTGGAGGAGTGCATTGTGTTCCCTAAAACAAGTAAACAACAGAGCTACAGAGCCAAGGCCACTTCTAGTCTAGGGAATATACCTTGGGAAAACTGAAAATCAATAAGAAAGAGCCACCTCCAAATTTCGGGCTGCACTGGCTTCAAGAACCTCAACTTGGGTACACCTTAAATATCCCAGGAAATATAAAAATGGTTCAAAACATTGTGGTACTTACGTACGATGGAATATCCCTCAGCGATGAAATCAATGTCATAAGACTAGAAGCAGCAAAGTGAGTGGATTCAGGTACGATGATTCTAAGTGAAATAAGTCACACAGAAAAAGAAACTTATCATAAGATATCACTTATGAAGATCCTGTAAACATGGCTACACGTGAACTGAGTTAGGAAAGAGAACAGAGTCTCACATTTAGAAAACACTCTTATGCCTGCATAAAGGGGAAGGAGAGGTGGGGTGATGCATAAAACCAGAGTTTGATATAAGCACAGGGACCGTTCCAAAAACCAACTTTGGAATAGACAAGACCGACACCTTCCTCAGTGAAAGAGACTCAAAACCCCATATTTCCCACAGAGGAATATATCTGACTAGTAAGAATATTAAAACCTAGGTATTGATATGTCTCCATAAGGGAATCAAGTGTGTCTAGAGTGGCATAAACATGGCAGCAAGAATCAGCTCAAACCCACTATAAAAAGGAATTTCAAAAGCAAAACCAAAAAACAGGGAAATTCTTTACAATTCCTTCAGGGTGTCTGAGGAAACCTGGAAAGACCCTATCTACAATGACAGCTGGATGTGGCATAAGGCTGGACACTTGGGACTGAGAGGATTGGTGAGATTGGGTGAGCAAATGCAGACCCTTTCAAGCAATAATGCATGGCCCCCATTCCATGCGTCCCAACTCTCCAGGTTCAAGGGAATATTACTACAGCTATAACATGTACAGGAAACCTAGAGAATGGACACACTGTGAATACGAAAGGTTTCTAAAACTCAACGAATAGTCCCTCTCCTGGTGCTCCAGTTTGACTTTCCAACTGCCTTACTATCAATCTCCCAACTTGGAGAGACAGACCCTTTAACCTCCTGGTTTGCAGAGGTTCCCAATTTGGCAGAGGATGGAAGGGACGAGGGAGAACCCATGAGAGAGTAGCTGTTAGGCATTTGGACGGGCACATGTCACTCTAATTTCCCGGCAGGAAGAAGAATTAACCAAAGTCTCAGCCACCCACCGGGAACCAGTATAGGACATGATCCAAAATTTTGGACTTGCGTTCAGCTCCCAAAAAACGAGTTGAGAAATGGAGCTCAGGGGCACAGCAATTCACATACTGGCAGAGTGACAAAGGACAACTATCGTCCAAAAATCTGTTGAGGGAAGTCAACGAGGCGGACTTGAAAGTGAGGCAAAATAGCAGGAAACAGATTTCAAGAGGTACGTTGGAATCGCCTGTAAAGCACAGGAAGAGGGGCACAACTTGGACAATGGTGCACTTGGCCAAAAAGGGCGTATGGGTTTTCTCCTGAATATATTCAGGAGAAAACGCATACGCCCTTTTTGGCCAAGCAAGCAAGCGGGCAATGCAAATCTGCACTACAAAGAAGTATCACTTCCCACCGGTCAAAAGGGACATCCACAAAATGTGTAAAAACCAGAAAGGCAAGACAGGCCCTGGAGAACTGGGAGCCTTGTTATGCTGATGGGCGGGATGTAAATTGCCAACTGCCTCACTGGAGGAGTGCATTGTGTTCCCTAAAACAAGTAAACAACAGAGCTACAGAGCCAAGGCCACTTCCAGTCTAGGGAATATACCTGGGGAAAACTGAAAATCAATAAGAAAGAGCCACCTCCAAATTTAGGGCTTCACTGGCTACAAGAACCTCAACTTGGGTACACCTTAAATATCCCAGGAAATATAAAAATGGTTCAAAACATTGTGGTACTTACGTACGATGGAATATCCCTCAGCCATGAAATCAATGTCATAAGACCAGTAGCAGCAAAGTGAGTGGATTCAGGTACGATGATTCTAAGTGAAATAAGTCACACAGAAAAAGAAACTTATCATAAGATATCACTTAGGAAGATCCTGTAAACATGGCTACACGTGAACTGAGTTGGGAAAGAGAACAGAGTCTCACATTTAGAAAACACTCTTATGCCTGCATAAAGGGGAAGGAGAGGTGGGGTGATGCATAAAACCAGAGTTTGATATAAGCACAGGGACCGTTTAAAAAACCAACTTTGGAATTGACAAAACCGACACCTTCCTCAGTTTAAGAGACTCAAAACCCCATATTTCCCACAGAGGAATATATCTGACTAGTAAGAATCTTAAAACCTATGTATTGATATGTCTCCATAAGGGAATCAAGTGTGTCTAGAGTGGCATAAACATGGCAGCGAGAATCAGCTCAAACCCACTATAAAAAGGAATTTCAAAAGCAAAACCAAAAAACAGGGAAATTCTTTACAATTCCTTCAGGGTGTCTGAGGAAACCTGGAAAGACCCTATCTACAATGACAGCTGTATGTGGCATAAGGCTGGACACTTGTGACTGAGAGGATTGGTGAGATTGGGTGAGCAAATGCAGACCCTTTCAAGCAATAATGCATGGCCCCCATTCCATGGGTCCCAACTCTCCAGGTTCAAGGGAATATTACTACAGCTATAACATGTACAGGAAACCTAGAGAATGGACACATGGTGAATACGAAAGGTTTCTAAAACTCAACGAATAGTCCCTCTCCTGGTGCTCCAGTTTGACTTTCCAACTGCCTTACTATAAATCTCCCAACTTGGAGAGACAGGCCCTTTAACCTCCTGGTTTGCACAGGTTCCCAATTTGGCAGAGGATGGAAGGGACGAGGGAGAACCCATGAGAGAGTAGCTGTTAGGCATTTGGACGGGCACATGTCAATCTAATTTCCCGGCAGGAAGAAGAATTAACCAAAGTCTCAGCCACCCACCGGGAACCAGTATAGGACATGATCCAAAATTTTGGACTTGCGTTCAGCTCACAAAAAACGAGTTGAGAAATGGAGCTCAGGGGCACAGCAATTCACAAACTGGCAGAGTGATAAAGGTCAACTATCGTCCAAAAATCTGTTGAGGGAATTCAACGAGGTGGACTTGAAAGTGAGGCAAAATAGCAGGAAACAGATTTCAAGAGGTACGTTGGAATCGCCTGTAAAGCACAGGAAGAGGGGCACAACTTGGACAATGGTGCACTTGGCCAAAAAGGGCGTATGCGTTTTCTCCTGAATATATTCAGGAGAAAAAGCATACGCCCTTTTTGGCCAAGCAAGCAAGTGGGCAATGCAAATCTGCACTACAAAGAAGTATCACTTCCCACCGGTCAAAAGGGACATCCACAAAATGTGTAAAAACCAGAAAGGCAAGACAGGCCCTGGAGAACAGGGAGCCTTGTCATGCTGATGGGCGGGATGTCAATTGCCAACTGCCTCACTGGAGGAGTGCATTGTGTTCCCTAAAACAAGTAAACAACAGAGCTACAGAGCCAAGGCCACTTCTAGTCTAGGGAATATACCTTGGGAAAACTGAAAATCAATAAGAAAGAGCCACCTCCAAATTTCGGGCTGCACTGGCTTCAAGAACCTCAACTTGGGTACACCTTAAATATCCCAGGAAATATAAAAATGGTTCAAAACATTGTGGTACTTACGTACGATGGAATATCCCTCAGCGATGAAATCAATGTCATAAGACTAGAAGCAGCAAAGTGAGTGGATTCAGGTACGATGATTCTAAGTGAAATAAGTCACACAGAAAAAGAAACTTATCATAAGATATCACTTATGAAGATCCTGTAAACATGGCTACACGTGAACTGAGTTAGGAAAGAGAACAGAGTCTCACATTTAGAAAACACTCTTATGCCTGCATAAAGGGGAAGGAGAGGTGGGGTGATGCATAAAACCAGAGTTTGATATAAGCACAGGGACCGTTCCAAAAACCAACTTTGGAATAGACAAGACCTACACCTTCCTCAGTGAAAGAGACTCAAAACCCCATATTTCCCACAGAGGAATATATCTGACTAGTAAGAATCTTAAAACCTATGTATTGATATGAATCCATAAGGGAATCAAGTGTGTCTAGAGTGGCATAAACATGGCAGCGAGAATCAGCTCAAACCCACTATAAAAAGGAATTTCAAAAGCAAAACGAAAAAACAGGGAAATTCTTTACAATTCCTTCAGGGTGTCTGAGGAAACCTGGAAAGACCCTATTTACAATGACAGCTGGATGTGGCATAAGGCTGGACACTTGGGACTGAGAGGATTGGTGAGATTGTGTGAGCAAATGCAGACCCTTTCAAGCAATAATGCATGGCCCCCAATCCATGGGTCCCAACTCTCCAGGTTCAAGGGAATATTACTACAGCTATAACATGTACAGGAAACCTAGAGAATGGACACACTGTGAATACGAAAGGTTTCTAAAACTCAACGAATAGTCCCTCTCCTGGTGCTCCAGTTTGACTTTCCAACTGCCTTACTATCAATCTCCCAACTTGGAGAGACAGGCCCTTTAACCTCCTGGTTTGCACAGGTTCCCAATTTGGCAGAGGATGGAAGGGACGAGAGAGAACCCATGAGAGAGTAGCTGTTAGGCATTTGGACGGGCACATGTCACTCTAATTTCCCGGCAGGAAGAAGAATTAACCAAAGTCTCAGCCACCCACCGGGAACCAGTATAGGACATGATCCAAAATTTTGGACTTGCGTTCAGCTCACAAAAAACGAGTTGAGAAATGGGGCTCAGGGGCACAGCAATTCACATACTGGCAGAGTGATAAAGGACAACTATCGTCCAAAAATCTGTTGAGGGAAGTCAACGAGGCGGACTTGAAAGTGAGGCAAAATAGCAGGAAACAGATTTCAAGAGGTACGTTGGAATCGCCTGTAAAGCACAGGAAGAGGGGCACAACTTGGACAATGGTGCACTTGGCCACAAAGGGCGTATGCGTTTTCTCCTGAATATATTCAGGAGAAAAAGCATACGCCCTTTTTGGCCAAGCAAGCAAGCGGGCAATGCAAATCTGCACTACAAAGAAGTATCACTTCCCACCGGTCAAAAGGGACATCCACAAAATGTGTAAAAACCAGAAAGGCAAGACAGGCACTGGAGAACAGGGAGCCTTGTCATGCTGATGGGCGGGATGTCAATTGCCAACTGCCTCACTGGAGGAGTGCATTGTGTTCCCTAAAACAAGTAAACAACAGAGCTACAGAGCCAAGGCCACTTCTAGTCTAGGGAATATACCTTGGGAAAACTGAAAATCAATAAGAAAGAGCCACCTCCAAATTTCGGGCTGCACTGGCTACAAGAACCTCAACTTGGGTACACCTTAAATATCCCAGGAAATATAAAAATGGTTCAAAACATTGTGGTACTTACGTACGATGGAATATCCCTCAGCGATGAAATCAATGTCATAAGACTAGAAGCAGCAAAGTGAGTGGATTCAGGTACGATGATTCTAAGTGAAATAAGTCACACAGAAAAAGAAACTTATCATAAGATATCACTTATGAAGATCCTGTAAACATGGCTACACGTGAACTGAGTTAGGAAAGAGAACAGAGTCTCACATTTAGAAAACACTCTTATGCCTGCATAAAGGGGATGGAGAGGTGGGGTGATGCATAAAACCAGAGTTTGATATAAGCACAGGGACCGTTCCAAAAATCAACTTTGGAATAGACAAGACCTACACCTTCCTCAGTGAAAGAGACTCAAAACCCCATATTTCCCGCAGAGGAATATATCTGACTAGTAAGAATCTTAAAACTTATGTATTGATATGACACCATAAGGGAATCAAGTGTGTCTAGAGTGGCATAAACATGGCAGCGAGAATCAGCTCAAACCCACTATAAAAAGGAATTTCAAAAGCAAAACGAAAAAACAGGGAAATTCTTTACAATTCCTTCAGGGTGTCTGAGGAAACCTGGAAAGACCCTATCTACAATGACAGCTGGATGTGGCATAAGGCTGGACACTTGGGACTGAGAGGATTGGTGAGATTGTGTGAGCAAATGCAGACCCTTTCAAGCAATAATGCATGGCCCCCATTCCATGGGTCCCAACTCTCCAGGTTCAAGGGAATATTACTACAGCTATAACATGTACAGGAAACCTAGAGAATGGACACACTGTGAATACGAAAGGTTTCTAAAACTCAACGAATAGTCCCTCTCCTGGTGCTCCAGTTTGACTTTCCAACTGCCTTACTATCAATCTCCCAACTTGGAGAGACAGGCCCTTTAACCTCCTGGTTTGCACAGGTTCCCAATTTGGCAGAGGATGGAAGGGACGAGGGAGAACCCATGAGAGAGTAGCTGTTAGGCATTTGGACGGGCACATGTCACTCTAATTTCCCGGCAGGAAGAAGAATTAACCAAAGTCTCAGCCACCCACCGGGAACCAGTATAGGACATGATCCAAAATTTTGGACTAGCGTTCAGCTCACAAAAAACGAGTTGAGAAATGGAGCTCAGGGGCACAGCAATTCACAAACTGGCAGAGTGATAAAGGACAACTATCGTCCAAAAATCTGTTGAGGGAAGTCAACGAGGCGGACTTGAAAGTGAGGCAAAATAGCAGGAAACAGATTTCAAGAGGTACGTTGGAATCGCCTGTAAAGCACAGGAAGAGGGGCACAACTTGGACAATGGTGCACTTGGCCAAAAAGGGCGTATGCGTTTTCTCCTGAATATATTCAGGAGAAAACGCATACGCCCTTTTTGGCCAAGCAAGCAAGCGGGCAATGCAAATCTGCACTACAAAGAAGTATCACTTCCCACCGGTCAAAAGGGACATCCACAAAATGTGTAAAAACCAGAAAGGCAAGACAGGCCCTGGAGAACTGGGAGCCTTGTTATGCTGATGGGCGGGATGTAAATTGCCAACTGACTCACTGGAGGAGTGCATTGTGTTCCCTAAAACAAGTAAACAACAGAGCTACAGATCCAAGGCCACTTCCAGTCTAGGGAATATACCTTGGGAAAACTGAAAATCAATAAGAAAGAGCCACCTCCAAATTTAGGGCTGCACTGGCTACAAGAACCTCAACTTGGGTACACCTTAAATATCCCAGGAAATATAAAAATGGTTCAAAACATTGTGGTACTTACGTACGATGGAATACCCCTCAGCCATCAAATCAATGTCATAAGACCAGTAGCAGCAAAGTGAGTGGATTCAGGTACGATGATTCTAAGTGAAATAAGTCACACAGAAAAAGAAACTTATCATAAGATATCACTTATGAAGATCCTGTAAACATGGCTACACGTGAACTGAGTTAGGAAAGAGAACAGAGTCTCACATTTATAAAACACTCTTATGCCTGCAAAAAGGGGAAGGAGAGGTGGGGTGATGCATAAAACCAGAGTTTGATATAAGCACAGGGACCGTTTCAAAAACCAACTTTGGAATTGACAAGACCGACACCTTCCTCAGTGAAAGAGACTCAAAACCCCATATTTCCCACAGAGGAATATATCTGACTAGTAAGAATCTTAAAACCTATGTATTGATATGTCTCCATAAGGGAATCAAGTGTGTCTAGAGTGGCATAAACATGGCAGCGAGAATCAGCTCAAACCCACTATAAAAAGGAATTTCAAAAGCAAAACCAAAAAACAGGGAAATTCTTTACAATTCCTTCAGGGTGTCTGAGGAAACCTGGAAAGACCCTGTCTACAATGACAGCTGGATGTGGCATAAGGCTGGACACTTGGGACTGAGAGGATTGGTGAGATTGGGTGAGCAAATGCAGACCCTTTCAAGCAATAATGCATGGCCCCCATTCCATGGGTCCCAACTCTCCAGGTTCAAGGGAATATTACTACAGCTATAACATGTACAGGAAACCTAGAGAATGGACACACTGTGAATACGAAAGGTTTCTAAAACTCAACGAATAGTCCCTCTCCTGGTGCTCCAGTTTGACTTTCCAACTGCCTTACTATCAATCTCCCAACTTGGAGAGACAGGCCCTTTAACCTCCTGGTTTGCACAGGTTCCCAATTTGGCAGAGGATGGAAGGGACGAGGGAGAACCCATGAGAGAGTAGCTGTTAGGCATTTGGATGGGCACATGTCACTCTAATTTCCCGGCAGGAAGAAGAATTAACCAAAGTCTCAGCCACCCACCGGGAACCAGTATATGACATGATCCAAAATTTTGGACTTGCGTTCAGCTCACAAAAAACGAGTTGAGAAATGGAGCTCAGGGGCACAGCAATTCACAAACTGGCAGAGTGATAAAGGACAACTATCGTCCAAAAATCTGTTGAGGGAAGTCAACGAGGCGGACTTGAAAGCGAGGCAAAATAGCAGGAAACAGATTTCAAGAGGTACCTTGGAATCGCCTGTAAAGCACAGGAAGAGGGGCACAACTTGGACAATGGTGCACTTGGCCAAAAAGGGCGTATGCGTTTTCTCCTGAATATATTCAGGAGAAAACGCATACGCCCTTTTTGGCCAAGCAAGCAAGCGGGCAATGCAAATCTGCACTACAAAGAAGTATCATTTCCCACCCGTCAAAAGGGACATCCAAAAAATGTGTAAAAACCAGAAAGGCAAGACAGGCCCTGGAGAACAGGGAGCCTTGATATGCTGATGGCCGGGATGTAAATTGCCAACTGCCTCACTGGAGGAGTGCATTGTGTTCCCTAAAACAAGTAAACAACAGAGCTACAGAGCCAAGGCCACTTCCAGTCTAGGGAATATACCTTGGGAAAATTGAAAATCAATAAGAAAGAGCCACCTCCAAATTTAGGGCTGCACTGGCTACAAGAACCTCAACTTGGGTACACCTTAAATATCCCAGGAAATATAAAAATGGTCCAAAACATTGTGGTACTTACGTACGATGGAATATTCCTCAGCCATGAAATCAATGTCATAAGACCAGTAGCAGCAAAGTGAGTGGATTCAGGTACGATGATTCAAAGTGAAATAAGTCACACAGAAAAAAGAAACTTATCATAAGATATCACTTATGAAGATCCTGTAAACATGGCTACACGTGAACTGAGTTAGGAAAGAGAACAGAGTCTCACATTTAGAAAACACTCTTATGCCTGCATAAAGGGGAAGGAGAGGTGGGGTGATGCATAAAACCAGAGTTTGATATAAGCACAGGGACCGTTTCAAAAACCAACTTTGGAATAGACAAGACCTACACCTTCCTCAGTGAAAGAGACTCAAAACCCCATATTTCCCACAGAGGAAAATATCTGACTAGTAAGAATCTTAAAACCTATGTATTGATATATCTCCATAAGGGAAACAAGTGTATCTAGAGTGGCATAAACATGGCAGTGAGAATCAGCTCAAACCCACTCTAAAACGGAATTTCAAAAGCAAAACCAAAAAACAGGGAAATTCTTTACAATTCCTTCAGGGTGTCTGAGGAAACCTGGAAAGACCCTATCTACAATGACAGCTGGATGTGGCATAAGGCTGGACACATGGGACTGAGAGGATTGGTGAGATTGGGTGAGCAAATGCAGACCCTTTCAAGCAATAATGCATGGCCCCCATTCCATGGGTCCCAACTCTCGAGCTTGAAGGGAATATTAATACAGCAAGAACTGGTACAGGAATCCTAGAGAATGGACACACTGTGAATATGAAATGTTTCTAAATCTCAACGAATAGTCCCTCTCCTGGTGCTCTGGTTTGACTTTCCAACTGCTTTACTATCAATCTCCAAACTTGGAGACACAGCGCCATTTACTTCCTGGTTGGAACAGGTTGCCAATTTGGCAAAGGATGAAAGGGAAGAGGGAGAACCAATGAGAGAGTAGCTGTTAGGCATTTGGACGGGCAGGTGTCACTCTAATATACCGGTAGGAAGAAGAATTAACCAAAGGCTCAGCCACCCACCGGGAACCAGTATAGGACATGAACCAAAATTTTGGGCTTGCGTTCAGCTCACTAAAAACGAGTTGAAAAATGGAGCTCAGCGGCACAGCAATTCACAAACTGGCAGAGTAATAAAGCACAACTATCGTCCAAAAATCTGTTGAGGGAAGGCCACGAGGCGGACTTGAATGCGAGGCAGAATAGCAGGAAACAGATTTCAAGAGGTACCTTGGAATCGCCTGTAAAGCACAGGAAGAGGGGAACAAGTTCGACAATGATGCACTTTGCCAAAAAGGGCGTATACGTTTTTTCCTGAATATATTCAGGAGAAAACGCATACACCCTTTTTGGCCAAGCAAGCAAGCGGGCAATGCAAATCTGCACTACAAAGAAGTATCACTTCCCACCGGTCAAAAGGGACATCCACAAAATGTGTAAAAACCAGAAAGGCAAGACAGGCCCTGGAGAACAGGGAGCGTTGTTATGCTGATGGGCTGGATGTAAATTGCCAACTGCCTCACTGGAGGAGTGCATTGTGTTCCCTAAAACAAGGAAACAACAGAGCTACAGAGCCAAGGCCACTTCCAGTCTAGGGAATATACCTTGGGAAAACTGAAAATCAATAAGAAAGAGAAACCTCCGAATTTAGGGCTGCACTGACTACAAGAACCTCAACTTGGGTACACCTTAAATATCCCAGGAAATATAAAAATGGTTCAAAACATTGTGGTACTTACGTACGATGGAATATCCCTCAGCCATGAAATCAATGTCATAAGACCAGTAGCAGCAAAGTGAGTGGATTCAGGTACGATGATTCTAAGTGAAATAAGTCACACAGAAAAAGAAACTTATCATAAGATATCACTTATGAAGATCCTGTAAACATGGCTACACATGAACTGAGTTAGGAAAGAGAACACAGTCTCACATTTAGAAAACACTCTTATGCCTGCATGAAGGGGAAGGAGAGGTGGGGTGATGCATAAAACCAGAGTTTGATATAAGCACAGGGACCGTTCCAAAAACCAACTTTGGAATAGACAAGACCTACACCTTCCTCAGGGAAAGAGACTCAAATACCCATATTTCCCACAGAGGAATATATCTGACTAGTAAGAATCTTAAAACCTATGTATTGATATGTCTCCATAAGGGAATCAAGTGTGTCTAGAGTGGCATAAACATGGCAGCGAGAATCAGCTCAAACCCACTATAAAAAGGAATTTCAAAAGCAAAACCAAAAAAGAGGGAAATTCTTTACAATTCCTTCAAGGTGTCTGAGGAAACATGGAAAGACCATATCTACAATTACAGCTGGATGTGGCATAAGGCTGGACACTTGGGACTGAGATGATTGGTTAGATTGGGTGACCAAATGCAGACCCTTTCAAGCAATAATGCATGGCCCCCATTCCATGGGTCCCAACTCTCCAGGTTCAAGGGAATATTACTACAGATATAACATGTACAGGAAACCTAGAGAATGTACACACTGTGAATACGAAAGGTTTCTAAAACTCAACGAATAGTCCCTCTCCTGGTGTTCCCGTTTGACTTTCCAACTGCCTTACTATCAATCTCCCAACTTGGAGAGACAGGCCCTTTAACCTCCTGGTTTGCACAGGTTCCCAATTTGGCAGAGGATGGAAGGGACGAGGTAGAACCCATGAGAGAGTAGCTGTTAGGCATTTGGACGGGCACATGTCACTCTAATTTCCCGGCAGGAAGAAGAATTTACCAAAGTCTCAGCCACCCACCGGGAACCAGTATAGGACATGATCCAAAATTTTGGACTTGAGTTCAGCTCACAAAAAACGAGTTGAGAAATGGAGCTCAGGGGCACAGCAATTCACAAAATGGCAGAGTGATAAAGGACAACTATCGTCCAAAAATCTGTTGAGGGAAGTCAACAAGGCGGACTTGAAAGCGAGGCAAAATAGCAGGAAACAGATTTCAAGAGGTACCTTGGAATCGCCTGTAAAGCCCAGGAAGAGGGGCACAAATTCGACAATGATGCACTTGGCCAAAAAGGGCGTATGCGTTTTCTCCTGAATATATTCAGGAGAAAACGCATACGCCCTTTTTGGCCAAGCAAGCAAGCGGGCAATGCAAATCTGAACTACAAAAAAGTATCACTTCCCACCGGTCAAAAGGGACATCCACAAAATGTGTAAAAACCAGAAAGGCAAGACAGGCCCTGGAGAACAGGGAGCCTTGTTATGCTGATGGGTGGGATGTAAATTGCCAACTGCCTCACTAGAGGAGTGCATTGTGTTCCCTAAAACAAGTAAACAACAGAGCTACAGAGCCAATGCCACTTCCAGTCTAGGGTATATACCTTGGGAAAACTGAAAATCAATAAGAAAGAGCCACCTCCAAATTTACGGCTGCACTGACTACAAGAACCTCAACTTGGGTACACCTTAAATATCCCAGGAAATATAAAAATTTTTCAAAACATTTTTGTACTTACGTACGATGGAATATCCCTCAGCCATGAAATCAATGTCATAAGACCAGTAGCAGCAAAGTGAGTGGATTCAGGTACGATGATTCTAAGTGAAATAAGTCACACAGAAAAAGAAACTTATCATAAGATATCACTTATGAAGATCCTGTAAACATGGCTACACATGAACTGAGTTAAGAAAGAGAACAGAGTCTCACATTTAGAAAACACTCTTATGCCTGCATAAAGGGGAAGGAGAGGTGGGGTGATGCATAAAACCAGAGTTTGATATAAGCACAGGGACCGTTCGAAAAACCAACTTTGGAATAGACAAGACCTACACCTTCCTCAGTGAAAGAGACTCAAAACCCCATATTTCCCGCAGAGGAATATATCTGACTAGTAAGAATCTTAAAACCTATGTATTGATATGTCTCCATAAGGGAATCAAGTGTGTCTAGAGTGGCATAAACATGGCAGCGAGAATCAGCTCAAACCCACTATAAAAAGGAATTTCAAAAGCAAAAACAAAAAACAGGGAAATTCTTTACAATTCCTTCAGGGTGTCTGAGGAAACCTGGAAAGACCCTATCTACAATGACAGCTGGATGTGGCATAAGGCTGGACACTTGGGACTGAGAGGATTGGTGAGATTGGGTGAGCAAATGCAGACCCTTTCAAGCCGTAATGCATAGCCCCCATTCCATGGGTCCCAACTCTCCAGGTTCAAGGGAATATTACTACAGCTATAACATATACAGGAAACCTAGAGAATGTACACATGGTGAATACGAAAGGTTTCTAAAACTCAACGATTAGTCCCTCTCCTGGTGCTCCAGTTTGACTTTCCAACTGCCTTACTATCAATCTCCCAACTTGGAGAGACAGGCCCTTTAACCTCCTGGTTTGCACAGGTTCCCAATTTGGCAGAGGATGGAAGGGACGAGGGAGAACCCATGAGAGAGTAGCTGTTAGGCATTTGGACGGGCACATGTCACTCTAATTTCCCGGCAGGAAGAAGAATTAACCAAAGTCTCAGCCACCCACCGGGAACCAGTATAGGACATGATCCAAAATTTTGGACTTGTGTTCAGCTCACAAAAAAAGAGTTGAGAAATGGAGCTCAGGAGCACAGCAATTCACAAACTGGCAGAGTGATAAAGGACAACTACCGTCCAAAAATCTGTTGAGGGAATGCAGCGAGCCAGACTTGAAAGTGAGGCAGAAGAGAAGGAAACAGATTTCAAGAGGTACGTTGGAATCGCCTTTAAAGCACAGGAAGAGGGGCACAACTTTGACACTGATGGAATTGGACAAAAAGGGCGTATGCGTTTTCTCCTGAATATATTCAGGAGAAAATGCATACGCCCTTTTTGGCCAAGCAAGCAAGCGGGCAATGCAAATCTGCACTACAAAGAAGTATCACACCAAACGGTCAAAAGGGACATCCACAAAATGTGTAAAAACCTGAAAGGCAAGACATGCCCTGGAGAACACGGAGCCATGTTATGCTGATGGGCGGGATGTAAATTGCCAACTGCCTCTCTGGAGGAGTGCATTGTGTTACCTAAAACAAGTAAACAACAGAGCTACAGAGCCAAGGGCGCTTCCTGTCTAGGGAATATACCTTGGGAAAACTGAAAATCAATAAGACAGAGCCACCCCAAAATTTAGGGCTGCACGGCTTACAAGAACCTCAACTTGGGTACACCTTAAATATCCCAGGAAATATAAAATTGGTTCAAAATATTGTGGTACTTACGTACGATGGAATATCCCTCATCCATGAAATCAATGTCATAAGACCAGTTGCACAAAATGAGTCGATTCAGGTATGATGATTCTAAGTGAAATAAGTCACACAGAAAAAGAAACCTATCATAAGATATCACTTATGAAGCTCCTTTAAACATGGCTACACATGAACTGAGTTAGGAAAGAGAACAGAGTCTCACATTTAGAAAACACTCTTATGCCTTCTTAAAGGGGAAGGAGAGGTGGGGTGATGAATAAAACCAGAGTTTGATATAAGCTCAGGCCATGTTCCAAAAACCAACTATTGAATAGACAAGACCTACACCTTCCTCAGTGAAAGGGAATCAAAACCCCATATTTCCTGCAGAGGAATATATTTCACTTGTAAAAATATTAAAACCAATGTATTGATATATCTGCATAAGGGAATCAAGTGTGTCTAGAGTGGCATAAACATGGCAGCGAGAATCAGCTCAAACCCACTATAAAAAGTAATTTCAAAAACAAAAGAAAAAAACAGGGAAATTCTTTATAATTCCCTCAGGGTCTCTGATGAAACCTGAAATGACTCTATCTCCAATGACAGCTGGATGTGGCATAAGGCTGGACACTTGGGACTGAGAGGACTGGTGAGATTGGGTGAGCAAAAGCAGACCCTTTAAAGCAATAATGCATGGACCCATTCCATGGGTCCCAACTCTTCAGATTGAAGTGAATATTACGACAGCTATAACATGTACGGGAAAGCTAGAGAATGGACACACTGTGAATACGAAAGGTTACTAAAACTCAATGAATTGTCCCTCTCCTGGTGCTCTGGTTTGACTTTCCAACTGATTTACTATCAATCTCCCAACATGGAGAGACAGCCCCTTTTACCTCCTGGTTTGCACAGGTTGCCAATTTTGCTGAGGAGGAATGGGAAGAGGGAGATCCAATGAGAGAGTAGCTGTTAGGCATTTGGACGGGCACATGTCACTCTACTTTCCCGGCAGGAAGAAGAATTAACCAAAATCTCTCCCACCCACTGGGAAGCAGTATAAGTCCTGAACCAAAATTTTGGACTTGCGTTCAGCTCACAAAAAACGAGTTGAAAAATTGAGCTCAGGGGCACAGCAATTCACAAACTGGCAGAGTAATAAAGGACAACTATCGTCCAAAAATCTGTTGAGGGAAGGCAACGAGGCGGACTTGAATGTGAGGCAGAATGGCAGAAAACAGATTTCAAGAGGTACGTTGGAATCATCTTTAAAGCACAGGAAGAGGGGCACAACTTGGACAATGATGCACCTGGCCAAAAAGGGTGTATGCGATTTCTCCTGAATATATTCAGGAGAAAACGCATACGCCCTTTTTGGCCAAGCAAGCAAGCGGGCAATGCAAATCTGCACTACAAAGAAGTATCACTTCCCAACGGTCAAAAGGGACATCCACAAAATGTGTAAAAACCTGAAAGGCAAGACAGACCCTGGAGAACAAGGAGCCTTGTTATGCTGATGGGCGGGATGTAAATTGCCAACTGCCTCTCTGGAAGAGTGCATTGTGTTCCCTAAAACAAGTAAACATCAGAGCTACAGAGCCAAGGGCGCTTCCAGTCTAGGGAATATACCTTGGGAAAACTGAAAATCAATAAGACAGAGCCACTCCAAAATTTAGGGCTGCACTGCTTACAAGAACCTCAACATGGGTACACCTTAAATATCCTAGGAAGTATAAAATTGGTTCAAAATATTGTGGTACTTACGTACGATGGAATATCCCTCAGCCATGAAATCAATGTCATAAGACCAGTTGCACCAAAATGAGTGGATTCAGGTACGATGATTCTAAGTGAAATATGTCACACAGAAAATGAAACTTATCATAAGATATCACTTATGAAGATCCTGTAAACATGGCTACACATGAACTGAGTTAGGAAAGAGAACAGAGTCTCACATTTAGAAAACACTCTTATGCCTTCTTAAGGGGGAAGGAGAGGTGTGGTGATGCATAAAACCAGAGTTTGATATAAGCACAGGTACCATTCCAAAAACCAACTATGGAATAGACAAGACCTACACCTTCCTCAGTGAAAGGGACTCAAAACCCCATATTTCCCACAGATGAATATTTCTCACGAGTAAGAATCATAAAACTTATTTATTGATATGTATCCATACGGGAATCTACTGAGTCTAGAATGGCATAAACATGGCAGCGAGAATCAGCTCAAACACACAATAAAAAGGAATTACAAAAACAAAACAAAAAAAACGGGAAATTCTTTAAAATTCCTTCGGGGTCTCTTATGAAACCTGGAATGACCCTATCTACAATGACAGCTGGATGTGGCATAAGGCTGGACACTTGGGACTGAGAAAATTGGTGAGATTGGGTGAGCAAAGGCAGTCCCTTTCAAGCAATAATGCATGCCACCTCTTCCATGGGTCCCAACTCTTCATGTTGAAGGGAATATTACTACAGCTATAACATGTACGTGAAACCTAGAGAATAGACACACTGTGATTATGAAACGTTTCTAAAACTCAACGAATAGTCCCTCTACTGCTGCTCTGGTTTGACTTTCCAACTGCTTTACTATCAATCAACCAACTAGGAGAGACAGCCCCTTTAACCACCTGGTTCGCACAGGTTGTCAATTTTGCAGAGGATGAAAGGGAAGAGGAAGAAACAATGAGAGAGTAGCTGTTAGGCATTTGGACAGGCACATTTCATGCTAATTTCCGGGCAGGAAGAAGAATTAACCAAAGTCTCAGCCACCCACCGGGAACCAGTATAGATCCTGAACCAAAATTTTGGAATTGCGTTCAGCTCACAAAAATCGAGTTGTAAAATGGAGCTCAGGGGCACAGCAATTCACAAACTGGCAGAGTAATACAGGACATCTATCGTCCATAAATCTGTTGAGGGAAGGAAACGAGGCGGACTTGAAAGCGATGCCGAATAGCAGGAAACTGATTTCAAGAGGTACGTTGGAATCGCCTTTAAAGCACAGGAAGAGAGGCACAACTTTGACACTGATGCAATTGGAGAAAAAGGGCGTATGCGTTTTCTCCTGAATATATTCAGGAGAAAACGCATACGCCCTTTTTGGCCAAGCAAGCAAGCGGGCAATGCAAATTTGCACTACAAAGAAGTGTCACTTCCCACCGGTCAAAAGGGACATCCACAAAATGTGTAAAAACCACAAAGGCATGACGGGGCCTGGAGAACACGGAGCCTTTTTATGCTGATGGTCCGGATGTAAATTGCCAACTGCCTCTCTGGAGGAGTGCACTGTGTTCCCTAAAACAAGTAAACAACAGAGCTACAGAGCCAAGGGCACTTTCAGTCTAGGGAATATATCTTGGGAAAACTGAAAATCAATAAGACAGAGTCACCCCAAAATTTAGGGCTGCACTGCTTACAAGAACCTCAACTTGGGTACACCTTAAATATCCCAGGAAATATAAAAATGGTTCAAAACATTGTGGTACATACGAAAGATGTAATATCCCTCATCCATGAAATCAATGTCATAAGACCAGTAGCAGCAAAATGAGTCGATTCAGGTACGATGATTCTAAGTGAAATAAGTCACACAGAAAAAGAAACTTATCATAAGATATGACTTTTGGAGATCCTGTAAACATGGCTACATATGAACTGAGTTAGGAAAGAGAACAGTGTCTCACATTTAGAAAAAAACTCGTATGCATGCTTAAGGGAGAAAGAGAGGTGGGGTAATGCATAAAACCAGAGTTTGATATAATCACAGGGACCGTTCCAAAAACTTACTATGGAATAGATAAGACCTACACCTTCCTCAGGGAAAGGGACTCAAAACCACATATTTCCCGCAGAGGAATAGATCTGACTAGTAAGAATCTTAAAACCTATGTATTGATATGTCTCCATAAGGTTATCAAGTGTGTCTTGACTGGCATAAACATGGCAGCGAGAATCAGCTCAAACCCACTATAAAAATGAATTTCAAAAACAAAACAAAAAAACAGGGAAAGTCTTTACAATTCCTTCAGGGTCTCTGATGAAACGTGGAATGAACCTATCTACAATGACAGCTGGATATGGCATAAGGCTGGACACTTGGGACTGAGAGGATTGGTGAGATTGGGTGAGCAAATGCAGACCCATTAAAGCAAGAATGCGTGGCCCCCATTCCATGGGTCACAACTCTCGAGGTTGAAGGGAATATTAATACAGCAAGAACTGGTACAGGAAACGTAGAGAATGGACACACTGTGAATACGAAATGTTTCTAAATCTCAATGAATAGACCCTCTCCTGGTTCTTTGGTTTGACTTTCCAACTGCTTTACTATCAATCTCCAAACTTGGAGACACAGCGCCATTTACCTCCTGGTTCGAATAGGTTGCCAATTTGGCAGAGGATTAAAGGGAAGAGGGAGAACCAATGAGAGAGTAGCTGTTAGGCATTTGGACGGGCACGTGTCACTCTAATATACTGGTAGGAAGAAGAATTAACCAAAGTCTCAGCCACCCACCGGGAACCAGTATAGGTCCTGAACCAAAATTTTGGACTTGCGTTCAGCTCACTAAAAACGAGTTGAAAAATGGAGCTCAGGGGCACAGCAATTCACAAACTGGCAGAGTAATAAAACACAACTATCGTCCAAAAATCTGTTGAGGGAAGGCAACGAGGCGGACTTTAATGCGATGCAGAATAGCAGGAAACAGATTTAAAGAGGTACGTTGGAATCGCCTGTAAAGCACAGGAAGAGGGGCACAAGTTCGACAATGATGCACTTGGCCAAAAAGGGCGTATGCGTTTTTCCCTGAATATATTCAGGAGAAAACGCATACGCCCTTTTTGGCCAAGCAAGCAAGCGGGCAATGCAAATCTGCACTACAAAGAAGTATCATTTCCCACCCGTCAAAAGGGACATCCAAAAAATGTGTAAAAACCAGAAAGGCAAGACAGGCCCTGGAGAACAGGGAGCCTTGTTATGCTGATGGGCGGGATGTAAATTGCCAACTGCCTCACTGGAGGAGTGCATTGTGTTCCCTAAAACAAGTAAACAACAGAGCTACAGAGCCAAGGCCACTTCCAGTCTAGGGAATATACCTTGGGAAAATTGAAAATCAATAAGAAAGAGCCACCTCCAAATTTAGGGCTGCACTGGCTACAAGAACCTCAACTTGGGTACACCTTAAATATCCCAGGAAATATAAAAATGGTCCAAAACATTGTGGTACTTACGTACGATGGAATATTCCTCAGCCATGAAATCAATGTCATAAGACCAGTAGCAGCAAAGTGAGTGGATTCAGGTACGATGATTCAAAGTGAAATAAGTCACACAGAAAAAAGAAACTTATCATAAGATATCACTTATGAAGATCCTGTAAACATGGCTACACGTGAACTGAGTTAGGAAAGAGAACAGAGTCTCACATTTAGAAAACACTCTTATGCCCGCATAAAGGGGAAGGAGAGGTGGGGTGATGCATAAAACCAGAGTTTGATATAAGCACAGGGACCGTTTCAAAAACCAACTTTGGAATAGACAAGACCTACACCTTCCTCAGTGAAAGAGACTCAAAACCCCATATTTCCCACAGAGGAAAATATCTGACTTGTAAGAATCTTAAAACCTATGTATTGATATATCTCCATAAGGGAATCAAGTGTATCTAGAGTGGCATAAACATGGCAGTGAGAATCAGCTCAAACCCACTCTAAAAAGGAATTTCAAAAGCAAAACCAAAAAACAGGGAAATTCTTTACAATTCCTTCAGGGTGTCTGAGGAAACCTGGAAAGACCCTATCTACAATGACAGCTGGATGTGGCATAAGGCTGGACACATGGGACTGAGAGGATTGGTGAGATTGGGTGAGCAAATGCAGACCCTTTCAAGCAATAATGCATGGCCCCCATTCCATGGGTCCCAACTCTCGAGCTTGAAGGGAATATTAATACAGCAAGAACTGGTACAGGAAACCTAGAGAATGGACACACTGTGAATATGAAATGTTTCTAAATCTCAACGAATAGTCCCTCTCCTGGTGCTCTGGTTTGACTTTCCAACTGCTTTACTATCAATCTCCAAACTTGGAGACACAGCGCCATTTACTTCCTGGTTGGAACAGGTTGCCAATTTGGCAAAGGATGAAAGGGAAGAGGGAGAACCAATGAGAGAGTAGCTGTTAGGCATTTGGACGGGCAGGTGTCACTCTAATATACCGGTAGGAAGAAGAATTAACCAAAGTCACAGCCACCCACCAGGAACCAGTATAGGTCCTGAACCAAAATTTTGGGCTTGCGTTCAGCTCAGTAAAAACGAGTTGAAAAATGGAGCTCAGCGGCACAGCAATTCACAAACTGGCAGAGTAATAAAGCACAACTATCGTCCAAAAATCTGTTGAGGGAAGGCCACGAGGCGGACTTGAATGCGAGGCAGAATAGCAGGAAACAGATTTCAAGAGGTACCTTGGAATCGCCTGTAAAGCACAGGAAGAGGGGCACTAGTTCGACAATGATGCACTTGGCCAAAAAGGGCGTATACGTTTTTTCCTGAATATATTCAGGAGAAAACGCATACGCCCTTTTTGGCCAAGCAAGCAAGCGGGCAATGCAAATCTGCACTACAAAGAAGTATCACTTCCCACCGGTCAAAAGGGACATCCACAAAATGTGTAAAAACCAGAAAGGCAAGACAGGCCCTGGAGAACAGGGAGCGTTGTTATGCTGATGGGCTGGATGTAAATTGCCAACTGCCTCACTGGAGGAGTGCATTGTGTTCCCTAAAACAAGGAAACAACAGAGCTACAGAGCCAAGGCCACTTCCAGTCTAGGGAATATACCTTGGGAAAACTGAAAATCAATAAGAAAGAGAAACCTCCGAATTTAGGGCTGCACTGACTACAAGAACCTCAACTTGGGTACACCTTAAATATCCCAGGAAATATAAAAATGGTTCAAAACATTGTGGTACTTACGTACGATGGAATATCCCTCAGCCATGAAATCAATGTCATAAGACCAGTAGCAGCAAAGTGAGTGGATTCAGGTACGATGATTCTAAGTGAAATAAGTCACACAGAAAAATAAACTTATCATAAGATATCACTTATGAAGATCCTGTAAACATGGCTACACATGAACTGAGTTAGGAAAGAGAACACAGTCTCACATTTAGAAAACACTCTTATGCCTGCATGAAGGGGAAGGAGAGGTGGGGTGATGCATAAAACCAGAGTTTGATATAAGCACAGGGACCGTTCCAAAAACCAACTTTGGAATAGACAAGACCTACACCTTCCTCAGGGAAAGAGACTCAAATACCCATATTTCCCACAGAGGAATATATCTGACTAGTAAGAATCTTAAAACCTATGTATTGATATGTCTCCATAAGGGAATCAAGTGTGTCTAGAGTGGCATAAACATGGCAGCGAGAATCAGCTCAAACCCACTATAAAAAGGAATTTCAAAAGCAAAACCAAAAAAGAGGGAAATTCTTTACAATTCCTTCAAGGTGTCTGAGGAAACATGGAAAGACCATATCTACAATTACAGCTGGATGTGGCATAAGGCTGGACACTTGGGACTGAGAGGATTGGTTAGATTGGGTGAGCAAATGCAGACCCTTTCAAGCAATAATGCATGGCCCCCATTCCATGGGTCCCACCTCTCCAGGTTGAAGGGAATATTACTACAGATATAACATGTACAGGAAACCTAGAGAATGTACACACTGTGAATACGAAAGGTTTCTAAAACTCAACGAATAGTCCCTCTCCTGGTGTTCCCGTTTGACTTTCCAACTGCCTTACTATCAATCTCCCAACTTGGAGAGACAGGCCCTTTAACCTCCTGGTTTTCACAGGTTCGCAATTTGGCAGAGGATGGAAGGGACGAGGTAGAACCCATGAGAGAGTAGCTGTTAGGCATTTGGACGGGCACATGTCACTCTAATTTCCCGGCAGGAAGAAGAATTAACCAAAGTCTCAGCCACCCACCGGGAACCAGTATAGGACATGAACCAAAATTTTGGACTTGAGTTCAGCTCACAAAAAACGAGTTGAGAAATGGAGCTCAGGGGCACAGCAATTCACAAACTGGCAGAGTGATAAAGGACAACTATCGTCCAAAAATCTGTTGAGGGAAGTCAACAAGGCGGACTTGAAAGCGAGGCAAAATAGCAGGAAACAGATTTCAAGAGGTACCTTGGAATCGCCTGTAAAGCCCAGGAAGAGGGGCACAAATTCGACAATGATGCACTTGGCCAAAAAGGGCGTATGCGTTTTCTCCTGAATATATTCAGGAGAAAACGCATACGCCCTTTTTGGCCAAGCAAGCAAGCGAGCAATGCAAATCTGCACTACAAAGAAGTATCACTTCCCACCGGTCAAAAGGGACATCCACAAAATGTGTAAAAACCACAAAGGCATGACGGGGCCTGGAGAACACGGAGCCTTTTTATGCTGATGGTCCGGATGTAAATTGCCAACTGCCTCTCTGGAGGAGTGCACTGTGTTCCCTAAAACAAGTAAACAACAGAGCTACAGAGCCAAGGGCACTTTCAGTCTAGGGAATATATCTTGGGAAAACTGAAAATCAATAAGACAGAGTCACCCCAAAATTTAGGGCTGCACTGCTTACAAGAACCTCAACTTGGGTACACCTTAAATATCCCAGGAAATATAAAATGGATTCAAAAAATTGTGGTACATACGAAAGATGTAATATCCCTCATCCATGAAATCAATGTCATAAGACCAGTAGCAGCAAAATGAGTCGATTCAGGTACGATGATTCTAAGTGAAATAAGTCACACAGAAAAAGAAACTTATCATAAGATATGACTTTTGGAGATCCTGTAAACATGGCTACATATGAACTGAGTTAGGAAAGAGAACAGTGTCTCACATTTAGAAAAAAACTCGTATGCATGCTTAAGGGAGAAAGAGAGGTGGGGTAATGCATAAAACCAGAGTTTGATATAATCACAGGGACCGTTCCAAAAACTTACTATGGAATAGATAAGACCTACACCTTCCTCAGGGAAAGGGACTCAAAACCACATATTTCCCGCAGAGGAATAGATCTGACTAGTAAGAATCTTAAAACCTATGTATTGATATGTCTCCATAAGGTTATCAAGTGTGTCTTGACTGGCATAAACATGGCAGCGAGAATCAGCTCAAACCCACTATAAAAATGAATTTCAAAAACAAAACAAAAAAACAGGGAAAGTCTTTACAATTCCTTCAGGGTCTCTGATGAAACGTGGAATGAACCTATCTACAATGACAGCTGGATATGGCATAAGGCTGGACACTTGGGACTGAGAGGATTGGTGAGATTGGGTGAGCAAATGCAGACCCATTAAAGCAAGAATGCGTGGCCCCCATTCCATGGGTCACAACTCTCGAGGTTGAAGGGAATATTAATACAGCAAGAACTGGTACAGGAAACGTAGAGAATGGACACACTGTGATTACGAAATGTTTCTAAATCTCAATGAATAGACCCTCTCCTGGTGCTTTGGTTTGACTTTCCAACTGCTTTACTATCAATCTCCAAACTTGGAGACACAGCGCCATTTACCTCCTGGTTCGAATAGGTTGCCAATTTGGCAGAGGATTAAAGGGAAGAGGGAGAACCAATGAGAGAGTAGCTGTTAGGCATTTGGACGGGCACGTGTCACTCTAATATACCGGTAGGAAGAAGAATTAACCAAAGTCTCAGCCACCCACCGGGAACCAGTATAGGTCCTGAACCAAAATTTTGGACTTGCGTTCAGCTCACTAAAAACGAGTTGAAAAATGGAGCTCAGGGGCACAGCAATTCACAAACTGGCAGAGTAATAAAACACAACTATCGTCCAAAAATCTGTTGAGGGAAGGCAACGAGGCGGACTTTAATGCGATGCAGAATAGCAGGAAACAGATTTAAAGAGGTACGTTGGAATCGCCTGTAAAGCACAGGAAGAGGGGCACAAGTTCGACAATGATGCACTTGGCCAAAAAGGGCGTATGCGTTTTTCCCTGAATATATTCAGGAGAAAACGCATACGCCCTTTTTGGCCAAGCAAGCAAGCGGGCAATGCAAATCTGCACTACAAAGAAGTATCATTTCCCACCCGTCAAAAGGGACATCCAAAAAATGTGTAAAAACCAGAAAGGCAAGACAGGCCCTGGAGAACAGGGAGCCTTGTTATGCTGATGGGCGGGATGTAAATTGCCAACTGCCTCACTGGAGGAGTGCATTGTGTTCCCTAAAACAAGTAAACAACAGAGCTACAGAGCCAAGGCCACTTCCAGTCTAGGGAATATACCTTGGGAAAATTGAAAATCAATAAGAAAGAGCCACCTCCAAATTTAGGGCTGCACTGGCTACAAGAACCTCAACTTGGGTACACCTTAAATATCCCAGGAAATATAAAAATGGTCCAAAACATTGTGGTACTTACGTACGATGGAATATTCCTCAGCCATGAAATCAATGTCATAAGACCAGTAGCAGCAAAGTGAGTGGATTCAGGTACGATGATTCAAAGTGAAATAAGTCACACAGAAAAAAGAAACTTATCATAAGATATCACTTATGAAGATCCTGTAAACATGGCTACACGTGAACTGAGTTAGGAAAGAGAACAGAGTCTCACATTTAGAAAACACTCTTATGCCCGCATAAAGGGGAAGGAGAGGTGGGGTGATGCATAAAACCAGAGTTTGATATAAGCACAGGGACCGTTTCAAAAACCAACTTTGGAATAGACAAGACCTACACCTTCCTCAGTGAAAGAGACTCAAAACCCCATATTTCCCACAGAGGAAAATATCTGACTAGTAAGAATCTTAAAACCTATGTATTGATATATCTCCATAAGGGAATCAAGTGTATCTAGAGTGGCATAAACATGGCAGTGAGAATCAGCTCAAACCCACTCTAAAAAGGAATTTCAAAAGCAAAACCAAAAAACAGGGAAATTCTTTACAATTCCTTCAGGGTGTCTGAGGAAACCTGGAAAGACCCTATCTACAATGACAGCTGGATGTGGCATAAGGCTGGACACATGGGACTGAGAGGATTGGTGAGATTGGGTGAGCAAATGCAGACCCTTTCAAGCAATAATGCATGGCCCCCATTCCATGGGTCCCAACTCTCGAGCTTGAAGGGAATATTAATACAGCAAGAACTGGTACAGGAAACCTAGAGAATGGACACACTGTGAATATGAAATGTTTCTAAATCTCAACGAATAGTCCCTCTCCTGGTGCTCTGGTTTGACTTTCCAACTGCTTTACTATCAATCTCCAAACTTGGAGACACAGCGCCATTTACTTCCTGGTTGGAACAGGTTGCCAATTTGGCAAAGGATGAAAGGGAAGAGGGAGAACCAATGAGAGAGTAGCTGTTAGGCATTTGGACGGGCAGGTGTCACTCTAATATACCGGTAGGAAGAAGAATTAACCAAAGTCACAGCCACCCACCGGGAACCAGTATAGGTCCTGAACCAAAATTTTGGGCTTGCGTTCAGCTCACTAAAAACGAGTTGAAAAATGGAGCTCAGCGGCACAGCAATTCACAAACTGGCAGAGTAATAAAGCACAACTATCGTCCAAAAATCTGTTGAGGGAAGGCCACGAGGCGGACTTGAATGCGAGGCAGAATAGCAGGAAACAGATTTCAAGAGGTACCTTGGAATCGCCTGTAAAGCACAGGAAGAGGGGCACTAGTTCGACAATGATGCACTTGGCCAAAAAGGGCGTATACGTTTTTTCCTGAATATATTCAGGAGAAAACGCATACGCCCTTCTTGGCCAAGCAAGCAAGCGGGCAATGCAAATCTGCACTACAAAGAAGTATCACTTCCCACCGGTCAAAAGGGACATCCACAAAATGTGTAAAAACCAGAAAGGCAAGACAGGCCCTGGAGAACAGGGAGCGTTGTTATGCTGATGGGCTGGATGTAAATTGCCAACTGCCTCACTGGAGGAGTGCATTGTGTTCCCTAAAACAAGGAAACAACAGAGCTACAGAGCCAAGGCCACTTCCAGTCTAGGGAATATACCTTGGGAAAACTGAAAATCAATAAGAAAGAGAAACCTCCGAATTTAGGGCTGCACTGACTACAAGAACCTCAACTTGGGTACACCTTAAATATCCCAGGAAATATAAAAATGGTTCAAAACATTGTGGTACTTACGTACGATGGAATATCCTTCAGCCATGAAATCAATGTCATAAGACCAGTAGCAGCAAAGTGAGTGGATTCAGGTACGATGATTCTAAGTGAAATAAGTCACACAGAAAAAGAAACTTATCATAAGATATCACTTATGAAGATCCTGTAAACATGGCTACACATGAACTGAGTTAGGAAAGAGAACACAGTCTCACATTTAGAAAACATTCTTATGCCTGCATGAAGGGGAAGGAGAGGTGGGGTGATGCATAAAACCAGAGTTTGATATAAGCACAGGGACCGTTCCAAAAACCAACTTTGGAATAGACAAGACCTACACCTTCCTCAGGGAAAGAGACTCAAATACCCATATTTCCCACAGAGGAATATATCTGACTAGTAAGAATCTTAAAACCTATGTATTGATATGTCTCCATAAGGGAATCAAGTGTGTCTAGAGTGGCATAAACATGGCAGCGAGAATCAGCTCAAACCCACTATAAAAAGGAATTTCAAAAGCAAAACCAAAAAAGAGGGAAATTCTTTACAATTCCTTCAAGGTGTCTGAGGAAACATGGAAAGACCATATCTACAATTACAGCTGGATGTGGCATAAGGCTGGACACTTGGGACTGAGAGGATTGGTTAGATTGGGTGAGCAAATGCAGACCCTTTCAAGCAATAATGCATGGCCCCCATTCCATGGGTCCCACCTCTCCAGGTTGAAGGGAATATTACTACAGATATAACATGTACAGGAAACCTAGAGAATGTACACACTGTGAATACGAAAGGTTTCTAAAACTCAACGAATAGTCCCTCTCCTGGTGTTCCCGTTTGACTTTCCAACTGCCTTACTATCAATCTCCCAACTTGGAGAGACAGGCCCTTTAACCTCCTGGTTTTCACAGGTTCCCAATTTGGCAGAGGATGGAAGGGACGAGGTAGAACCCATGAGAGAGTAGCTGTTAGGCATTTGGACGGGCACATGTCACTCTAATTTCCCGGCAGGAAGAAGAATTAACCAAAGTCTCAGCCACCCACCGGGAACCAGTATAGGACATGATCCAAAATTTTGGACTTGAGTTCAGCTCACAAAAAACGAGTTGAGAAATGGAGCTCAGGGGCACAGCAATTCACAAACTGGCAGAGTGATAAAGGACAACTATCGTCCAAAAATCTGTTGAGGGAAGTCAACAAGGCGGACTTGAAGGCGAGGCAAAATAGCAGGAAACAGATTTCAAGAGGTACCTTGGAATCGCCTGTAAAGCCCAGGAAGAGGGGCACAAATTCGACAATGATGCACTTGGCCAAAAAGGGCGTATGCGTTTTCTCCTGAATATATTCAGGAGAAAACGCATACGCCCTTTTTGGCCAAGCAAGCAAGCGAGCAATGCAAATCTGCACTACAAAGAAGTATCACTTCCCACCGGTCAAAAGGGACATCCACAAAATGTGTAAAAACCACAAAGGCATGACGGGGCCTGGAGAACACGGAGCCTTTTTATGCTGATGGTCCGGATGTAAATTGCCAACTGCCTCTCTGGAGGAGTGCACTGTGTTCCCTAAAACAAGTAAACAACAGAGCTACAGAGCCAAGGGCACTTTCAGTCTAGGGAATATATCTTGGGAAAACTGAAAATCAATAAGACAGAGTCACCCCAAAATTTAGGGCTGCACTGCTTACAAGAACCTCAACTTGGGTACACCTTAAATATCCCAGGAAATATAAAATGGATTCAAAAAATTGTGGTACATACGAAAGATGTAATATCCCTCATCCATGAAATCAATGTCATAAGACCAGTAGCAGCAAAATGAGTCGATTCAGGTACGATGATTCTAAGTGAAATAAGTCACACAGAAAAAGAAACTTATCATAAGATATGACTTTTGGAGATCCTGTAAACATGGCTACACGTGAACTGAGTTAGGAAAGAGAACAGAGTCTCACATTTAGAAAACACTCTTATGCCTGCATAAAGGGGAAGGAGAGGTGGGGTGATGCATAAAACCAGAGTTTGATATAAGCACAGGGACCGTTCCAAAAACCAACTTTGGAATAGACAAGACCGACACCTTCCTCAGTGAAAGAGACTCAAAACCCCATATTTCCCGCAGAGGAATATATCTGACTATTAAGAATCTTAAAACCTATGTATTGATATGACTCCATAAGGGAATCAAGTGTGTCTAGAGTGGCATAAACATGGCAGCGAGAATCAGCTCAAACCCACTATAAAAAGGAATTTTAAAAGCAAAACCAAAAAACAGGGAAATTCTTTACAATTCCTTCAGGGTGTCTGAGGAAACCTGGAAAGACCCTATCTACAATGACAGCTGGATGTGGCATAAGGCTGGACACTTGGGACTGAGAGGATTGGTGAGATTGGGTGAGCAAATGCAGACCCTTTCAAGCAATAATGCATGGCCCCCATTCCATGGGTCCCAACTCTCCAGGTTCTAGGGAATATTACTACAGCTATAACATGTACAGGAAACCAAGAGAATGGACACACTGTGAAGACGAAAGGTTTCTAAAACTCAACGAATAGTCCCTCTCCTGGTGCTCCAGTTTGACTTTCCAACTGCCTTACTATCAATCTCCCAACTTGGAGAGACAGGCCCTTTAACCTCCTGGTTTGCACAGGTTCCCAATTTGGCAGAGGATGGAAGGGACGAGGGAGAACCCATGAGAGAGTAGCTGTTAGGCATTTGGACGGGCACATGTCACTCTAATTTCCCGGCAGGAAGAAGAATTAACGAAAGTCTCAGCCACCCACCGGGAACCAGTATAGGACATGATCGAAAATTTTGGACTTGTGTTCAGCTCACAAAAAACGAGTTGAGAAATGGAGCTCAGGGGCACAGCAATTCACAAACTGGCAGAGTGATAAAGGACAACTATCGTCCAAAAATCTGTTGAGGGAAGTCAACGAGGCGGACTTGAAAGCGAGGCAAAATAGCAGGAAACAGATTTCAAGAGGTACCTTGGAATCGCTTGTAAAGCACAGGAAGAGGGGCACAACTTGGAAAATGGTGCACTTGGCCAAAAAGGGCGTATGGTTTTCTCCTGAATATATTCAGGAGAAAACGCATACACCCTTTTTGGCCAAGCAAGCAAGCGGGCAATGCAAATCTGCACTACAAAGAAGTATCATTTCCCACCGGTCAAAACGGACATCCACAAAATGTGTAAAAACCAGAAAGGCAAGACAGGCCCTGGAGAACAGGGAGCCTTGTTATGCTGATGATCGGGATGTAAATTGACAACTGCCTCACTGGAGGAGTGCATTGTGTTCCCTAAAACAAGTAAACAACAGAGCTACAGAGCCAAGGCCACTTCCAGTCTAGGGAATATACCTTGGGAAAACTGAAAATCAATAAGAAAGAGCCACCTCCAAATTTAGGGCTGCACTGACTACAAGAACCTCAACTTGGGTACACCTTAAATATCCCAGGAAATATAAAAATGGTTCAAAACATTGTGGTACTTACGTACGATGGAATATCCCTCAGCCATGAAATCAATGTCATAAGACCAGTAGCAGCAAAGTGAGTGGATTCAGGTACGATGATTCTAAGTGAAATAAGTCACACAGAAAAAGAAACTTATCATAAGATATCACTTATGAAGATCCTGTAAACATGGCTACATGTGAACTGAGTTAGGAAAGAGAACAGAGTCTCACATTTAGAAAACACTCTTATGCCTGCATAAAGGGGATGGAGAGGTGGGGTGATGCATAAAACCAGAGTATGATATAAGCACAGGGACCGTTCCAAAAACCAACTTTGGAATAGACAAGACCTACCCCTTCCTCAGTGAAAGAGACTCAAAACCCCATATTTCCCACAGAGGAATATATCTGACTAGTAAGAATCTTAAAACCTATGTATTGATATGACTCCATAAGGGAATCAAGTGTGTCTAGAGTGGCATAAACATGGCAGCGAAAATCAGCTCAAACCCACTATAAAAAGGAATTTCAAAAGCAAAACCAAAAAACAGGGAAATTCTTTACAATTCCTTCAGGGTGTCTGAGGAAACCTGGAAAGACCCTATCTACAATGACAGCTGGATGTGGCATAAGGCTGGACACTTGGGACTGAGAGGATTGGTGAGATTGGGTGAGCAAATTCAGACCCTTTCAAGCAATAATGCATGGCCCCCATTCCATGGGTCCCAACTCTCCAGGTTCAAGGGAATATTACTACTGCTATAACATGTACAGGAAACCTAGAGAATGTACACACTGTGAATACGAAAGGTTTCTAAAACTCAATGAATAGTCCCTCTCCTGGTGCTCCAGTTTGACTTTCCAACTGCCTTACTATCAATCTCCCAACTTGGAGAGACAGGCCCTTTAACCTCCTGGTTTGCACAGGTTCCCAAATTGCCAGAGGATGGAAGGGACGAGGGAGAACCCATGAGAGAGTAGCTGTTAGGCATTTGGACGGGCACATGTCACTCTAATTTCCCGGCAGGAAGAAGAATTAACCAAAGTCTCAGCCACCCACCGGGAACCAGTATAGGACATGATCCAAAATTTTGGACTTGTGTTCAGCTCACAAAATACGAGTTGAGAAATGGAGCTCAGGGGCACAGCAATTCACAAACTGGCAGAGTGATAAAGGACAACTATCGTCCAAAAATCTGTTGAGGGAAGTCAACGAGGCGGACTTGAAAGCGAGGCAAAATAGCAGGAAACAGATTTCAAGAGGTACGTTGGAATCGCCTGTAAAGCACAGGAAGAGGGGCACAACTTGGACAATGGTGCACTTGGCCAAAAAGGGCGTATGCGTTTTCTCCTGAATATATTCAGGAGAAAACGCATACGCCCTTTTTGGCCAAGCAAGCAAGCGGGCAATGCAAATCTGCACTACAAAGAAGTATCACTTCCCACTGGTCAAAAGGGACATCCACAAAATGTGTAAAAACCAGAAATGCAAGACAGGCCCTGGAGAACTGGGAGCCTTGTTATGCTGATGGGCGGGATGTAAATTGCCAACTGCCTCACTGGAAGAGTGCATTGTGTTCCCTAAAACAAGTAAACAACAGAGCTACAGAGCCAAGGCCACTTCCAGTCTAGGGAATATACCTTGGGAAAACTGAAAATCAATAAGAAAGAGCCACCTCCAAATTTAGGGCTGCACTGACTACAAGAACCTCAACTTGGGTACACCTTAAATATCCCAGGAAATATAAAAATGGTTCAAAACATTGTGGTACTTACGTACGATGGAATATCCCTCAGCCATGAAATCAATGTCATAAGACCAGTAGCAGCAAAGTGAGTGGATTCAGGTACGATGATTCTAAGTGAAATAAGTCACACAGAAAAAGAAACTTATCATAAGATATCACTTATGAAGATCCTGTAAACATGGCTACACGTGAACTGAGTTAGGAAAGAGAACAGAGTCTCACATTTAGAAAACACTGTTATGCCTGCATAAAGGGGAAGGAGAGGTGGGGTGATGCATAAAACCAGAGTTTGATATAAGCACAGGGACCGTTTCAAAAACCAACTTTGGAATTGACAAGACCGACACCTTCCTTAGTGAAAGAGACTCTAAACCCCATATTTCCCACAGAGGAATATATCTGACTAGTAAGAATCTTAAAACCTATGTATTGATATGTCTCCATAAGGGAATCAAGTGTGTCTAGAGTGGCATAAACATGGCAGCGAGAATCAGCTCAAACCCACTATAAAAAGGAATTTCAAAAGCAAAACCAAAAAACAGGGAAATTCTTTACAATTCCTTCAGGGTGTCTGAGGAAACCTGGAAAGACCCTATCTACAATGACAGCTGGATGTGGCATAAGGCTGGACACTTGCGACTGAGAGGATTGGTGAGATTGGGTGAGCAAATGCAGACCCTTTCAAGCAATAATGCATGGCCCCCATTCCATGGGTCCCAACTCTCCAGGTTCAAGGGAATATTACTACAGCTATAACATGTACAGGAAACCTAGAGAATGGACACACTGTGAATACGAAAGGTTTCTAAAACTCAACGAATAGTCCCTCTCCTGGTGCTCCAGTTTGACTTTCCAACTGCCTTACTATCAATCTCCCAACTTGGAGAGACAGGCCCTTTAACCTCCTGGTTTGCACAGGTTCCCAATTTGGCAGAGGATGGAAGGGACGAGGGAGAACCCATGAGAGAGTAGCTGTTAGGCATTTGGACGGGCACATGTCACTCTAATTTCCCGGCAGGAAGAAGAATTAACCAAAGTCTCAGCCACCCACCGGGAACCAGTATAGGACATGATCCAAAATTTTGGACTTGCGTTCAGCTCACAAAAAACGAGTTGAGAAATGGAGCTCAGGGGCACAGCAATTCACAAACTGGCAGAGTGATAAAGGACAACTATCGTCCAAAAATCTGTTGAGGGAAGTCAACGAGGCGGACTTGAAAGCGAGGCAAATAGCAGGAAACAGATTTCAAGAGGTACCTTGGAATCGCCTGTAAAGCACAGGAAGAGGGGCACAACTTGGACAATGGTGCACTTGGCCAAAAAGGGCGTATGCGTTTTCTCCTGAATATATTCAGGAGAAAACGCATACGCCCTTTTTGGCCAAGCAAGCAAGCGGGCAATGCAAATCTGCACTACAAAGAAGTATCACTTCCCACCGGTCAAAAGGGACATCCACAAAATGTGTAAAAACCAGAAAGGCAAGACAGGCCTTGGAGAACTGGGAGCCTTGTTATGCTGATGGGCGGGATGTAAATTGCCAACTGCCTCACTGGAGGAGTGCATTGTGTTCCCTAAAACAAGTAAACAACAGAGCTACAGAGCCAAGGCCACTTCCAGTCTAGGGAATATACCTTGGGAAAACTGAAAATCAATAAGAAAGAGCCACCTCCAAATTTAGGGCTGCACTGACTACAAGAACCTCAACTTGGGTACACCTTAAATATCCCAGGAAATATAAAAATGGTTCAAAACATTGTGGTACTTACGTACGATGGAATATCCCTCATCCATGAAATCAATGTCATACGACCAGTAGCAGCAAAGTGAGTGGATTCAGGTACGATGATTCTAAGTGAAATAAGTCACACAGAAAAAGAAACTTATCATAAGATATCACTTATGAAGATCCTGTAAACATGGCTACACGTGAACTGAGTTAGGAAAGAGAACAGAGTCTCACATTTAGAAAACACTCTTATGCCTGCATAAAGGGTAAGGAGAGGTGGGGTGATGCATAAAACCAGAGTTTGATATAAGCACAGCGACCGTTTCAAAAACCAACTTTGGAATTGACAAGACCGACACTTCCTCAGTGAAAGAGACTCAAAACCCCATATTTCCCACAGAGGAATATATCTGACTAGTAAGAATCTTAAAACCTATGTATTGATATGTCTCCATAAGGGAATCAAGTGTGTCTAGAGTGGCATAAACATGGCAGCGAGAATCAGCTCAAACCCACTATAAAAAGGAATTTCAAAAGCAAAACCAAAAAACAGGGAAATTCTTTACAATTCCTTCAGGGTGTCTGAGGAAACCTGGAAAGACCCTATCTACAATGACAGCTGGATGTGGCATAAGGCTGGACACTTGCGACTGAGAGGATTGGTGAGATTGGGTGAGCAAATGCAGACCCTTTCAAGCAATAATGCATGGCCCCCATTCCATGGGTCCCAACTCTCCAGGTTCAAGGGAATATTACTACAGCTATAACATGTACAGGAAACCTAGAGAATGGACACACTGTGAATACGAAAGGTTTCTAAAACTCAACGAATAGTCCCTCTCCTGGTGCTCCAGTTTGACTTTCCAACTGCCTTACTATCAATCTCCCAACTTGGAGAGACAGGCCCTTTAACCTCCTGGTTTGCACAGGTTCCCAATTTGGCAGAGGATGGAAGGGACGAGGGAGAACCCATGAGAGAGTAGCTGTTAGGCATTTGGACGGGCACATGTCACTCTAATTTCCCGGCAGGAAGAAGAATTAACCAAAGTCTCAGCCACCCACCGGGAACCAGTATAGGACATGATCCAAAATTTTGGACTTGCGTTCAGCTCACAAAAAACGAGTTGAGAAATGGAGCTCAGGGGCACAGCAATTCACAAACTGGCAGAGTGATAAAGGACAACTATCGTCCAAAAATCTGTTGAGGGAAGTCAACGAGGCGGACTTGAAAGCGAGGCAAATAGCAGGAAACAGATTTCAAGAGGTACCTTGGAATCGCCTGTAAAGCACAGGAAGAGGGGCACAACTTGGACAATGGTGCACTTGGCCAAAAAGGGCGTATGCGTTTTCTCCTGAATATATTCAGGAGAAAACGCATACGCCCTTTTTGGCCAAGCAAGCAAGCGGGCAATGCAAATCTGCACTACAAAGAAGTATCACTTCCCACCGGTCAAAAGGGACATCCACAAAATGTGTAAAAACCAGAAAGGCAAGACAGGCCTTGGAGAACTGGGAGCCTTGTTATGCTGATGGGCGGGATGTAAATTGCCAACTGCCTCACTGGAGGAGTGCATTGTGTTCCCTAAAACAAGTAAACAACAGAGCTACAGAGCCAAGGCCACTTCCAGTCTAGGGAATATACCTTGGGAAATCTGAAAATCAATAAGAAAGAGCCACCTCCAAATTTAGGGCTGCACTGACTACAAGAACCTCAACTTGGGTACACCTTAAATATCCCAGGAAATATAAAAATGGTTCAAAACATTGTGGTACTTACGTACGATGGAATATCCCTCATCCATGAAATCAATGTCATACGACCAGTAGCAGCAAAGTGAGTGGATTCAGGTACGATGATTCTAAGTGAAATAAGTCACACAGAAAAAGAAACTTATCATAAGATATCACTTATGAAGATCCTGTAAACATGGCTACACGTGAACTGAGTTAGGAAAGAGAACAGAGTCTCACATTTAGAAAACACTCTTATGCCTGCATGAAGGGGAAGGAGAGGTGGGGTGATGCATAAAACCAGAGTTTGATATAAGCACAGGGACCGTTTCAAAAACCAACTTTGGAATTGACAAGACCGACACCTTCCTCAGTGAAAGAGACTCAAAACCCCATATTTCCCACAGAGGAATATATCTGACTAGTAAGAATCTTAAAACCTATGTATTGATATGTCTCCATAAGGGAATCAAGTGTGTCTAGAGTGGCATAAACATGGCAGCGAGAATCAGCTCAAACCCACTGTAAAAAGGAATTTCAAAAGCAAAACCAAAAAACAGGGAAATTCTTTACAATTCCTTCAGGGTGTCTGAGGAAACCTGGAAAGACCCTATCTACAATGACAGCTGGATGTGGCATAAGGCTGGACACTTGGGACTGAGAGGATTGGTGAGATTGGGTGAGCAAATGCAGACCCTTTCAAGCAATAATGCATGGCCCCCATTCCATGGGTCCCAACTCTCCAGGTTCAAGGGAATATTACTACAGCTATAACATGTACAGGAAACCTAGAGAATGGACACACTGTGAATACGAAAGGTTTCTAAAACTCAACGAATAGTCCCTCTCCTGGTGCTCCAGTTTGACTTTCCAACTGCCTTACTATCAATCTCCCAACTTGGAGAGACAGGCCCTTTAACCTCCTGATTTGCACAGGTTTCCAGTTTGGCAGAGGATGGAAGGGACGAGGGAGAACCCATGAGAGAGTAGCTGTTAGGCATTTGGACGGGCACATGTCACTCTAATTTCCCGGCAGGAAGAAGAATTAACCAAAGTCTCAGCCACCCACCGGGAACCAGTATAGGACAGGATCCAAAATTTTGGACTTGAGTTCAGCTCACAAAAAACAAGTTGAGAAATGGAGCTCAGGGTCACAGCAATTCACAAACTGGCAGAGTGATAAAGGACAACTATCGTCCAAAAATCTGTTGAGGGAAGTCAACGAGGCGGACTTGAAAGTGAGGCAAAATAGCAGGAAACAGATTTCAAGAGGTACCTTGGAATCGCCTGTAAAGCACAGGAAGAGGGGCACAAGTTGGACAATGGTGCACTTGGCCAAAAAGGGCGTATGCGTTTTCTCCTGAATATATTCAGGAGAAAACGCATACGCCCTTTTTGGCCAAGAAAGCAAGCGGGCAATGCAAATCTGCACTACAAAGAAGTATCACTTCCCACCGGTCAAAAGGGACATCCACAAAATGTGTAAAAACCAGAAAGGCAAGACAGGCCCTGGAGAACAGGGAGCCTTGTTATGCTGATGGGCGGGATGTAAATTGCCAACTGCCTCACTGGAGGAGTGCATTGTGTTCCCTAAAACAAGTAAACAACAGAGCTACAGAGCCAAGGCCACTTCCAGTCTAGGGAATATACCTGGGGAAAACTGAAAATCAATAAGAAAGAGCCACCTCCAAATTTAGGGCTGCACTGGCTACAAGAACCTCAACTTGGGTACACCTTAAATATCCCAGGAAATATAAAAATGGTTCAAAACATTGTGGTACTTACGTACGATGGAATATCCCTCAGCCATGAAATCAATGTCATAAGACCAGTAGCAGCAAAGTGAGTGGATTCAGGTACGATGATTCTAAGTGAAATAAGTCACACAGAAAAAGAAACTTATCATAAGATATCACTTATGAAGATCCTGTAAACATGGCTACACGTGAACTGAGTTAGGAAAGAGAACAGAGTCTCACATTTAGAAAACACTCTTATGCCTGCATAAAGGGTAAGGAGAGGTGGGGTGATGCATAAAACCAGAGTTTGATATAAGCACAGCGACCGTTTCAAAAACCAACTTTGGAATTGACAAGACCGACACCTTCCTCAGTGAAAGAGACTCAAAACCCCATATTTCCCACAGAGGAATATATCTGACTAGTAAGAATCTTAAAACCTATGTATTGATATGTCTCCATAAGGGAATCAAGTGTGTCTAGAGTGGCATAAACATGGCAGCGAGAATCAGCTCAAACCCACTATAAAAAGGAATTTCAAAAGCAAAACCAAAAAACAGGGAAATTCTTTACAATTCCTTCAGGGTGTCTGAGGAAACCTGGAAAGACCCTATCTACAATGACAGCTGGATGTGGCATAAGGCTGGACACTTGGGACTGAGAGGATTGGTGAGATTGGGTGAGCAAATGCAGACCCTTTCAAGCAATAATGCATGGCCCCCATTCCATGGGTCCCAACTCTCCAGGTTCAAGGGAATATTACTACAGCTATAACATGTACAGGAAACCTAGAGAATGGACACACTGTGAATACGAAAGGTTTCTAAAACTCAACGAATAGTCCCTCTCCTGGTGCTCCAGTTTGACTTTCCAACTGCCTTACTATCAATCTCCCAACTTGGAGAGACAGGCCCTTTAACCTCCTGGTTTGCACAGGTTCCCAATTTGGCAGAGGATGGAAGGGACGAGGGAGAACCCATGAGAGAGTAGCTGTTAGGCATTTGGACGGGCACATGTCACTCTAATTTCCCGGCAGGAAGAAGAATTAACCAAAGTCTCATCCACCCACCGGGAACCAGTATAGGACATGATCCAAAATTTTCGACTTGCGTTCAGCTCCCAAAAAACGAGTTGAGAAATGGAGCTCAGGGGCACAGCAATTCACAAACTGGCAGAGTGATAAAGGACAACTATCGTCCAAAAATCTGTTGAGGGAAGTCAACGAGGCGGACTTGAAAGCGAGGCAAATAGCAGGAAACAGATTTCAAGAGGTACCTTGGAATCGCCTGTAAAGCACAGGAAGAGGGGCACAACTT
Source organism: Mesoplodon densirostris (assembly GCF_025265405.1). NCBI lineage: Eukaryota > Metazoa > Chordata > Mammalia > Artiodactyla > Ziphiidae > Mesoplodon > Mesoplodon densirostris. The sequence goes on from NW_026778213.1 coordinate 1,618,989, forward strand.
GGACAATGGTGCACTTGGCCAAAAAGGGCGTATGCGTTTTCTCCTGAATATATTCAGGAGAAAACGCATACGCCCTTTTTGGCCAAGCAAGCAAGCGGGCAATGCAAATCTGCACTACAAAGAAGTATCACTTCCCACCGGTCAAAAGGGACATCCACAAAATGTGTAAAAACCAGAAAGGCAAGACAGGCCTTGGAGAACTGGGAGCCTTGTTATGCTGATGGGCGGGATGTAAATTGCCAACTGCCTCACTGGAGGAGTGCATTGTGTTCCCTAAAACAAGTAAACAACAGAGCTACAGAGCCAAGGCCACTTCCAGTCTAGGGAATATACCTTGGGAAATCTGAAAATCAATAAGAAAGAGCCACCTCCAAATTTAGGGCTGCACTGACTACAAGAACCTCAACTTGGGTACACCTTAAATATCCCAGGAAATATAAAAATGGTTCAAAACATTGTGGTACTTACGTACGATGGAATATCCCTCATCCATGAAATCAATGTCATACGACCAGTAGCAGCAAAGTGAGTGGATTCAGGTACGATGATTCTAAGTGAAATAAGTCACACAGAAAAAGAAACTTATCATAAGATATCACTTATGAAGATCCTGTAAACATGGCTACACGTGAACTGAGTTAGGAAAGAGAACAGAGTCTCACATTTAGAAAACACTCTTATGCCTGCATAAAGGGTAAGGAGAGGTGGGGTGATGCATAAAACCAGAGTTTGATATAAGCACAGCGACCGTTTCAAAAACCAACTTTGGAATTGACAAGACCGACACTTCCTCAGTGAAAGAGACTCAAAACCCCATATTTCCCACAGAGGAATATATCTGACTAGTAAGAATCTTAAAACCTATGTATTGATATGTCTCCATAAGGGAATCAAGTGTGTCTAGAGTGGCATAAACATGGCAGCGAGAATCAGCTCAAACCCACTATAAAAAGGAATTTCAAAAGCAAAACCAAAAAACAGGGAAATTCTTTACAATTCCTTCAGGGTGTCTGAGGAAACCTGGAAAGACCCTATCTACAATGACAGCTGGATGTGGCATAAGGCTGGACACTTGCGACTGAGAGGATTGGTGAGATTGGGTGAGCAAATGCAGACCCTTTCAAGCAATAATGCATGGCCCCCATTCCATGGGTCCCAACTCTCCAGGTTCAAGGGAATATTACTACAGCTATAACATGTACAGGAAACCTAGAGAATGGACACACTGTGAATACGAAAGGTTTCTAAAACTCAACGAATAGTCCCTCTCCTGGTGCTCCAGTTTGACTTTCCAACTGCCTTACTATCAATCTCCCAACTTGGAGAGACAGGCCCTTTAACCTCCTGGTTTGCACAGGTTCCCAATTTGGCAGAGGATGGAAGGGACGAGGGAGAACCCATGAGAGAGTAGCTGTTAGGCATTTGGACGGGCACATGTCACTCTAATTTCCCGGCAGGAAGAAGAATTAACCAAAGTCTCAGCCACCCACCGGGAACCAGTATAGGACATGATCCAAAATTTTGGACTTGCGTTCAGCTCACAAAAAACGAGTTGAGAAATGGAGCTCAGGGGCACAGCAATTCACAAACTGGCAGAGTGATAAAGGACAACTATCGTCCAAAAATCTGTTGAGGGAAGTCAACGAGGCGGACTTGAAAGCGAGGCAAATAGCAGGAAACAGATTTCAAGAGGTACCTTGGAATCGCCTGTAAAGCACAGGAAGAGGGGCACAACTTGGACAATGGTGCACTTGGCCAAAAAGGGCGTATGCGTTTTCTCCTGAATATATTCAGGAGAAAACGCATACGCCCTTTTTGGCCAAGCAAGCAAGCGGGCAATGCAAATCTGCACTACAAAGAAGTATCACTTCCCACCGGTCAAAAGGGACATCCACAAAATGTGTAAAAACCAGAAAGGCAAGACAGGCCTTGGAGAACTGGGAGCCTTGTTATGCTGATGGGCGGGATGTAAATTGCCAACTGCCTCACTGGAGGAGTGCATTGTGTTCCCTAAAACAAGTAAACAACAGAGCTACAGAGCCAAGGCCACTTCCAGTCTAGGGAATATACCTTGGGAAATCTGAAAATCAATAAGAAAGAGCCACCTCCAAATTTAGGGCTGCACTGACTACAAGAACCTCAACTTGGGTACACCTTAAATATCCCAGGAAATATAAAAATGGTTCAAAACATTGTGGTACTTACGTACGATGGAATATCCCTCATCCATGAAATCAATGTCATACGACCAGTAGCAGCAAAGTGAGTGGATTCAGGTACGATGATTCTAAGTGAAATAAGTCACACAGAAAAAGAAACTTATCATAAGATATCACTTATGAAGATCCTGTAAACATGGCTACACGTGAACTGAGTTAGGAAAGAGAACAGAGTCTCACATTTAGAAAACACTCTTATGCCTGCATGAAGGGGAAGGAGAGGTGGGGTGATGCATAAAACCAGAGTTTGATATAAGCACAGGGACCGTTTCAAAAACCAACTTTGGAATTGACAAGACCGACACCTTCCTCAGTGAAAGAGACTCAAAACCCCATATTTCCCACAGAGGAATATATCTGACTAGTAAGAATCTTAAAACCTATGTATTGATATGTCTCCATAAGGGAATCAAGTGTGTCTAGAGTGGCATAAACATGGCAGCGAGAATCAGCTCAAACCCACTGTAAAAAGGAATTTCAAAAGCAAAACCAAAAAACAGGGAAATTCTTTACAATTCCTTCAGGGTGTCTGAGGAAACCTGGAAAGACCCTATCTACAATGACAGCTGGATGTGGCATAAGGCTGGACACTTGGGACTGAGAGGATTGGTGAGATTGGGTGAGCAAATGCAGACCCTTTCAAGCAATAATGCATGGCCCCCATTCCATGGGTCCCAACTCTCCAGGTTCAAGGGAATATTACTACAGCTATAACATGTACAGGAAACCTAGAGAATGGACACACTGTGAATACGAAAGGTTTCTAAAACTCAACGAATAGTCCCTCTCCTGGTGCTCCAGTTTGACTTTCCAACTGCCTTACTATCAATCTCCCAACTTGGAGAGACAGGCCCTTTAACCTCCTGATTTGCACAGGTTTCCAGTTTGGCAGAGGATGGAAGGGACGAGGGAGAACCCATGAGAGAGTAGCTGTTAGGCATTTGGACGGGCACATGTCACTCTAATTTCCCGGCAGGAAGAAGAATTAACCAAAGTCTCAGCCACCCACCGGGAACCAGTATAGGACAGGATCCAAAATTTTGGACTTGAGTTCAGCTCACAAAAAACAAGTTGAGAAATGGAGCTCAGGGTCACAGCAATTCACAAACTGGCAGAGTGATAAAGGACAACTATCGTCCAAAAATCTGTTGAGGGAAGTCAACGAGGCGGACTTGAAAGTGAGGCAAAATAGCAGGAAACAGATTTCAAGAGGTACCTTGGAATCGCCTGTAAAGCACAGGAAGAGGGGCACAAGTTGGACAATGGTGCACTTGGCCAAAAAGGGCGTATGCGTTTTCTCCTGAATATATTCAGGAGAAAACGCATACGCCCTTTTTGGCCAAGAAAGCAAGCGGGCAATGCAAATCTGCACTACAAAGAAGTATCACTTCCCACCGGTCAAAAGGGACATCCACAAAATGTGTAAAAACCAGAAAGGCAAGACAGGCCCTGGAGAACAGGGAGCCTTGTTATGCTGATGGGCGGGATGTAAATTGCCAACTGCCTCACTGGAGGAGTGCATTGTGTTCCCTAAAACAAGTAAACAACAGAGCTACAGAGCCAAGGCCACTTCCAGTCTAGGGAATATACCTGGGGAAAACTGAAAATCAATAAGAAAGAGCCACCTCCAAATTTAGGGCTGCACTGGCTACAAGAACCTCAACTTGGGTACACCTTAAATATCCCAGGAAATATAAAAATGGTTCAAAACATTGTGGTACTTACGTACGATGGAATATCCCTCAGCCATGAAATCAATGTCATAAGACCAGTAGCAGCAAAGTGAGTGGATTCAGGTACGATGATTCTAAGTGAAATAAGTCACACAGAAAAAGAAACTTATCATAAGATATCACTTATGAAGATCCTGTAAACATGGCTACACGTGAACTGAGTTAGGAAAGAGAACAGAGTCTCACATTTAGAAAACACTCTTATGCCTGCATAAAGGGTAAGGAGAGGTGGGGTGATGCATAAAACCAGAGTTTGATATAAGCACAGCGACCGTTTCAAAAACCAACTTTGGAATTGACAAGACCGACACCTTCCTCAGTGAAAGAGACTCAAAACCCCATATTTCCCACAGAGGAATATATCTGACTAGTAAGAATCTTAAAACCTATGTATTGATATGTCTCCATAAGGGAATCAAGTGTGTCTAGAGTGGCATAAACATGGCAGCGAGAATCAGCTCAAACCCACTATAAAAAGGAATTTCAAAAGCAAAACCAAAAAACAGGGAAATTCTTTACAATTCCTTCAGGGTGTCTGAGGAAACCTGGAAAGACCCTATCTACAATGACAGCTGGATGTGGCATAAGGCTGGACACTTGGGACTGAGAGGATTGGTGAGATTGGGTGAGCAAATGCAGACCCTTTCAAGCAATAATGCATGGCCCCCATTCCATGGGTCCCAACTCTCCAGGTTCAAGGGAATATTACTACAGCTATAACATGTACAGGAAACCTAGAGAATGGACACACTGTGAATACGAAAGGTTTCTAAAACTCAACGAATAGTCCCTCTCCTGGTGCTCCAGTTTGACTTTCCAACTGCCTTACTATCAATCTCCCAACTTGGAGAGACAGGCCCTTTAACCTCCTGGTTTGCACAGGTTCCCAATTTGGCAGAGGATGGAAGGGACGAGGGAGAACCCATGAGAGAGTAGCTGTTAGGCATTTGGACGGGCACATGTCACTCTAATTTCCCGGCAGGAAGAAGAATTAACCAAAGTCTCATCCACCCACCGGGAACCAGTATAGGACATGATCCAAAATTTTCGACTTGCGTTCAGCTCCCAAAAAACGAGTTGAGAAATGGAGCTCAGGGGCACAGCAATTCACAAACTGGCAGAGTGATAAAGGACAACTATCGTCCAAAAATCTGTTGAGGGAAGTCAACGAGGCGGACTTGAAAGCGAGGCAAAATAGCAGGAAACAGATTTCAAGAGGTACGTTGGAATCGCCTGTAAAGCACAGGAAGAGGGGCACAACTTGGACAATGGTGCACTTGGCCAAAAAGGGCGTATGCGTTTTCTCCTGAATATATTCAGGAGAAAACGCATACGCCCTTTTTGGCCAAGCAAGCAAGCGGGCAATGCAAATCTGCACTACAAAGAAGTATCACTTCCCACCGGTCAAAAGGGACATCCACAAAATGTGTAAAAACCAGAAAGGCAAGACAGGCCCTGGAGAACTGGGAGCCTTGTTATGCTGATGGGCGGGATGTAAATTGCCAACTGCCTCACTGGAGGAGTGCATTGTGTTCCCTAAAACAAGTAAACAACAGAGCTACAGAGCCAAGGCCACTTCCAGTCTAGGGAATATACCTTGGGAAAACTGAAAATCAATAAGAAAGAGCCACCTCCAAATTTAGGGCTGCACTGACTACAAGAACCTCAACTTGGGTACACCTTAAATATCCCAGGAAATATAAAAATGGTTCAAAACATTGTGGTACTTACGTACGATGGAATATCCCTCAGCCATGAAATCAATGTCATAAGACCAGTAGCAGCAAAGTGAGTGGATTCAGGTACGATGATTCTAAGTGAAATAAGTCACACAGAAAAAGAAACTTATGATAAGATATCACTTATGAAGATCCTGTAAACATGGCTACACGTGAACTGAGTTAGGAAAGAGAACAGAGTCTCACATTTAGAAAACACTCTTATGCCTGCATAAAGGGGATGGAGAGGTGGGGTGATGCATAAAACCAGAGTATGATATAAGCACAGGGACCGTTCCAAAAACCAACTTTGGAATAGACAAGACCTACACCTTCCTCAGTGAAAGAGACTCAAAACCCCATATTTCCCACAGAGGAATATATCTGACTAGTAAGAATCTTAAAACCTATGTATTGATATGACTCCATAAGGGAATCAAGTGTGTCTAGAGTGGCATAAACATGGCAGCGAAAATCAGCTCAATCCCACTATAAAAAGGAATTTCAAAAGCAAAACCAAAAAACAGGGAAATTCTTTACAATTCCTTCAGGGTGTCTGAGGAAACCTGGAAAGACCCTATCTACAATGACAGCTGGATGTGGCATAAGGCTGGACACTTGGGACTGAGAGGATTGGTGAGATTGGGTGAGCAAATGCAGACCCTTTCAAGCAATAATGCATGGTCCCCATTCCATGGGTCCAAACTCTCCAGGTTCAAGGGAATATTACTACTGCTATAACATGTACAGGAAACCTAGAGAATGGACACACTGTGAATACGAAAGGTTTCTAAAACTCAATGAATATTCCCTCTCCTGGTGCTCCAGTTTGACTTTCCAACTGCCTTACTATCAATCTCCCAACTTGGAGAGACAGGCCCTTTAACCTCCTGGTTTGCACAGGTTCCCAATTTGGCAGAGGATGGAAGGGACGAGGGAGAACCCATGAGAGAGTAGCTGTTAGGAATTTGGACGGGCACATGTCACTCTAATTTCCCGGCAGGAAATAGAATTAACCAAAGTCTCAGCCACCCACCGGGAACCAGTATAGGACATGATCCAATATTTTGGACTTGTGTTCAGCTCACAAAAAACGAGTTGAGAAATGGAGCTCAGGGGCACAGCAATTCACAAACTGGCAGAGTGATAAAGGACAACTATCGTCCAAAAATCTGTTGAGGGAAGTCAACGAGGCGGACTTGAAAGTGAGGCAAAATAGCAGGAAACAGATTTCAAGAGGTACGTTGGAATCGCCTGTAAAGCACAGGAAGAGGGGCACAACTTGGACAATGGTGCACTTGCCCAAAAAGGGCGTATGCGTTTTCTCCTGAATATATTCAGGAGAAAACGCATACGCCCTTTTTGGCCAAGCAAGCAAGCGGGCAATGCAAATCTGCACTACAAAGAAGTATCACTTCCCACCGGTCAAAAGGGACATCCACAAAATGTGTAAAAACCAGAAAGGCAAGACAGGCCCTGGAGAACTTGGAGCCTTGTTATGCTGATGGGCGGGATGTAAACTGCCAACTGCCTCACTGGAGGAGTGCATTGTGTTCCCTAAAACAAGTAAACAACAGAGCTACAGAGCCAAGGCCACTTCCAGTCTAGGGAATATACCTGGGGAAAACTGAAAATCAATAAGAAAGAGCCACCTCCAAATTTAGGGCTGCACTGGCTACAAGAACCTCAACTTGGGTACACCTTAAATATCCCAGGAAATATAAAAATGGTTCAAAACATTGTGGTACTTACGTACGATGGAATATCCCTCAGCCATGAAATCAATGTCATAAGACCAGTAGCAGCAAAGTGAGTGGATTCAGGTACGATGATTCTAAGTGAAATAAGTCACACAGAAAAAGAAACTTATCATAAGATATCACTTATGAAGATCCTGTAAACATGGCTACACGTGAACTGAGTTAGGAAAGAGAACAGAGTCTCACATTTAGAAAACACTCTTATGCCTGCATGAAGGGGAAGGAGAGGTGGGGTGATGCATAAAACCAGAGTTTGATATAAGCACAGGGACCGTTTCAAAAACCAACTTTGGAATTGACAAGACCGACACCTTCCTCAGTGAAAGAGACTCAAAACCCCATATTTCCCACAGAGGTATATATCTGACTAGTAAGAATCTTAAAACCTATGTATTGATATGTCTCCATAAGGGAATCAAGTGTGTGTAGAGTGGCATAAACATGGCAGCGAGAATCAGCTCAAACCCACTATAAAAAGGAATTTCAAAAGCAAAACCAAAAAACAGGGAAATTCTTTACAATTCCTTCAGGGTGTCTGAGGAAACCTGGAAAGACCCTATCTACAATGACAGCTGGATGTGGCATAAGGCTGGACACTTGGGACTGAGAGGATTGGTGAGATTGGGTGAGCAAATGCAGACCCTTTCAAGCAATAATGCATGGCCCCCATTCCATGGGTCCCAACTCTCCAGGTACAAGGGAATATTACTACAGCTATAACATGTACAGGAAACCTAGAGAATGGACACACTGTGAATACGAAAGGTTTCTAAAACTCAACGAATAGTCCCTCTCCTGGTGCTCCAGTTTGACTTTCCAACTGCCTTACTATCAATCTCCCAACTTGGAGAGACAGGCCCTTTAACCTCCTGATTTGCACAGGTTTCCAATTTGGCAGAGGATGGAAGGGACGAGGGAGAACCCATGAGAGAGTAGCTGTTAGGCATTTGGACGGGCACATGTCACTCTAATTTCCCGGCAGGAAGAAGAATTAACCAAATTCTCAGCCACCCACCGGGAACCAGTATAGGACAGGATCCAAAATTTTGGACTTGCGTTCAGCTCACAAAAAACGAGTTGAGAAATGGAGCTCAGGGGCACAGCAATTCACAAACTGGCAGAGTGATAAAGGACAAATATCGTCCAAAAATCTGTTGAGGGAAGTCAACGAGGCGGACTTGAAAGTGAGGCAAAATAGCAGGAAACAGATTTCAAGAGGTACGTTGGAATCGCCTGTAAAGCACAGGAAGAGGGGCACAACTTGGACAATGGTGCACTTGGCCAAAAAGGGCGTATGCGTTTTCTCCTGAATATATTCAGGAGAAAACGCATACACCGTTTTTGGCCAAGCAAGCAAGCGGGCAATGCAAATCTGCACTACAAAGAAGTATCACTTCCCACCGGTCAAAAGGGACATCCACAAAATGTGTAAAAACCAGAAAGGCAAGACAGGCCCTGGAGAACAGGGAGCCTTGTTATGCTGATGGGCGGGATGTAAATTGCCAACTGCCTCACTGGAGGAGTGCATTGTGTTCCCTAAAACAAGTAAACAACAGAGCTACAGAGCCAAGGCCACTTCCAGTCTAGGGAATATACCTGGGGAAAACTGAAAATCAATAAGAAAGAGCCACCTCCAAATTTAGGGCTGCACTGGCTACAAGAACCTCAACTTGGGTACACCTTAAATATCCCAGGAAATACAAAAATGGTTCAAAACATTGTGGTACTTACGTACGATGGAATATCCCTCAGCCATGAAATCAATGTCATAAGACCAGTAGCAGCAAAGTGAGTGGATTCAGGTACGATGATTCTAAGTGAAATAAGTCACACAGAAAAAGAAACTTATCATAAGATATCACTTATGAAGATCCTGTAAACATGGCTACACGTGAACTGAGTTAGGAAAGAGAACAGAGTCTCACATTTAGAAAACACTCTTATGCCTGCATAAAGGGGAAGGAGAGGTGGGGTGATGCATAAAACCAGAGTTTGATATAAGCACAGGGACCGTTTCAAAAACCAACTTTGGAATTGACAAGACCGACACCTTCCTCAGTGAAAGAGACTCAAAACCCCATATTTCCCACAGAGGAATATATCTGACTAGTAAGAATCTTAAAACCTATGTATTGATATGTCTCCATAAGGGAATCAAGTGTGTCTAGAGTGGCATAAACATGGCAGCGAGAATCAGCTCAAACCCACTATAAAAAGGAATTTCAAAAGCAAAACCAAAAAACAGGGAAATTCTTTACAATTCCTTCAGGGTGTCTGAGGAAACCTGGAAAGACCCTATCTATAATGACAGCTGGATGTGGCATAAGGCTGGACACTTGGGACTGAGAGGATTGGTGAGATTGGGTGAGCAAATGCAGACCCTTTCAAGCAATAATGCATGGCTCCCATTCCATGGGTCCCAACTCTCCAGGTTCAAGGGAATATTACTACAGCTATAACATGTACAGGAAACCTAGAGAATGGACACACTGTGAATACGAAAGGTTTCTAAAACTCAACGAATAGTCCCTCTCCTGGTGCTCCAGTTTGACTTTCCAACTGCCTTACTATCAATCTCCCAACTTGGAGAGACAGGCCCTTTAACCTCCTGGTTTGCACAGGTTCCCAATTTGGCAGAGGATGGAAGGGACGAGGGAGAACCCATGAGAGAGTAGCTGTTAGGCATTTGGACGGGCACATGTCACTCTAATTTCCCGGCAGGAAGAAGAATTAACCAAAGTCTCAGCCACCCACCGGGAACCAGTAAAGGACAGGATCCAAAATTTTGGACTTGCGTTCAGCTCACAAAAAACGAGTTGAGAAATGGAGCTCAGGGGCACAGCAATTCACAAACTGGCAGAGTGATAAAGGAAAACTATCGTCCAAAAATCTGTTGAGGGAAGTCAACGAGGCGGACTTGAAAGTGAGGCAAAATAGCAGGAAACAGATTTCAAGAGGTACGTTGGAATCGCCTGTAAAGCACAGGAAGAGGGGCACAACTTGGACAATGGTGCACTTGGCCAAAAAGGGCGTATGCGTTTTCTCCTGAATATATTCAGGAGAAAACGCATACGCCCTTTTTGGCCAAGCAAGCAAGCGGGCAATGCAAATCTGCACTACAAAGAAGTATCACTTCCCACCGGTCAAAAGGGACATCCACAAAATGTGTAAAAACCAGAAAGGCAAGACAGGCCCTGGAGAACAGGGAGCCTTGTTATGCTGATGGGCGGGATGTAAATTGCCAACTGCCTCACTGGAGGAGTGCATTGTGTTCCCTAAAACAAGTAAACAACAGAGCTACAGAGCCAAGGCCACTTCCAGTCTAGGGAATATACCTGGGGAAAACTGAAAATCAATAAGAAAGAGCCACCTCCAAATTTAGGGCTGCACTGGCTACAAGAACCTCAACTTGGGTACACCTTAAATATCCCAGGAAATATAAAAATGGTTCAAAACATTGTGGTACTTACGTACGATGGAATATCCCTCAGCCATGAAATCAATGTCATAAGACCAGTAGCAGCAAAGTGAGTGGATTCAGGTACGATGATTCTAAGTGAAATAAGTCACACAGAAAAAGAAACTTATCATAAGATATCACTTAGGAAGATCCTGTAAACATGGCTACACGTGAACTGAGTTAGGAAAGAGAACAGAGTCTCACATTTAGAAAACACTCTTATGCCTGCATAAAGGGGAAGGAGAGGTGGGGTGATGCATAAAACCAGAGTTTGATATAAGCACAGGGACCGTTTCAAAAACCAACTTTGGAATTGACAAGACTGACACCTTCCTCAGTGATAGAGACTCAAAACCCCATATTTCCCACAGAGGAATATATCTGACTAGTAAGAATCTTAAAACCTATGTATTGATATGTCTCCATAAGGGAATCAAGTGTGTCTAGAGTGGCATAAACATGGCAGCGAGAATCAGCTCAAACCCACTATAAAAAGGAATTTCAAAAGCAAAACCAAAAAAAAGGGAAATTCTTTACAATTCCTTCAGGGTGTCTGAGGAAACCTGGAAAGACCCTATCTACAATGACAGCTGGATGTGGCATAAGGCTGGACACCTGGGACTGAGAGGATTGGTGAGATTGGGTGAGCAAATGCAGACCCTTTCAAGCAATAATGCATGACCCCATTCCATGGGTCCCAACTCTCCATGTTCAAGGGAATATTACTATAGCTATAACATGTACAGGAAACCTAGAGAATGGACACACTGTGAATACGAAAGGTTTCTATAACTCAACGAATAGTCCCTCTCCTGGTGCTCCAGTTTGACTTTCCAACTGCCTTACTATCAATCTCCCAACTTGGAGAGACAGGCCCTTTAACCTCCTGGATTGCACAGGTTCCCAATTTGTCAGAGGATGGAAGGGAGGAGGGAGAACCCATGAGAGAGTAGCTGTTAGGCATTTGGACGGGCACATGTCACTCTAATTTCCCGGCAGGAAGAAGAATTAACAAAAGTCTCAGCCACCCACCGGGAACAAGTATAGGACATGATCCAAAATTTTGGACTTGCGTTCAGCTCACAAAAAACGAGTTGAGAAATGGAGCTCAGGGGCACAGCAATTCACAAACTGGCAGAGTGATAAAGGACAACTATCGTCCAAAAATCTGTTGAGGGAAGTCAACGAGGCGGACTTGAAAGTGAGGCAAAATAGCAGGAAACAGATTTCAAGAGGTACGTTGGAATCGCCTGTAAAGCACAGGAAGAGGGGCACAACTTGGACAATGGTGCACTTGGCCAAAAAGGGCGTATGCGTTTTCTCCTGAATATATTCAGGAGAAAACGCATACGCCCTTTTTGGCCAAGCAAGCAAGCGGGCAATGCAAATCTGCACTACAAAGAAGTATCACTTCCCACCGGTCAAAAGGGACATCCACAAAATGTGTAAAAACCAGAAAGGCAAGACAGGCCCTGGAGAACTGGGAGCCTTGTTATGCTGATGGGCGGGATGTAAATTGCCAACTGCCTCACTGGAAGAGTGCATTGTGTTCCCTAAAACAAGTAAACAACAGAGCTACAGAGCCAAGGCCACTTCCAGTCTAGGGAATATACCTTGGGAAAATTGAAAATCAATAAGAAAGAGCCACCTCCAAATTTAGGGCTGCACTGACTACAAGAACCTCAACTTGGGTACACCTTATATATCCAAGGAAATATAAAAATGGTTCAAAACATTGTGGTACTTACGTACGATGGAATATCCCTCATCCATGAAATCAATGTCATACGACCAGTAGCAGCAAAGTGAGTGGATTCAGGTATGATGATTCTAAGTGAAATAAGTCACACAGAAAAAGAAACTTATCATAAGAGATCACTTATGAAGATCCTGTAAACATGGCTACACGTGAACTGAGTTAGGAAAGAGAACAGAGTCTCACATTTAGAAAACACTCTTATGCCTGCATAAAGGGGAAGGAGAGGTGGGGTGATGCATAAAACCAGAGTTTGATATAAGCACAGGGACCGTTTCAAAAACCAACTTTGGAATTGACAAGACCGACACCTTCCTCAGTGAAAGAGACTCAAAACCCCATATTTCCCACAGAGTAATATATCTGACTAGTAAGAATCTTAAAACCTATGTATTGATATGTCTCCATAAGGGAATCAAGTGTGTCTAGAGTGGCATAAACATGGCAGCGAGAATCAGCTCAAACCCACTATAAAAAGGAATTTCAAAAGCAAAACCAAAAAACAGGGAAATTCTTTACAATTCCTTCAGGGTGTCTGAGGAAACCTGGAAAGACCCTATCTACAATGACAGCTGGATGTGGCATAAGGCTGGACACTTGGGACTGAGAGGATTGGTGAGATTGGGTGAGCAAATGCAGACCCTTTCAAGCAATAATGCATGGCCCCCATTCCATGGGTCCCAACTCTCCAGGTTCAAGGGAATATTACTACAGCTATAACATGTACAGGAAACCTAGAGAATGGACACACTGTGAATACGAAAGGTTTGTAAAACTCAACGAATAGTCCCTCTCCTGGTGCTCCAGTTTGACTTTCCAACTGCCTTACTATCAATCTCCCAACTTGGAGAGACAGGCCCTTTAACCTCCTGGTTTGCACAGGTTCCCAATTTGGCAGAGGATGGAAGGGACGAGGGAGAACCCATGAGAGAGTAGCTGTTAGGCATTTGGACGGGCACATGTCACTCTAATTTCCCGGCAGGAAGAAGAATTAACCAAAGTCTCAGCCACCCACCGGGAACCAGTAAAGGACATGATCCAAATTTTGGACTTGCGTTCAGCTCACAAAAAACGAGTTGAGAAATGGAGCTCAGGGGCACAGCAATTCACAAACTGGCAGAGTGATAAAGGACAACTATCGTCCAAAAATCTGTTGAGGGAAGTCAACGAGGCGGACTTGAAAGTGAGGCAAAATAGCAGGAAACAGATTTCAAGAGGTACGTTGGAATCGCCTGTAAAGCACAGGAAGAGGGGCACAACTTGGACAATGGTGCACTTGGCCAAAAAGGGCGTATGCGTTTTCTCCTGAATATATTCAGGAGAAAACGCATACGCCCTTTTTGGCCAAGCAAGCAAGCGGGCAATGCAAATCTGCACTACAAAGAAGTATCACTTCCCACCGGTCAAAAGGGACATCCACAAAATGTGTAAAAACCAGAAAGGCAAGACAGGCCCTGGAGAACAGGGAGCCTTGTTATGCTGATGGGCGGGATGTAAATTGCCAACTGCCTCACTGGAGGAGTGCATTGTGTTCCCTAAAACAAGTAAACAACAGAGCTACAGAGCCAAGGCCACTTCCAGTCTAGGGAATATACCTGGGGAAAACTGAAAATCAATAAGAAAGAGCCACCTCCAAATTTAGGGCTGCACTGGCTACAAGAACCTCAACTTGGGTACACCTTAAATATCCCAGGAAATATAAAAATGGTTCAAAACATTGTGGTACTTACGTACGATGGAATATCCCTCAGCCATGAAATCAATGTCATAAGACCAGTAGCAGCAAAGTGAGTGGATTCAGGTACGATGATTCTAAGTGAAATAAGTCACACAGAAAAAGAAATTTATCATAAGATATCACTTAGGAAGATCCTGTAAACATGGCTACACGTGAACTGAGTTAGGAAAGAGAACAGAGTCTCACATTTAGAAAACACTCTTATGCCTGCATAAAGGGGAAGGAGAGGTGGGGTGATGCATAAAACCAGAGTTTGATATAAGCACAGGGACCGTTTCAAAAACCAACTTTGGAATTGACAAGACTGACACCTTCCTCAGTGATAGAGACTCAAAACCCCATATTTCCCACAGAGGAATATATCTGACTAGTAAGAATCTTAAAACCTATGTATTGATATGTCTCCATAAGGGAATCAAGTGTGTCTAGAGTGGCATAAACATGGCAGCGAGAATCAGCTCAAACCCACTATAAAAAGGAATTTCAAAAGCAAAACCAAAAAAAAGGGAAATTCTTTACAATTCCTTCAGGGTGTCTGAGGAAACCTGGAAAGACCCTATCTACAATGACAGCTGGATGTGGCATAAGGCTGGACACCTGGGACTGAGAGGATTGGTGAGATTGGGTGAGCAAATGCAGACCCTTTCAAGCAATAATGCATGACCCCATTCCATGGGTCCCAACTCTCCATGTTCAAGGGAATATTACTATAGCTATAACATGTACAGGAAACCTAGAGAATGGACACACTGTGAATACGAAAGGTTTCTATAACTCAACGAATAGTCCCTCTCCTGGTGCTCCAGTTTGACTTTCCAACTGCCTTACTATCAATCTCCCAACTTGGAGAGACAGGCTCTTTAACCTCCTGGATTGCACAGGTTCCCAATTTGTCAGAGGATGGAAGGGAGGAGGGAGAACCCATGAGAGAGTAGCTGTTAGGCATTTGGACGGGCACATGTCACTCTAATTTCCCGGCAGGAAGAAGAATTAACAAAAGTCTCAGCCACCCACCGGGAACAAGTATAGGACATGATCCAAAATTTTGGACTTGCGTTCAGCTCACAAAAAACGAGTTGAGAAATGGAGCTCAGGGGCACAGCAATTCACAAACTGGCAGAGTGATAAAGGACAACTATCGTCCAAAAATCTGTTGAGGGAAGTCAACGAGGCGGACTTGAAAGTGAGGCAAAATAGCAGGAAACAGATTTCAAGAGGTACGTTGGAATCGCCTGTAAAGCACAGGAAGAGGGGCACAACTTGGACAATGGTGCACTTGGCCAAAAAGGGCGTATGCGTTTTCTCCTGAATATATTCAGAAGAAAACGCATACGCCCTTTTTGGCCAAGCAAGCAAGCGGGCAATGCAAATCTGCACTACAAAGAAGTATCACTTCCCACCGGTCAAAAGGGACATCCACAAAATGTGTAAAAACCAGAAAGGCAAGACAGGCCCTGGAGAACTGGGAGCCTTGTTATGCTGATGGGCGGGATGTAAATTGCCAACTGCCTCACTGGAAGAGTGCATTGTGTTCCCTAAAACAAGTAAACAACAGAGCTACAGAGCCAAGGCCACTTCCAGTCTAGGGAATATACCTTGGGAAAATTGAAAATCAATAAGAAAGAGCCACCTCCAAATTTAGGGCTGCACTGACTACAAGAACCTCAACTTGGGTACACCTTATATATCCAAGGAAATATAAAAATGGTTCAAAACATTGTGGTACTTACGTACGATGGAATATCCCTCATCCATGAAATCAATGTCATACGACCAGTAGCAGCAAAGTGAGTGGATTCAGGTATGATGATTCTAAGTGAAATAAGTCACACAGAAAAAGAAACTTATCATAAGAGATCACTTATGAAGATCCTGTAAACATGGCTACACGTGAACTGAGTTAGGAAAGAGAACAGAGTCTCACATTTAGAAAACACTCTTATGCCTGCATAAAGGGGAAGGAGAGGTGGGGTGATGCATAAAACCAGAGTTTGATATAAGCACAGGGACCGTTTCAAAAACCAACTTTGGAATTGACAAGACCGACACCTTCCTCAGTGAAAGAGACTCAAAACCCCATATTTCCCACAGAGTAATATATCTGACTAGTAAGAATCTTAAAACCTATGTATTGATATGTCTCCATAAGGGAATCAAGTGTGTCTAGAGTGGCATAAACATGGCAGCGAGAATCAGCTCAAACCCACTATAAAAAGGAATTTCAAAAGCAAAACCAAAAAACAGGGAAATTCTTTACAATTCCTTCAGGGTGTCTGAGGAAACCTGGAAAGACCCTATCTACAATGACAGCTGGATGTGGCATAAGGCTGGACACTTGGGACTGAGAGGATTGGTGAGATTGGGTGAGCAAATGCAGACCCTTTCAAGCAATAATGCATGGCCCCCATTCCATGGGTCCCAACTCTCCAGGTTCAAGGGAATATTACTACAGCTATAACATGTACAGGAAACCTAGAGAATGGACACACTGTGAATACGAAAGGTTTCTAAAACTCAACGAATAGTCCCTCTCCTGGTGCTCCAGTTTGACTTTCCAACTGCCTTACTATCAATCTCCCAACTTGGAGAGACAGGCCCTTTAACCTCCTGGTTTGCACAGGTTCCCAATTTGGCAGAGGATGGAAGGGACGAGGGAGAACCCATGAGAGAGTAGCTGTTAGGCATTTGGACGGGCACATGTCACTCTAATTTCCCGGCAGGAAGAAGAATTAACCAAAGTCTCAGCCACCCACCGGGAACCAGTAAAGGACATGATCCAAATTTTGGACTTGCGTTCAGCTCACAAAAAACGAGTTGAGAAATGGAGCTCAGGGGCACAGCAATTCACAAACTGGCAGAGTGATAAAGGACAACTATCGTCCAAAAATCTGTTGAGGGAAGTCAACGAGGCGGACTTGAAAGTGAGGCAAAATAGCAGGAAACAGATTTCAAGAGGTACGTTGGAATCGCCTGTAAAGCACAGGAAGAGGGGCACAACTTGGACAATGGTGCACTTGGCCAAAAAGGGCGTATGCGTTTTCTCCTGAATATATTCAGGAGAAAACGCATACGCCCTTTTTGGCCAAGCAAGCAAGCGGGCAATGCAAATCTGCACTACAAAGAAGTATCACTTCCCACCGGTCAAAAGGGACATCCACAAAATGTGTAAAAACCAGAAAGGCAAGACAGGCCCTGGAGAACAGGGAGCCTTGTTATGCTGATGGGCGGGATGTAAATTGCCAACTGCCTCACTGGAGGAGTGCATTGTGTTCCCTAAAACAAGTAAACAACAGAGCTACAGAGCCAAGGCCACTTCCAGTCTAGGGAATATACCTGGGGAAAACTGAAAATCAATAAGAAAGAGCCACCTCCAAATTTAGGGCTGCACTGGCTACAAGAACCTCAACTTGGGTACACCTTAAATATCCCAGGAAATATAAAAATGGTTCAAAACATTGTGGTACTTACGTACGATGGAATATCCCTCAGCCATGAAATCAATGTCATAAGACCAGTAGCAGCAAAGTGAGTGGATTCAGGTACGATGATTCTAAGTGAAATAAGTCACACAGAAAAAGAAACTTATCATAAGATATCACTTAGGAAGATCCTGTAAACATGGCTACACGTGAACTGAGTTAGGAAAGAGAACAGAGTCTCACATTTAGAAAACACTCTTATGCCTGCATAAAGGGGAAGGAGAGGTGGGGTGATGCATAAAACCAGAGTTTGATATAAGCACAGGGACCGTTTCAAAAACCAACTTTGGAATTGACAAGACTGACACCTTCCTCAGTGATAGAGACTCAAAACCCCATATTTCCCACAGAGGAATATATCTGACTAGTAAGAATCTTAAAACCTATGTATTGATATGTCTCCATAAGGGAATCAAGTGTGTCTAGAGTGGCATAAACATGGCAGCGAGAATCAGCTCAAACCCACTATAAAAAGGAATTTCAAAAGCAAAACCAAAAAAAAGGGAAATTCTTTACAATTCCTTCAGGGTGTCTGAGGAAACCTGGAAAGACCCTATCTACAATGACAGCTGGATGTGGCATAAGGCTGGACACCTGGGACTGAGAGGATTGGTGAGATTGGGTGAGCAAATGCAGACCCTTTCAAGCAATAATGCATGACCCCATTCCATGGGTCCCAACTCTCCATGTTCAAGGGAATATTACTATAGCTATAACATGTACAGGAAACCTAGAGAATGGACACACTGTGAATACGAAAGGTTTCTATAACTCAACGAATAGTCCCTCTCCTGGTGCTCCAGTTTGACTTTCCAACTGCCTTACTATCAATCTCCCAACTTGGAGAGACAGGCTCTTTAACCTCCTGGATTGCACAGGTTCCCAATTTGTCAGAGGATGGAAGGGAGGAGGGAGAACCCATGAGAGAGTAGCTGTTAGGCATTTGGACGGGCACATGTCACTCTAATTTCCCGGCAGGAAGAAGAATTAACAAAAGTCTCAGCCACCCACCGGGAACAAGTATAGGACATGATCCAAAATTTTGGACTTGCGTTCAGCTCACAAAAAACGAGTTGAGAAATGGAGCTCAGGGGCACAGCAATTCACAAACTGGCAGAGTGATAAAGGACAACTATCGTCCAAAAATCTGTTGAGGGAAGTCAATGAGGCGGACTTGAAAGTGAGGCAAAATAGCAGGAAACAGATTTCAAGAGGTACGTTGGAATCGCCTGTAAAGCACAGGAAGAGGGGCACAACTTGGACAATGGTGCACTTGGCCAAAAAGGGCGTATGCGTTTTCTCCTGAATATATTCAGGAGAGAACGCATACGCTCTTTTTGGCCAAGCAAGCAAGCGGGCAATGCAAATCTGCACTACAAAGAAGTATCACTTCCCACCGGTCAAAAGGGACATCCACAAAATGTGTAAAAACCAGAAAGGCAAGACAGGCCCTGGAGAACTGGGAGCCTTGTTATGCTGATGGGCGGGATGTAAATTGCCAACTGCCTCACTGGAAGAGTGCATTGTGTTCCCTAAAACAAGTAAACAACAGAGCTACAGAGCCAAGGCCACTTCCAGTCTAGGGAATATACCTTGGGAAAATTGAAAATCAATAAGAAAGAGCCACCTCCAAATTTAGGGCTGCACTGACTACAAGAACCTCAACTTGGGTACACCTTATATATCCAAGGAAATATAAAAATGGTTCAAAACATTGTGGTACTTACGTACGATGGAATATCCCTCATCCATGAAATCAATGTCATACGACCAGTAGCAGCAAAGTGAGTGGATTCAGGTATGATGATTCTAAGTGAAATAAGTCACACAGAAAAAGAAACTTATCATAAGAGATCACTTATGAAGATCCTGTAAACATGGCTACACGTGAACTGAGTTAGGAAAGAGAACAGAGTCTCACATTTAGAAAACACTCTTATGCCTGCATAAAGGGGAAGGAGAGGTGGGGTGATGCATAAAACCAGAGTTTGATATAAGCACAGGGACCGTTTCAAAAACCAACTTTGGAATTGACAAGACCGACACCTTCCTCAGTGAAAGAGACTCAAAACCCCATATTTCCCACAGAGTAATATATCTGACTAGTAAGAATCTTAAAACCTATGTATTGATATGTCTCCATAAGGGAATCAAGTGTGTCTAGAGTGGCATAAACATGGCAGCGAGAATCAGCTCAAACCCACTATAAAAAGGAATTTCAAAAGCAAAACCAAAAAACAGGGAAATTCTTTACAATTCCTTCAGGGTGTCTGAGGAAACCTGGAAAGACCCTATCTACAATGACAGCTGTATGTGGCATAAGGCTGGACACTTGGGACTGAGAGGATTGGTGAGATTGGGTGAGCAAATGCAGACCCTTTCAAGCAATAATGCATGGCCCCCATTCCATGGGTCCCAACTCTCCAGGTTCAAGGGAATATTACTACAGCTATAACATGTACAGGAAACCTAGAGAATGGACACACTGTGAATACGAAAGTTTTCTAAAACTCAACGAATAGTCCCTCTCCTGGTGCTCCAGTTTGACTTTCCAACTGCCTTACTATCAATCTCCCAACTTGGAGAGACAGGCCCTTTAACCTCCTGGTTTGCACAGGTTCCCAATTTGGCAGAGGATGGAAGGGACGAGGGAGAACCCATGAGAGAGTAGCTGTTAGGCATTTGGACGGGCACATGTCACTCTAATTTCCCGGCAGGAAGAAGAATTAACCAAAGTCTCAGCCACCCACCGGGAACCAGTAAAGGACATGATCCAAATTTTGGACTTGCGTTCAGCTCACAAAAAACGAGTTGAGATGTGGAGCTCAGGGGCACAGCAATTCACAAACTGGCAGAGTGATAAAGGACAACTATCGTCCAAAAATCTGTTGAGGGAAGTCAACGAGGCGGACTTGAAAGTGAGGCAAAATAGCAGGAAACAGATTTCAAGAGGTACGTTGGAATCGCCTGTAAAGCACAGGAAGAGGGGCACAACTTGGACAATGGTGCACTTGGCCAAAAAGGGCGTATGTGTTTTCTCCTGAATATATTCAGGAGAAAACGCATACGCCCTTTTTGGCCAAGCAAGCAAGCGGGCAATGCAAATCTGCACTACAAAGAAGTATCACTTCCCACCGGTCAAAAGGGACATCCACAAAATGTGTAAAAACCAGAAAGGCAAGACAGGCCCTGGAGAACTGGGAGCCTTGTTATGCTGATGGGCGGGATGTAAATTGCCAACTGCCTCACTGGAGGAGTGCATTGTGTTCCCTAAAACAAGTAAACAACAGAGCTACAGAGCCAAGGCCACTTCCAGTCTAGGGAATATACCTTGGGAAAACTGAAAATCAATAAGAAAGAGCCACCTCCAAATTTAGGGCTGCACTGGCTACAAGAACCTCAACTTGGGTACACCTTAAATATCCCAGGAAATATAAAAATGGTTCAAAACATTGTGGTACTTACGTACGATGGAATATCCCTCCGCCATGAAATCAATGTCATAAGACCAGTAGCAGCAAAGTGAGTGGATTCAGGTACGATGATTCTAAGTGAAATAAGTCACACAGAAAAAGAAACTTATCATAAGATATCACTTATGAAGATCCTGTAAACATGGCTACACGTGAACTGAGTTAGGAAAGAGAACAGAGTCTCACATTTAGAAAACACTCTTATGCCTGCATAAAGGGGAAGGAGAGGTGGGGTGATGCATAAAACAAGAGTTTGATATAAGCACAGGGACCGTTCCAAAAACCAACTTTGGAATAGACAAGACCTACACCTTCCTCAGTGAAAGAGACTCAAAACCCCATATTTCCCGCAGAGGAATATATCTGACTAGTAAGAATCTTAAAACCTATGTATTGATATGACTCCATAAGGGAATCAAGTGTGTCTAGAGTGGCATAAACATGGCAGCGAGAATCAGCTCAAACCCACTATAAAAAGGAATTTCAAAAGCAAAACCAAAAAACAGGCAAATTCTTTACAATTCCTTCAGGGTGTCTGAGGAAACCTGGAAAGACCCTGTCTACAATGACAGCTGGATGTGTCATAAGGCTGGACACTTGGGACTGAGAGGATTGGTGAGATTGGGTGAGCAAATGCAGACCCTTTCAAGCAATAATGCATGTCCCCCATTCCATGGGTCCCAACTCTCCAGGTTCAAGGGAATATTACTACAGCTATAACATGTACAGGAAACCTAGAGAATGGACACACTGTGAATACGAAAGGTTTCTAAAACTCAACGAATAGTCCCTCTCCTGGTGCTCCAGTTTGACTTTCCAACTGCCTTACTATCAATCTCCCAACTTGGAGAGACAGGCCCTTTAACCTCCTGGTTTGCACAGGTTCCCAATTTGGCAGAGGATGGAAGGGACGAGGGAGAACCCATGAGAGAGTAGCTGTTAGGCATTTGGACGGGCACATGTCACTCTAATTTCCCGGCAGGAAGAAGAATTAACCAAAGTCTCAGCCACCCACCGGGAACCAGTATAGGACATGATCCAAAATTTTCGACTTGCGTTCAGCTCCCAAAAAACGAGTTGAGAAATGGAGCTCAGGGGCACAGCAATTCACAAACTGGCAGAGTGATAAAGGACAACTATCGTCCAAAAATCTGTTGAGGGAAGTCAACGAGGCGGACTTGAAAGCGATGCAAAATAGCAGGAAACAGATTTCAAGAGGTACCTTGGAATCGCCTGTAAAGCACAGGAAGAGGGGCACAACTTGGACAATGGTGCACTTGGCCAAAAAGGGCGTATGCGTTTTCTCCTGAATATATTCAGGAGAAAACACATACGCCCTTTTTGGCCAAGCAAGCAAGCGGGCAATGCAAATCTGCACTACAAAGAAGTATCACTTCCCACCGGTCAAAAGGGACATCCACAAAATGTGTAAAAACCAGAAAGGCAAGACAGGCCCTGGAGAACTGGGAGCCTTGTTATGCTGATGGGCGGGATGTAAATTTCCAACTGCCTCACTGGAGGAGTGCATTGTGTTCCCTAAAACAAGTAAACAACAGAGCTACAGAGCCAAGGCCACTTCCAGTCTAGGGAATATACCTTGGGAAAACTGAAAATCAATAAGAAAGAGCCACCTCCAAATTTAGGGCTGCACTGACTACAAGAACCTCAACTTGGGTACACCTTAAATATCCCAGGAAATATAAAAATGGTTCAAAACATTGTGGTACTTACGTACGATGGAATATCCCTCAGCCATGAAATCAATGTCATAAGACCAGTAGCAGCAAAGTGAGTGGATTCAGGTACGATGATTCTAAGTGAAATAAGTCACACAGAAAAAGAAACTTATCATAAGATATCACTTAGGAAGATCCTGTAAACATGGCTACACGTGAACTGAGTTAGGAAAGAGAACAGAGTCTCACATTTAGAAAACACTCTTATGCCTGCATAAAGGGGAAGGAGAGGTGGGGTGATGCATAAAACCAGAGTTTGATATAATCACAGGGACCGTTTCAAAAACCAACTTTGGAATACACAAGACCTACACCTTCCTCAGTGAAAGAGACTCAAAACCCCATATTTCCCACAGAGGAATATATCTGACTAGTAAGAATCTTAAAACCTATGTATTGATATGTCTCCATAAGGGAATCAAGTGTGTCTAGAGTGGCATAAACATGGCAGCGAGAATCAGCTCAAACCCACTATAAAAAGGAATTTCAAAAGCAAAACCAAAAAACAGGGAAATTCTTTACAATTCCTTCAGGGTGTCTGAGGAAACCTGGAAAGACCCTATCTACAATGACAGGTGGATGTGGAATAAGGCTGGACACTTGGGACTGAGAGGATTGTTGAGATTGGGTGAGCGAATGCAGACCCTTTCAAGCAATAATGCATGGCCCCCATTCCATGGGTCCCAACTCTCCATGTTCAAGGGAATATTACTACAGCTATAACATGTACAGGAAACCTAGAGAATGGACACACTGTGAATACGAAAGGTTTCTAAAACTCAACGAATAGTCCCTCTCCTGGTGCTCCAGTTTGACTTTCCAACTGCCTTACTATCAATCTCCCAACTTGGAGAGACAGGCCCTTTAACCTCCTGGTTTGCACAGGTTCCCAATTTGGCAGAGGATGGAAGGTACGAGAGAGAACCCATGAGAGAGTAGCTGTTAGGCATTTGGACGGGCACATGTCACTCTAATTTCCCGGCAGGAAGAAGAATTAACCAAAGTCTCAGCCACCCACCGGGAACCAGTATAGGACATGATCCAAAATTTTGGACTTGCGTTCAGCTCACATAAAACGAGTTGTGAAATGGAGCTCAGGGGCACAGCAATTCACAAACTGGCAGAGTGATAAAGGACAAATATCGTCCAAAAATCTGTTGAGGGAAGTCAACGAGGCGGACTTGAAAGCGAGGCAAAATAGCAGGAAACAGATTTCAAGAGGTACCTTGGAATCGCTTGTAAAGCACAGGAAGAGGGGCACAACTTGGACAATGGTGCACTTGGCCAAAAAGGGCGTATGCGTTTTCTCCTGAATATATTCAGGAGAAAACGCATACGCCCTTTTTGGCCAAGCAAGAAAGCGGGCAATGCAAATCTGCACTACAAAGAAGTATCACTTCCCACCGGTCAAAAGGGACATCCACAAAATGTGTAAAAACCAGAAAGGCAAGACAGGCCCTGGAGAACTGGGAGCCTTGTTATGCTGATGGGCGGGATGTAAATTGCCAACTGCCTCACTGGAGGAGTGCATTGTGTTCCCTAAAACAAGTAAACAACAGAGCTACAGAGCCAAGGCCACTTCCAGTCTAGGGAATATACCTTGGGAAAACTGAAAATCAATAAGAAAGAGCCACCTCCAAATTTAGGGCTGCACTGACTACAAGAACCTCAACTTGGGTACACCTTAAATATCTCAGGAAATATAAAAATGGTTCAAAACATTGTGGTACTTACGTACGATGGAATATCCCTCAGCCATGAAATCAATGTCATAAGACCAGTAGCAGCAAAGTGAGTGGATTCAGGTACGATGATTCTAAGTGAAATAAGTCACACAGAAAAAGAAACTTATCATAAGATATCACTTATGAAGATCCTGTAAACATGGCTACACGTGAACTGAGTTAGGAAAGAGAACAGAGTCTCACATTTAGAAAACACTCTTATGCCTGCATAAAGGGGAAGGAGAGGTGGGGTGATGCATAAAACCAGAGTTTGATATAAGCACAGGGACCGTTTCAAAAACCAACTTTGGAACTGACAAGACCGACACCTTCCTCAGTGAAAGAGACTCAAAACCCCATATTTCCCACAGAGGAATATATCTGACTAGTAAGAATCTTAAAACCTATGTATTGATATGACTCCATAAGGGAATCAAGTGTGTCTAGAGTGGCATAAACATGGCAGCGAGAATCAGCTCAAACCCACTATAAAAAGGAATTTCAAAAGCAAAACCAAAAAACAGGGAAATTCTTTACAATTCCTTCAGGGTGTCTGAGGAAACCTGGAAAGACCCTGTCTACAATGACAGCTGGATGCGTCATAAGGCTGGACACTTGGGACTGAGAGGATTGGTGAGATTGGGTGAGCAAATGCAGACACTTTCAAGCAATAATGCATGGCCCCCATTCCATGGGTCCCAACTCTCCAGGTTCAAGGGAATATTACTACAGCTATAACATGTACAGGAAACCTAGAGAATGGACACACTGTGAATACGAAAGGTTTCTAAAACTCAACGAATAGTCCCTCTCCTGGTGCTCCAGTTTGACTTTCCAACTGCCTTACTATCAATCTCCCAACTTGGAGAGACAGGCCCTTTAACCTCCTGGTTTGCACAGGTTCCCAATTTGGCAGAGGATGGAAGGGACGAGGGAGAACCCATGAGAGAGTAGCTGTTAGGCATTTGGACGGGCACATGTCACTCTAATTTCCCGGCAGGAAGAAGAATTAACCAAAGTCTCATCCACCCACCGGGAACCAGTATAGGACATGATCCAAAATTTTGGACTTGCGTTCAGCTCCCAAAAAACGAGTTGAGAAATGGAGCTCAGGGGCACAGCAATTCCAAAACTGGCAGAGTGATAAAGGACAACTATCGTCCAAAAATCTGTTGAGGGAAGTCAACGAGGCGGACTTGAAAGCGAGGCAAAATAGCAGGAAACAGATTTCAAGAGGTACCTTGGAATCGCCTGTAAAGCACAGGAAGAGGGGCACAACTTGGACAATGGTGCACTTGGCCAAAAAGGGCGTATGCGTTTTCTCCTGAATATATTCAGGAGAAAACGCATACGCCCTTTTTGGCCAAGCAAGCAAGCGGGCAATGCAAATCTGCACTACAAAGAAGTATCACTTCCCACCGGTCAAAAGGGACATCCACACAATGTGTAAAAACCAGAAAGGCAAGACAGGCCCTGGAGAACTGAGAGCCTTGTTATGCTGATGGGCGGGATGTAAATTGCCAACTGCCTCACTGGAGGAGTGCATTGTGTTCCCTAAAACAAGTAAACAACAGAGCTACAGAGCCAAGGCCACTTCCAGTCTAGGGAATATACCTGGGGAAAACTGAAAATCAATAAGAAAGAGCCACCTCCAAATTTAGGGCTGCACTGGCTACAAGAACCTCAACTTGGGTACACCTTAAATATCCCAGGAAATATAAAAATGGTTCAAAACATTGTGGTACTTACGTACGATGGAATATCCCTCAGCCATGAAATCAATGTCATAAGACCAGTAGCAGCAAAGTGAGTGGATTCAGGTACGATGATTCTAAGTGAAATAAGTCACACAGAAAAAGAAACTTATCATAAGATATCACTTATGAAGATTCTGTAAACATGGCTACACGTGAACTGAGTTAGGAAAGAGAACAGAGTCTCACATTTAGAAAACACTCTTATGCCTGCATAAAGGGGAAGGAGAGGTGGGGTGATGAATAAAACCAGAGTTTGATATAAGCACAGGGACCGTTTCAAAAACCAACTTTGGAATACACAAGACCTACAACTTCCTCAGAGAAAGAGACTCAAAACCCCATATTTCCCACAGAGGAATATATCTGACTAGTAAGAATCTTAAAACCTATGTATTGATATGTCTCCATAAGGGAATCAAGTGTGTCTAGAGTGGCATAAACATGGCAGCGAGAATCAGCTCAAACCCACTATAAAAAGGAATTTCAAAAGCAAAACCAAAAAACAGGGAAATTCTTTACAATTCCTTCAGGGTGTCTGAGGAAACCTGGAAAGACCCTATCTACAATGACAGCTGGATGTGGCATAAGGCTGGACACTTGGGACTGAGAGGATTGGTGAGATTGGGTGAGCAAATGCAGACCCTTTCAAGCAATAATGCATGTCCCCCATTCCATGGGTCCTAACTCTCCAGGTTCAAGGGAATATTACTACAGCTATAACATGTACAGGAAACCTAGAGAATGGACACACTGTGAATACGAAAGGTTTCTAAAACTCAACGAATAGTCCCTCTCCTGGTGCTCCAGTTTGACTTTCCAACTGCCTTACTATCAATCTCCCAACTTGGAGAGACAGGCCCTTTAACCTCCTGGTTTGCACAGGTTCCCAATTTGGCAGAGGATGGAAGGGACGAGGGAGAACCCATGAGAGAGTAGCTGTTAGGCATTTGGACGGGCACATGTCACTCTAATTTCCCGGCAGGAAGAAGAATTAACCAAAGTCTCAGCCACCCACCGGGAACCAGTATAGGACATGATCCAAAATTTTGGACTTGCGTTCAGCTCACAAAAAACGAGTTGAGAAATGGAGCTCAGGGGCACAGCAATTCACAAACTGGCAGAGTGATAAAGGACAACTATCGTCCAAAAATCTGTTGAGGGAAGTCAACGAGGCGGACTTGAAAGCGATGCAAAATAGCAGGAAACAGATTTCAAGAGGTACCTTGGAATCGCCTGTAAAGCACAGGAAGAGGGGCACAACTTGGACAATGGTGCACTTGGCCAAAAAGGGCGTATGCGTTTTCTCCTGAATATATTCAGGAGAAAACACATACGCCCTTTTTGGCCAAGCAAGCAAGCGGGCAATGCAAATCTGCACTACAAAGAAGTATCACTTCCCACCGGTCAAAAGGGACATCCACAAAATGTGTAAAAACCAGAGAGGCAAGACAGGCCCTGGAGAACTGGGAGCCTTGTTATGCTGATGGGCGGGATGTAAATTTCCAAGTGCCTCACTGGAGGAGTGCATTGTGTTCCCTAAAACAAGTAAACAACAGAGCTACAGAGCCAAGGCCACTTCCAGTCTAGGGAATATACCTTGGGAAAACTGAAAATCAATAAGAAAGAGCCACCTCCAAATTTAGGGCTGCACTGACTACAAGAACCTCAACTTGGGTACACCTTAAATATCCCAGGAAATATAAAAATGGTTCAAAACATTGTGGTACTTACGTACGATGGAATATCCCTCAGCCATGAAATCAATGTCATAAGACCAGTAGCAGCAAAGTGAGTGGATTCAGGTACGATGATTCTAAGTGAAATAAGTCACACAGAAAAAGAAACTTATCATAAGATATCACTTAGGAAGATCCTTTAAACATGGCTACACGTGAACTGAGTTAGGAAAGAGAACAGAGTCTCACATTTAGAAAACACTCTTATGCCTGCATAAAGGGGAAGGAGAGGTGGGGTGATGCATAAAACCAGAGTTTGATATAATCACAGGGACCGTTTCAAAAACCAACTTTGGAATAGACAAGACCTACACCTTCCTCAGTGAAAGAGACTCAAAACCCCATATTTCCCACAGAGGAATATATCTGACTAGTAAGAATCTTAAAACCTATGTATTGATATGTCTCCATAAGGGAATCAAGTGTGTCTAGAGTGGCATAAACATGGCAGCGAGAATCAGCTCAAACCCACTATAAAAAGGAATTTCAAAAGCAAAACCAAAAAACAGTGAAATTCTTTACAATTCCTTCAGGGTGTCTGAGGAAACCTGGAAAGACCCTATCTACAATGACAGCTGGATGTGGAATAAGGCTGGACACTTGGGACTGAGAGGATTGGTGAGATTGGGTGAGCGAATGCAGACCCTTTCAAGCAATAATGCATGGCCCCCATTCCATGGGTCCCAACTCTCCATGTTCAAGGGAATATTACTACAGCTATAACATGTACAGGAAACCTAGAGAATGGACACACTGTGAATACGAAAGGTTTCTAAAACTCAACGAATAGTCCCTCTCCTGGTGCTCCAGTTTGACTTTCCAACTGCCTTACTATCAATCTCCCAACTTGGAGAGACAGGCCCTTTAACCTCCTGGTTTGCACAGGTTCCCAATTTGGCAGAGGATGGAAGGTACGAGAGAGAACCCATGAGAGAGTAGCTGTTAGGCATTTGGACGGGCACATGTCACTCTAATTTCCCGGCAGGAAGAAGAATTAACCAAAGTCTCAGCCACCCACCGGGAACCAGTATAGGACATGATCCAAAATTTTGGACTTGCGTTCAGCTCACATAAAACGAGTTGAGAAATGGAGCTCAGGGGCACAGCAATTCACAAACTGGCAGAGTGATAAAGGACAAATATCGTCCAAAAATCTGTTGAGGGAAGTCAACGAGGCGGACTTGAAAGCGAGGCAAAATAGCAGGAAACAGATTTCAAGAGGTACCTTGGAATCGCTTGTAAAGCACAGGAAGAGGGGCACAACTTGGACAATGGTGCACTTGGCCAAAAAGGGCGTATGCGTTTTCTCCTGAATATATTCAGGAGAAAACGCATACGCCCTTTTTGGCCAAGCAAGAAAGCGGGCAATGCAAATCTGCACTACAAAGAATTATCACTTCCCACCGGTCAAAAGGGACATCCACAAAATGTGTAAAAACCAGAAAGGCAAGACAGGCCCTGGAGAACTGGGAGCCTTGTTATGCTGATGGGCGGGATGTAAATTGCCAACTGCCTCACTGGAGGAGTGCATTGTGTTCCCTAAAACAAGTAAACAACAGAGCTACAGAGCCAAGGCCACTTCCAGTCTAGGGAATATACCTTGGGAAAACTGAAAATCAATAAGAAAGAGCCACCTCCAAATTTAGGGCTGCACTGACTACAAGAACCTCAACTTGGGTACACCTTAAATATCTCAGGAAATATAAAAATGGTTCAAAACATTGTGGTACTTACGTACGATGGAATATCCCTCAGCCATGAAATCAATGTCATAAGACCAGTAGCAGCAAAGTGAGTGGATTCAGGTACGATGATTCTAAGTGAAATAAGTCACACAGAAAAAGAAACTTATCATAAGATATCACTTATGAAGATCCTGTAAACATGGCTACACGTGAACTGAGTTAGGAAAGAGAACAGAGTCTCACATTTAGAAAACACTCTTATGCCTGCATAAAGGGGAAGGAGAGGTGGGGTGATGCATAAAACCAGAGTTTGATATAAGCACAGGGACCGTTTCAAAAACCAACTTTGGAACTGACAAGACCGACACCTTCCTCAGTGAAAGAGACTCAAAACCCCATATTTCCCACAGAGGAATATATCTGACTAGTAAGAATCTTAAAACCTATGTATTGATATGACTCCATAAGGGAATCAAGTGTGTCTAGAGTGGCATAAACATGGCAGCGAGAATCAGCTCAAACCCACTATAAAAAGGAATTTCAAAAGCAAAACCAAAAAACAGGGAAATTCTTTACAATTCCTTCAGGGTGTCTGAGGAAACCTGGAAAGACCCTGTCTACAATGACAGCTGGATGTGTCATAAGGCTGGACACTTGGGACTGAGAGGATTGGTGAGATTGGGTGAGCAAATGCAGACACTTTCAAGCAATAATGCATGGCCCCCATTCCATGGGTCCCAACTCTCCAGGTTCAAGGGAATATTACTACAGCTATAACATGTACAGGAAACCTAGAGAATGGACACACTGTGAATACGAAAGGTTTCTAAAACTCAACGAATAGTCCCTCTCCTGGTGCTCCAGTTTGACTTTCCAACTGCCTTACTATCAATCTCCCAACTTGGAGAGACAGGCCCTTTAACCTCCTGGTTTGCACAGGTTCCCAATTTGGCAGAGGATGGAAGGGACGAGGGAGAACCCATGAGAGAGTAGCTGTTAGGCATTTGGACGGGCACATGTCACTCTAATTTCCCGGCAGGAAGAAGAATTAACCAAAGTCTCATCCACCCACCGGGAACCAGTATAGGACATGATCCAAAATTTTGGACTTGCGTTCAGCTCCCAAAAAACGAGTTGAGAAATGGAGCTCAGGGGCACAGCAATTCAAAAACTGGCAGAGTGATAAAGGACAACTATCGTCCAAAAATCTGTTGAGGGAAGTCAACGAGGCGGACTTGAAAGCGAGGCAAAATAGCAGGAAACAGATTTCAAGAGGTACCTTGGAATCGCCTGTAAAGCACAGGAAGAGGGGCACAACTTGGACAATGGTGCACTTGGCCAAAAAGGGCGTATGCGTTTTCTCCTGAATATATTCAGGAGAAAACGCATACGCCCTTTTTGGCCAAGCAAGCAAGCGGGCAATGCAAATCTGCACTACAAAGAAGTATCACTTCCCACCGGTCAAAAGGGACATCCACACAATGTGTAAAAACCAGAAAGGCAAGACAGGCCCTGGAGAACTGAGAGCCTTGTTATGCTGATGGGCGGGATGTAAATTGCCAACTGCCTCACTGGAGGAGTGCATTGTGTTCCCTAAAACAAGTAAACAACAGAGCTACAGAGCCAAGGCCACTTCCAGTCTAGGGAATATACCTGGGGAAAACTGAAAATCAATAAGAAAGAGCCACCTCCAAATTTAGGGCTGCACTGGCTACAAGAACCTCAACTTGGGTACACCTTAAATATCCCAGGAAATATAAAAATGGTTCAAAACATTGTGGTACTTACGTACGATGGAATATCCCTCAGCCATGAAATCAATGTCATAAGACCAGTAGCAGCAAAGTGAGTGGATTCAGGTACGATGATTCTAAGTGAAATAAGTCACACAGAAAAAGAAACTTATCATAAGATATCACTTATGAAGATTCTGTAAACATGGCTACACGTGAACTGAGTTAGGAAAGAGAACAGAGTCTCACATTTAGAAAACACTCTTATGCCTGCATAAAGGGGAAGGAGAGGTGGGGTGATGAATAAAACCAGAGTTTGATATAAGCACAGGGACCGTTTCAAAAACCAACTTTGGAATACACAAGACCTACAACTTCCTCAGAGAAAGAGACTCAAAACCCCATATTTCCCACAGAGGAATATATCTGACTAGTAAGAATCTTAAAACCTATGTATTGATATGTCTCCATAAGGGAATCAAGTGTGTCTAGAGTGGCATAAACATGGCAGCGAGAATCAGCTCAAACCCACTATAAAAAGGAATTTCAAAAGCAAAACCAAAAAACAGGGAAATTCTTTACAATTCCTTCAGGGTGTCTGAGGAAACCTGGAAAGACCCTATCTACAATGACAGCTGGATGTGGCATAAGGCTGGACACTTGGGACTGAGAGGATTGGTGAGATTGGGTGAGCAAATGCAGACCCTTTCAAGCAATAATGCATGTCCCCCATTCCATGGGTCCTAACTCTCCAGGTTCAAGGGAATATTACTACAGCTATAACATGTACAGGAAACCTAGAGAATGGACACACTGTGAATACGAAAGGTTTCTAAAACTCAACGAATAGTCCCTCTCCTGGTGCTCCAGTTTGACTTTCCAACTGCCTTACTATCAATCTCCCAACTTGGAGAGACAGGCCCTTTAACCTCCTGGTTTGCACAGGTTCCCAATTTGGCAGAGGATGGAAGGGACGAGGGAGAACCCATGAGAGAGTAGCTGTTAGGCATTTGGACGGGCACATGTCACTCTAATTTCCCGGCAGGAAGAAGAATTAACCAAAGTCTCAGCCACCCACCGGGAACCAGTATAGGACATGATCCAAAATTTTGGACTTGCGTTCAGCTCACAAAAAACGAGTTGAGAAATGGAGCTCAGGGGCACAGCAATTCACAAACTGGCAGAGTGATAAAGGACAACTATCGTCCAAAAATCTGTTGAGGGAAGTCAACGAGGCGGACTTGAAAGCGATGCAAAATAGCAGGAAACAGATTTCAAGAGGTACCTTGGAATCGCCTGTAAAGCACAGGAAGAGGGGCACAACTTGGACAATGGTGCACTTGGCCAAAAAGGGCGTATGCGTTTTCTCCTGAATATATTCAGGAGAAAACACATACGCCCTTTTTGGCCAAGCAAGCAAGCGGGCAATGCAAATCTGCACTACAAAGAAGTATCACTTCCCACCGGTCAAAAGGGACATCCACAAAATGTGTAAAAACCAGAGAGGCAAGACAGGCCCTGGAGAACTGGGAGCCTTGTTATGCTGATGGGCGGGATGTAAATTTCCAAGTGCCTCACTGGAGGAGTGCATTGTGTTCCCTAAAACAAGTAAACAACAGAGCTACAGAGCCAAGGCCACTTCCAGTCTAGGGAATATACCTTGGGAAAACTGAAAATCAATAAGAAAGAGCCACCTCCAAATTTAGGGCTGCACTGACTACAAGAACCTCAACTTGGGTACACCTTAAATATCCCAGGAAATATAAAAATGGTTCAAAACATTGTGGTACTTACGTACGATGGAATATCCCTCAGCCATGAAATCAATGTCATAAGACCAGTAGCAGCAAAGTGAGTGGATTCAGGTACGATGATTCTAAGTGAAATAAGTCACACAGAAAAAGAAACTTATCATAAGATATCACTTAGGAAGATCCTTTAAACATGGCTACACGTGAACTGAGTTAGGAAAGAGAACAGAGTCTCACATTTAGAAAACACTCTTATGCCTGCATAAAGGGGAAGGAGAGGTGGGGTGATGCATAAAACCAGAGTTTGATATAATCACAGGGACCGTTTCAAAAACCAACTTTGGAATAGACAAGACCTACACCTTCCTCAGTGAAAGAGACTCAAAACCCCATATTTCCCACAGAGGAATATATCTGACTAGTAAGAATCTTAAAACCTATGTATTGATATGTCTCCATAAGGGAATCAAGTGTGTCTAGAGTGGCATAAACATGGCAGCGAGAATCAGCTCAAACCCACTATAAAAAGGAATTTCAAAAGCAAAACCAAAAAACAGGGAAATTCTTTACAATTCCTTCAGGGTGTCTGAGGAAACCTGGAAAGACACTATCTACAATGACAGCTGGATGTGGAATAAGGCTGGACACTTGGGACTGAGAGGATTGGTGAGATTGGGTGAGCGAATGCAGACCCTTTCAAGCAATAATGCATGGCCCCCATTCCATGGGTCCCAACTCTCCATGTTCAAGGGAATATTACTACAGCTATAACATGTACAGGAAACCTAGAGAATGGACACACGGTGAATACGAAAGGTTTCTAAAACTCAACGAATAGTCCCTCTCCTGGTGCTCCAGTTTGACTTTCCAACTGCCTTACTATCAATCTCCCAACTTGGAGAGACAGGCCCTTTAACCTCCTGGTTTGCACAGGTTCCCAATTTGGCAGAGGATGGAAGGTACGAGAGAGAACCCATGAGAGAGTAGCTGTTAGGCATTTGGACGGGCACATGTCACTCTAATTTCCCGGCAGGAAGAAGAATTAACCAAAGTCTCAGCCACCCACCGGGAACCAGTATAGGACATGATCCAAAATTTTGGACTTGCGTTCAGCTCACATAAAACGAGTTGAGAAATGGAGCTCAGGGGCACAGCAATTCACAAACTGGCAGAGTGATAAAGGACAAATATCGTCCAAAAATCTGTTGAGGGAAGTCAACGAGGCGGACTTGAAAGCGAGGCAAAATAGCAGGAAACAGATTTCAAGAGGTACCTTGGAATCGCTTGTAAAGCACAGGAAGAGGGGCACAACTTGGACAATGGTGCACTTGGCCAAAAAGGGCGTATGCGTTTTCTCCTGAATATATTCAGGAGAAAACGCATACGCCCTTTTTGGCCAAGCAAGCAAGCGGGCAATGCAAATCTGCACTACAAAGAAGTATCACTTCCCACCGGTCAAAAGGGACATCCACAAAATGTGTAAAAACCAGAAAGGCAAGACAGGCCCTGGAGAACTGGGAGCCTTGTTATGCTGATGGGCGGGATGTAAATTGCAAACTGCCTCACTGGAGGAGTGCATTGTGTTCCCTAAAACAAGTAAACAACAGAGCTACAGAGCCAAGGCCACTTCCAGTCTAGGGAATATACCTTGGGAAAACTGAAAATCAATAAGAAAGAGCCACCTCCAAATTTAGGGCTGCACTGACTACAAGAACCTCAACTTGGGTACACCTTAAATATCTCAGGAAATATAAAAATGGTTCAAAACATTGTGGTACTTACGTACGATGGAATATCCCTCAGCCATGAAATCAATGTCATAAGACCAGTAGCAGCAAAGTGAGTGGATTCAGGTACGATGATTCTAAGTGAAATAAGTCACACAGAAAAAGAAACTTATCATAAGATATCACTTATGAAGATCCTGTAAACATGGCTACACGTGAACTGAGTTAGGAAAGAGAACAGAGTCTCACATTTAGAAAACACTCTTATGCCTGCATAAAGGGGAAGGAGAGGTGGGGTGATGCATAAAACCAGAGTTTGATATAAGCACAGGGACCGTTTCAAAAACCAACTTTGGAACTGACAAGACCGACACCTTCCTCAGTGAAAGAGACTCAAAACCCCATATTTCCCACAGAGGAATATATCTGACTAGTAAGAATCTTAAAACCTATGTATTGATATGTCTCCATAAGGGAATCAAGTGTGTCTAGAGTGGCATAACCATGGCAGCGAGAGTCAGCTCAAACCCACTATAAAAAGGAATTTCAAAAGCAAAACCAAAAAACAGGGAAATTCTTTACAATTCCTTCAGGGTGTCTGAGGAAACCTGGAAAGACCCTATCTACAATGACAGCTGGATGTGGCATAAGGCTGGACACTTGGGACTGAGAGGATTGGTGAGATTGGGTGAGCAAATGCAGACCCTTTCAAGCAATAATGCATGGCCCCCATTCCATGGGTCCCAACTCTCCAGGTTCAAGGGAATATTACTACAGCTATAACATGTACAGGAAACCTAGAGAATGGACACACTGTGAATACGAAAGGATTCTAAAACTCAACGAATAGTCCCTCTCCTGGTGCTCCAGTTTGACTTTCCAACTGCCTTACTATCAATCTCCCAACTTGGAGAGACAGGCCCTTTAACCTCCTGGTTTGCACAGGTTCCCAATTTGGCAGAGGATGGAAGGGACGAGGGAGAACCCATGAGAGAGTAGCTGTTAGGCATTTGGACGGGCACATGTCACTCTAATTTCCCGGCAGGAAGAAGAATTAACCAAAGTCTCAGCCACCCACCGGGAACCAGTATAGGACATGATCCAAAATTTTGGACTTGCGTTCAGCTCACAAAAAACGAGTTGAGAAATGGATCTCAGGGGCACAGCAATTCACAAACTGGCAGAGTGATAAAGGACAACTATCGTCCAAAAATCTGTTGAGGGAAGTCAACGAGGCGGACTTGAAAGCGAGGCAAAATAGCAGGAAACAGATTTCAAGAGGTACCTTGGAATCGCCTGTAAAGCACAGGAAGAGGGGCACAACTTGGACAATGGTGCACTTGGCCAAAAAGGGCGTATGCGTTTTCTCCTGAATATATTCAGGAGAAAACGCATACGCCCTTTTTGGCCAAGCAAGCAAGCGGGCAATGCAAATCTGCACTACAAAGAAGTATCACTTCCCACCGGTCAAAAGGGACATCCACAAAAAGTGTAAAAACCAGAAAGGCAAGACAGGCCCTGGAGAACTGGGATCCTTGTTATGCTGATGGGCGGGATGTAAACTGCCAACTGCCTCACTGGAGGAGTGCATTGTGTTCCCTAAAACAAGTAAACAACAGAGCTACAGAGCCAAGGCCACTTCCAGTCTAGGGAATATACCTTGGGAAAACTGAAAATCAATAAGAAAGAGCCACCTCCAAATTTAGGGCTGCACTGACTACAAGAACCTCAACTTGGGTACACCTTAAATATCCCAGGAAATATAAAAATGGTTCAAAACATTGTGGTACTTACGTACGATGGAATATCCCTCATCCATGAAATCAATGTCATAAGACCAGTAGCAGCAAAGTGAGTGGATTCAGGTACGATGATTCTAAGTGAAATAAGTCACACAGAAAAAGAAACTTATCATAAGATATCACTTATGAAGATCCTGTAAACATGGCTACACGTGAACTGAGTTAGGAAAGAGAACAGAGTCTCACATTTAGAAAACACTCTTATGCCTGCATAAAGGGGATGGAGAGGTGGGGTGATGCATAAAACCAGAGTTTGATATAAGCACAGGGACCGTTCCAAAAACCAACTTTGGAATAGACAAGACCTACACCTTCCTCATGGAAAGAGACTCAAAACCCCATATTTCCCACAGAGGAATATATCTGACTAGTAAGAATCTTAAAACCTATGTATTGATATGTCTCCATAAGGGAATCAAGTGTGTCTAGAGTGGCATAAACATGGCAGCGAGAATCAGCTCAAACCGACTATATAAAGGAATTTCAAAAGCAAAACCAAAAAACAGGGAAATTCTTTACAATTCCTTCAGGGTGTCTGAGGAAACCTGGAAAGACCCTATCTACAATGACAGCTGGATGTGGCATAAGGCTGGATACTTGGGACTGAGAGGATTGGTGAGATTGGGTGAGCGAATGCAGACCCTTTCAAGCAATAATGCATGGCCCCCATTCCATGGGTCCCAACTCTCCAGGTTCAAGGGAATATTACTACAGCTATAACATGTACAGGAAACCTAGAGAATGGACACACTGTGAATACGAATGGTTTCTAAAACTCAACGAATAGTCCCTCTCCTGGTGCTCCAGTTTGACTTTCCAACTGCCTTACTATCAATCTCCCAACTTGGAGAGACAGGCCCTTTAACCTCCTGGTTTGCACAGGTTCCCAATTTGGCAGAGGATGGAAGGGACGAGGGAGAACCCATGAGAGAGTAGCTGTTAGGCATTTGGACGGGCACATGTCACTCTAATTTCCCGGCAGGAAGAAGAATTAAACAAAGTCTCAGCCACCCACCGGGAACCAGTATAGGACATGATCCAAAATTTTGGACTTGCGTTCAGCTCACAAAAAAACGAGTTGAGAAATGGAGCTCAGGGGCACAGCAATTCACAAACTGGCAGAGTGATAAAGGACAACTATCGTCCAAAAATCTGTTGAGGGAAGTCAACGAGGCGGACTTGAAAGTGAGGCAAAATAGCAGGAAACAGATTTCAAGAGGTACGTTGGAATCGCCTGTAAAGCACAGGAAGAGGGGCACAACTTGGACAATGGTGCACTTGGCAAAAAAGGGCGTATGCGTTTTCTCCTGAATATATTCAGGAGAAAACGCATACGCCCTTTTTGGCCAAGCAAGCAAGCGGGCAATGCAAATCTGCACTACAAAGAAGTATCACTTCCCACCGGTCAAAAGGGACATCCACAAAAAGTGTAAAAACCAGAAAGGCAAGACAGGCCCTGGAGAACTGGGATCCTTGTTATGCTGATGGGCGGGATGTAAACTGCCAACTGCCTCACTGGAGGAGTGCATTGTGTTCCCTAAAACAAGTAAACAACAGAGCTACAGAGCCAAGGCCACTTCCAGTCTAGGGAATATACCTTGGGAAAACTGAAAATCAATAAGAAAGAGCCACCTCCAAATTTAGGGCTGCACTGACTACAAGAACCTCAACTTGGGTACACCTTAAATATCCCAGGAAATATAAAAATGGTTCAAAACATTGTGGTACTTACGTACGATGGAATATCCCTCATCCATGAAATCAATGTCATAAGACCAGTAGCAGCAAAGTGAGTGGATTCAGGTACGATGATTCTAAGTGAAATAAGTCACACAGAAAAAGAAACTTATCATAAGATATCACTTATGAAGATCCTGTAAACATGGCTACACGTGAACTGAGTTAGGAAAGAGAACAGAGTCTCACATTTAGAAAACACTCTTATGCCTGCATAAAGGGGATGGAGAGGTGGGGTGATGCATAAAACCAGAGTTTGATATAAGCACAGGGACCGTTCCAAAAACCAACTTTGGAATAGACAAGACCTACACCTTCCTCATGGAAAGAGACTCAAAACCCCATATTTCCCACAGAGGAATATATCTGACTAGTAAGAATCTTAAAACCTATGTATTGATATGTCTCCATAAGGGAATCAAGTGTGTCTAGAGTGGCATAAACATGGCAGCGAGAATCAGCTCAAACCGACTATATAAAGGAATTTCAAAAGCAAAACCAAAAAACAGGGAAATTCTTTACAATTCCTTCAGGGTGTCTGAGGAAACCTGGAAAGACCCTATCTACAATGACAGCTGGATGTGGCATAAGGCTGGATACTTGGGACTGAGAGGATTGGTGAGATTGGGTGAGCGAATGCAGACCCTTTCAAGCAATAATGCATGGCCCCCATTCCATGGGTCCCAACTCTCCAGGTTCAAGGGAATATTACTACAGCTATAACATGTACAGGAAACCTAGAGAATGGACACACTGTGAATACGAAAGGTTTCTAAAACTCAACGAATAGTCCCTCTCCTGGTGCTCCAGTTTGACTTTCCAACTGCCTTACTATCAATCTCCCAACTTGGAGAGACAGGCCCTTTAACCTCCTGGATTGCACAGGTTCCCAATTTGGCAGAGGATGGAAGGGACCAGAGAGAACCAATGAGAGAGTAGCTGTTAGGCATTTGGATGGGCACATGTCACACTAATTTCCCGGCAGGAAGAAGAATTAACCAAAGTCTCAGCCACCCACCGGGAACCAGTATAGGACAGGATCCAAAATTTTGGACTTGCGTTCAGCTCACAAAAAACGAGTTGAGAAATGGAGCTCAGGGGCACAGCAATTCACAAACTGGCAGAGTGATAAAGGACAACTATCGTCCAAAAATCTGTTGAGGGAAGTCATCGAGGCGGACTTGAAAGTGAGGCAAAATAGCAGGAAACAGATTTCAAGAGGTACGTTGGAATCGCCTGTAAAGCACAGGAAGAGGGGCACAACTTGGACAATGGTGCACTTGGCCAAAAAGGGCGTATGCGTTTTCTCCTGAATATATTCAGGAGAAAACGCATACGCCCTTTTTGGCCAAGCAAGCAAGCGGGCAATGCAAATCTGCACTACAAAGAAGTATCACTTCCCACCGGTCAAAAGGGACATCCACAAAATGTGTAAAAACCAGAAAGGCAAGACAGGCCCTGGAGAACAGGGAGCCTTGTTATGCTGATGGGCAGGATGTAAATTGCCAACTGCCTCACTGGAGGAGTGCATTGTGTTCCCTAAAACAAGTAAACAACAGAGCTACAGAGCCAAGGCCACTTCCAGTCTAGGGAATATACCTTGGGAAAACTGAAAATCAATAAGAAAGAGCCACCTCCAAATTTAGGGCTGCACTGGCTACAAGAACCTCAACTTGGGTACACCTTAAATATCCCAGGAAATATAAAAATGGTTCAAAACATTGTGGTACTTACGTACGATGGAATATCCCTCAGCCATGAAATCAATGTCATAAGACCAGTAGCAGCAAAGTGAGTGGATTCAGGTACGATGATTCTAAGTGAAATAAGTCACACAGAAAAAGAAACTTATCATAAGATATCACTTATGAAGATCCTGTAAACATGGCTACACGTGAACTGAGTTAGGAAAGAGAACAGAGTCTCACATTTAGAAAACACTCTTATGCCTGCATAAAGGGGAAGGAGAGGTGGGGTGATGCATAAAACCAGAGTTTGATATAAGCACAGGGACCGTTTCAAAAACCAACTTTGGAATTGACAAGACCGACACCTTCCTCAGTGAAAGAGACTCAAAACCCCATATTTCCCACAGAGGAATATATCTGACTAGTAAGAATCTTAAAACCTATGTATTGATATGTCTCCATAAGGGAATCAAGTGTGTCTAGAGTGGCATAAACATGGCAGCGAGAATCAGCTCAAACCCACTATAAAAAGGAATTTCAAAAGCAAAACCAAAAAACAGGGAAATTCTTTACAATTCCTTCAGGGTGGCTGAGGAAACCTGGAAAGACCCTATCTACAATGACAGCTGGATGTGGCATAAGGCTGGACACTTGGGACTGAGAGGATTGGTGAGACTGGGTGAGCAAATGCAGACCCTTTCAAGCAATAATGCATGGCCACCATTCCATGGGTCCCAACTCTCCAGGTTGAAGGGAATATTACTACAGCTATAATATGTACAGGAAACCTAGAGAATGGACACACTGTGAATACGAAAGGTTTCTAAAACTCAACGAATAGTCCCTCTCCTGGTGCTCCAGTTTGACTTTCCAACTGCCTTACTATCAATCTCCCAACTTGGAGAGACAGGCCCTTTAACCTCCTGGTTTGCACAGCTTCCCAATTTGGCAGAGGATGGAAGGGACGAGGGAGAACCCATGAGAGAGTAGCTGTTAGGCATTTGGACGGGCACATGTCACTCTAATTTCCCGGGAGGAAGAAGAATTAACCAAAGTCTCAGCCACCCACCGGGAACCAGTATAGGACATGATCCAAAATTTTGGACTTGCGTTCAGCTCACAAAAAACGAGTTGAGAAATGGAGCTCAGGGGCACAGCAATTCACAAACTGGCAGAGTGATAAAGGACAACTATCGTCCAAAAATCTGTTGAGGGAAGTCAACGAGGCGGACTTGAAAGTGAGGCAAAATAGCAGGAAACAGATTTCAAGAGGTACGTTGGAATCGCCTGTAAAGCACAGGAAGAGGGGCACAACTTGGACAATGGTGCACTTGGCCAAAAAGGGCGTATGTGTTTTCTCCTGAATATATTCAGGAGAAAACACATACGCCCTTTTTGGCCAAGCAAGCAAGCGGGCAATGCAAATCTGCACTACAAAGAAGTATCACTTCCCACCAGTCAAAAGGGACATCCACAAAATGTGTAAAAACCAGAAAGGCAAGACAGGCCCTGGAGAACAGGGAGCCTTGTTATGCTGATGGGCAGGATGTAAATTGCCAACTGCCTCACTGGAGGAGTGCATTGTGTTCCCTAAAACAAGTAAACAACAGAGCTACAGAGCCAAGGCCACTTCCAGTCTAGGGAATATACCTTGGGAAAACTGAAAATCAATAAGAAAGAGCCACCTCCAAATTTAGGGCTGCACTGGCTACAAGAACCTCAACTTGGGTACACCTTAAATATCCCAGGAAATATAAAAATGGTTCAAAACATTGTGGTACTTACGTACGATGGAATATCCCTCAGCCATGAAATCAATGTCATAAGACCAGTAGCAGCAAAGTGAGTGGATTCAGGTACGATGATTCTAAGTGAAATAAGTCACACAGAAAAAGAAACTTATCATAAGATATCACTTATGAAGATCCTGTAAACATGGCTACACGTGAACTGAGTTAGGAAAGAGAACAGAGTCTCACATTTAGAAAACACTCTTATGCCTGCATAAAGGGGAAGGAGAGGTGGGGTGATGCATAAAACCAGAGTTTGATATAAGCACAGGGACCGTTTCAAAAACCAACTTTGGAATTGACAAGACCGACACCTTCCTCAGTGAAAGAGACTCAAAACCCCATATTTCCCACAGAGGAATATATCTGACTAGTAAGAATCTTAAAACCTATGTATTGATATGTCTCCATAAGGGAATCAAGTGTGTCTAGAGTGGCATAAACATGGCAGCGAGAATCAGCTCAAACCCACTATAAAAAGGAATTTCAAAAGCAAAACCAAAAAACAGGGAAATTCTTTACAATTCCTTCAGGGTGGCTGAGGAAACCTGGAAAGACCCTATCTACAATGACAGCTGGATGTGGCATAAGGCTGGACACTTGGGACTGAGAGGATTGGTGAGATTGGGTGAGCAAATGCAGACCCTTTCAAGCAATAATGCATGGCCACCATTCCATGGGTCCCAACTCTCCAGGTTGAAGGGAATATTACTACAGCTATAATATGTACAGGAAACCTAGAGAATGGACACACTGTGAATACGAAAGGTTTCTAAAACTCAACGAATAGTCCCTCTCCTGGTGCTCCAGTTTGACTTTCCAACTGCCTTACTATCAATCTCCCAACTTGGAGAGACAGGCCCTTTAACCTCCTGGTTTGCACAGGTTCCCAATTTGGCAGAGGATGGAAGGGACGAGGGAGAACCCATGAGAGAGTAGCTGTTAGGCATTTGGACGGGCACATGTCACTCTAATTTCCCGGCAGGAAGAAGAATTAACCAAAGTCTCAGCCACCCACCGGGAACCAGTATAGGACATGATCCAAAATTTTGGACTTGCGTTCAGCTCACAAAAAACGAGTTGAGAAATGGAGCTCAGGGGCACAGCAATTCACAAACTGGCAGAGTGATAAAGGACAACTATCGTCCAAAAATCTGTTGAGGGAAGTCAACGAGGCGGACTTGAAAGTGAGGCAAAA
Organism: Mesoplodon densirostris; assembly: GCF_025265405.1. Classification (NCBI taxonomy): domain Eukaryota; kingdom Metazoa; phylum Chordata; class Mammalia; order Artiodactyla; family Ziphiidae; genus Mesoplodon; species Mesoplodon densirostris. The sequence continues at coordinate 1,662,389 of NW_026778213.1, forward strand.
TAGCAGGAAACAGATTTCAAGAGGTACGTTGGAATCGCCTGTAAAGCACAGGAAGAGGGGCACAACTTGGACAATGGTGCACTTGGCCAAAAAGGGCGTATGCGTTTTCTCCTGAATATATTCAGGAGAAAACGCATACGCCCTTTTTGGCCAAGCAAGCAAGCGGGCAATGCAAATCTGCACTACAAAGAAGTATCACTTCCCACCAGTCAAAAGGGACATCCACAAAATGTGTAAAAACCAGAAAGGCAAGACAGGCCATGGAGAACAGGGAGCCTTGTTATGCTGATGGGCGGGATGTAAATTGCCAACTGCCTCACTGGAAGAGTGCATTGTGTTCCCTAAAACAAGTAAACAACAGAGCTACAGAGCCAAGGCCACTTCCAGTCTAGGGAATATACCTGGGTAAAACTGAAAATCAATAAGAAAGAGCCACCTCCAAATTTAGGGCTGCACTGGCTACAAGAACCTCAACTTGGGTACACCTTAAATATCCCAGGAAATATAAAAATGGTTCAAAACATTGTGGTACTTACGTACGATGGAATATCCCTCAGCCATGAAATCAATGTCATAAGACCAGTAGCAGCAAAGTGAGTGGATTCAGGTACGATGATTCTAAGTGAAATAAGTCACACAGAAAAAGAAACTTATCATAAGATATCACTTATGAAGTTCCTGTAAACATGGCTACACGTGAACTGAGTTAGGAAAGAGAACAGAGTCTCACATTTAGAAAACACTCTTATGCCTGCATAAAGGGGAAGGAGAGGTGGGGTGATGCATAAAACCAGAGTTTGATATAAGCACAGGGACCGTTTCAAAAACCAACTTTGGAATTGACAAGACCGACACTTTCCTCAGTGATAGAGACTCAAAACCCCATATTTCCCACAGAGGAATATATCTGACTAGTAAGAATCTTAAAACCTATGAATTGATATGTCTCCATAAGGAAATCAAGTGTGTCTAGAGTGGCATAAACATGGCAGCGAGAATCAGCTCAAACCCACTATAAAAAGGAATTTCAAAAGCAAAACCAAAAAACAGGGAAATTCTTTACAATTCCTTCAGGGTGTCTGAGGAAACCTGGAAAGACCCTATCTACAATGACAGCTGGATGTGGCATAAGGCTGGACACTTGGGACTGAGAGGATTGGTGAGATTGGGTGAGCAAATGCAGACCCTTTCAAGCAAAAATGCATGGCCAGCATTCCATGGGTCCCAACTCTCCAGGTTGAAGGGGATATTACTACAGCTATAATATGTACAGGAAACCAAGAGAATGGACACACTGTGAATACGAAAGGTTTCTAAAACTCAACGAATAGTCCCTCTCCTGGTGCTCCAGTTTGACTTTCCAACTGCCTTACTATCAATCTCCCAACTTGGAGAGACAGGCCCTTTAACCTCCTGGTTTGCACAGGTTCCCAATTTGGCAGAGGATGGAAGGGACGAGGGAGAACCCATGAGAGAGTAGCTGTTAGGCATTTGGATGGGCACATGTCACTCTAATTTCCCGGCAGGAAGAAGAATTAACCAAAGTCTCAACCACCCACCGGGAACCAGTATAGGACATGATCCAAAATTTTGGACTTGCGTTCAGCTCACAAAAAACGAGTTGAGAAATGGAGCTCAGGGGCACAGCAATTCACAAACTGGCAGAGTGATAAAGGACAACTATCGTCCAAAAATCTGTTGAGGGAAGTCAACGAGGCGGACTTGAAAGTGAGGCAAAATAGCAGGAAACAGATTTCAAGAGGTACGTTGGAATCGCCTGTAAAGCACAGGAAGAGGGGCACAACTTGGACAATGGTGCACTTGGCCAAAAAGGGCGTATGCGTTTTCTCCTGAATATATTCAGGAGAAAACGCATACGCCCTTTTTGGCCAAGCAAGCAAGCGGGCAATGCAAATCTGCACTACAAAGAAGTATCACTTCCCACCAGTCAAAAGGGACATCCACAAAATGTGTAAAAACCAGAAAGGCAAGACAGGCCCTGGAGAACAGGGAGCCTTGTTATGCTGATGGGCGGGATGTAAATTGCCAACTGCCTCACTGGAGGAGTGCATTGTGTTCCCTAAAACAAGTAAACAACAGAGCTACAGAGCCAAGGCCACTTCCAGTCTAGGGAATATACCTGGGTAAAACTGAAAATCAATAAGAAAGAGCCACCTCCAAATTTAGGGCTGCACTGGCTACAAGAACCTCAACTTGGGTACACCTAAAATATCCCAGGAAATATAAAAATGGTTCAAAACATTGTGGTACTTACGTACGATGGAATATCCCTCAGCCATGAAATCAATGTCATAAGACCAGTAGCAGCAAAGTGAGTGGATTCAGGTACGATGATTCTAAGTGAAATAAGTCACACAGAAAAAGAAACTTATCATAAGATATCACTTAGGAAGATCCTGTAAACATGGCTACACGTGAACTGAGTTAGGAAAGAGAACAGAGTCTCACATTTAGAAAACACTCTTATGCCTGCATAAAGGGGAAGGAGAGGTGGGGTGATGCATAAAACCAGAGTTTGATATAAGCACAGGGACCGTTTCAAAAACCAACTTTGGAATTGACAAGACCGACACCTTCCTCAGTGATAGAGACTCAAAACCCCATATTTCCCACAGAGGAATATATCTGACTAGTAAGAATCTTAAAACCTATGTATTGATATGTCTCCATAAGGGTATCAAGTGTGTCTAGAGTGGCATAAACATGGCAGAGAGAATCAGCTCAAACCCACTATAAAAAGGAATTTCAAAAGCAAAACCAAAAAACAGGGAAATTCTTTACAATTCCTTCAGGGTGGCTGAGGAAACCTGGAAAGACCCTATCTACAATGACAGCTGGATGTGGCATAAGGCTGGACACTTGGGACTGAGAGGATTGGTGAGACTGGGTGAGCAAATGCAGACCCTTTCAAGCAATAATGCATGGCCACCATTCCATGGGTCCCAACTCTCCAGGTTGAAGGGAATATTACTACAGCTATAATATGTACAGGAAACCTAGAGAATGGACACACTGTGAATACGAAAGGTTTCTAAAACTCAACGAATAGTCCCTCTCCTGGTGCTCCAGTTTGACTTTCCAACTGCCTTACTATCAATCTCCCAACTTGGAGAGACAGGCCCTTTAACCTCCTGGTTTGCACAGCTTCCCAATTTGGCAGAGGATGGAAGGGACGAGGGAGAACCCATGAGAGAGTAGCTGTTAGGCATTTGGACGGGCACATGTCACTCTAATTTCCCGGCAGGAATAAGAATTAACCAAAGTCTCAGCCACCCACCGGGAACCAGTATAGGACATGATCCAAAATTTTGGACTTGCGTTCAGCTCACAAAAAACGAGTTGAGAAATGGAGCTCAGGGGCACAGCAATTCACAAACTGGCAGAGTGATAAAGGACAACTATCGTCCAAAAATCTGTTGAGGGAAGTCAACGAGGCGGACTTGAAAGTGAGGCAAAATAGCAGGAAACAGATTTCAAGAGGTACGTTGGAATCGCCTGTAAAGCACAGGAAGAGGGGCACAACTTGGACAATGGTGCACTTGGCCAAAAAGGGCGTATGTGTTTTCTCCTGAATATATTCAGGAGAAAACACATACGCCCTTTTTGGCCAAGCAAGCAAGCGGGCAATGCAAATCTGCACTACAAAGAAGTATCACTTCCCACCGGTCAAAAGGGACATCCACAAAATGTGTAAAAACCAGAAAGGCAAGACAGGCCCTGGAGAACAGGGAGCCTTGTTATGCTGATGGGCAGGATGTAAATTGCCAACTGCCTCACTGGAGGAGTGCATTGTGTTCCCTAAAACAAGTAAACAACAGAGCTACAGAGCCAAGGCCACTTCCAGTCTAGGGAATATACCTTGGGAAAACTGAAAATCAATAAGAAAGAGCCACCTCCAAATTTAGGGCTGCACTGGCTACAAGAACCTCAACTTGGGTACACCTTAAATATCCCAGGAAATATAAAAATGGTTCAAAACATTGTGGTACTTACGTACGATGGAATATCCCTCAGCCATGAAATCAATGTCATAAGACCAGTAGCAGCAAAGTGAGTGGATTCAGGTACGATGATTCTAAGTGAAATAAGTCACACAGAAAAAGAAACTTATCATAAGATATCACTTATGAAGATCCTGTAAACATGGCTACACGTGAACTGAGTTAGGAAAGAGAACAGAGTCTCACATTTAGAAAACACTCTTATGCCTGCATAAAGGGGAAGGAGAGGTGGGGTGATGCATAAAACCAGAGTTTGATATAAGCACAGGGACCGTTTCAAAAACCAACTTTGGAATTGACAAGACCGACACCTTCCTCAGTGAAAGAGACTCAAAACCCCATATTTCCCACAGAGGAATATATCTGACTAGTAAGAATCTTAAAACCTATGTATTGATATGTCTCCATAAGGGAATCAAGTGTGTCTAGAGTGGCATAAACATGGCAGCGAGAATCAGCTCAAACCCACTATAAAAAGGAATTTCAAAAGCAAAACCAAAAAACAGGGAAATTCTTTACAATTCCTTCAGGGTGGCTGAGGAAACCTGGAAAGACCCTATCTACAATGACAGCTGGATGTGGCATAAGGCTGGACACTTGGGACTGAGAGGATTGGTGAGATTGGGTGAGCAAATGCAGACCCTTTCAAGCAATAATGCATGGCCACCATTCCATGGGTCCCAACTCTCCAGGTTGAAGGGAATATTACTACAGCTATAATATGTACAGGAAACCTAGAGAATGGACACACTGTGAATACGAAAGGTTTCTAAAACTCAACGAATAGTCCCTCTCCTGGTGCTCCAGTTTGACTTTCCAACTGCCTTACTATCAATCTCCCAACTTGGAGAGACAGGCCCTTTAACCTCCTGGTTTGCACAGGTTCCCAATTTGGCAGAGGATGGAAGGGACGAGGGAGAACCCATGAGAGAGTAGCTGTTAGGCATTTGGACGGGCACATGTCACTCTAATTTCCCGGCAGGAAGAAGAATTAACCAAAGTCTCAGCCACCCACCGGGAACCAGTATAGGACATGATCCAAAATTTTGGACTTGCGTTCAGCTCACAAAAAACGAGTTGAGAAATGGAGCTCAGGGGCACAGCAATTCACAAACTGGCAGAGTGATAAAGGACAACTATCGTCCAAAAATCTGTTGAGGGAAGTCAACGAGGCGGACTTGAAAGTGAGGCAAAATAGCAGGAAACAGATTTCAAGAGGTACGTTGGAATCGCCTGTAAAGCACAGGAAGAGGGGCACAACTTGGACAATGGTGCACTTGGCCAAAAAGGGCGTATGCGTTTTCTCCTGAATATATTCAGGAGAAAACGCATACGCCCTTTTTGGCCAAGCAAGCAAGCGGGCAATGCAAATCTGCACTACAAAGAAGTATCACTTCCCACCAGTCAAAAGGGACATCCACAAAATGTGTAAAAACCAGAAAGGCAAGACAGGCCATGGAGAACAGGGAGCCTTGTTATGCTGATGGGCGGGATGTAAATTGCCAACTGCCTCACTGGAAGAGTGCATTGTGTTCCCTAAAACAAGTAAACAACAGAGCTACAGAGCCAAGGCCACTTCCAGTCTAGGGAATATACCTGGGTAAAACTGAAAATCAATAAGAAAGAGCCACCTCCAAATTTAGGGCTGCACTGGCTACAAGAACCTCAACTTGGGTACACCTTAAATATCCCAGGAAATATAAAAATGGTTCAAAACATTGTGGTACTTACGTACGATGGAATATCCCTCAGCCATGAAATCAATGTCATAAGACCAGTAGCAGCAAAGTGAGTGGATTCAGGTACGATGATTCTAAGTGAAATAAGTCACACAGAAAAAGAAACTTATCATAAGATATCACTTATGAAGATCCTGTAAACATGGCTACACGTGAACTGAGTTAGGAAAGAGAACAGAGTCTCACATTTAGAAAACACTCTTATGCCTGCATAAAGGGGAAGGAGAGGTGGGGTGATGCATAAAACCAGAGTTTGATATAAGCACAGGGACCGTTTCAAAAACCAACTTTGGAATTGACAAGACCGACACTTTCCTCAGTGATAGAGACTCAAAACCCCATATTTCCCACAGAGGAATATATCTGACTAGTAAGAATCTTAAAACCTATGTATTGATATGTCTCCATAAGGAAATCAAGTGTGTCTAGAGTGGCATAAACATGGCAGCGAGAATCAGCTCAAACCCACTATAAAAAGGAATTTCAAAAGCAAAACCAAAAAACAGGGAAATTCTTTACAATTCCTTCAGGGTGTCTGAGGAAACCTGGAAAGACCCTATCTACAATGACAGCTGGATGTGGCATAAGGCTGGACACTTGGGACTGAGAGGATTGGTGAGATTGGGTGAGCAAATGCAGACCCTTTCAAGCAAAAATGCATGGCCAGCATTCCATGGGTCCCAACTCTCCAGGTTGAAGGGGATATTACTACAGCTATAATATGTACAGGAAACCAAGAGAATGGACACACTGTGAATACGAAAGGTTTCTAAAACTCAACGAATAGTCCCTCTCCTGGTGCTCCAGTTTGACTTTCCAACTGCCTTACTATCAATCTCCCAACTTGGAGAGACAGGCCCTTTAACCTCCTGGTTTGCACAGGTTCCCAATTTGGCAGAGGATGGAAGGGACGAGGGAGAACCCATGAGAGAGTAGCTGTTAGGCATTTGGATGGGCACATGTCACTCTAATTTCCCGGCAGGAAGAAGAATTAACCAAAGTCTCAACCACCCACCGGGAACCAGTATAGGACATGATCCAAAATTTTGGACTTGCGTTCAGCTCACAAAAAACGAGTTGAGAAATGGAGCTCAGGGGCACAGCAATTCACAAACTGGCAGAGTGATAAAGGACAACTATCGTCCAAAAATCTGTTGAGGGAAGTCAACGAGGCGGACTTGAAAGTGAGGCAAAATAGCAGGAAACAGATTTCAAGAGGTACGTTGGAATCGCCTGTAAAGCACAGGAAGAGGGGCACAACTTGGACAATGGTGCACTTGGCCAAAAAGGGCGTATGCGTTTTCTCCTGAATATATTCAGGAGAAAACGCATACGCCCTTTTTGGCCAAGCAAGCAAGCGGGCAATGCAAATCTGCACTACAAAGAAGTATCACTTCCCACCAGTCAAAAGGGACATCCACAAAATGTGTAAAAACCAGAAAGGCAAGACAGGCCCTGGAGAACAGGAAGCCTTGTTATGCTGATGGGCGGGATGTAAATTGCCAACTGCCTCACTGGAGGAGTGCATTGTGTTCCCTAAAACAAGTAAACAACAGAGCTACAGAGCCAAGGCCACTTCCAGTCTAGGGAATATACCTGGGTAAAACTGAAAATCAATAAGAAAGAGCCACCTCCAAATTTAGGGCTGCACTGGCTACAAGAACCTCAACTTGGGTACACCTAAAATATCCCAGGAAATATAAAAATGGTTCAAAACATTGTGGTACTTACGTACGATGGAATATCCCTCAGCCATGAAATCAATGTCATAAGACCAGTAGCAGCAAAGTGAGTGGATTCAGGTACGATGATTCTAAGTGAAATAAGTCACACAGAAAAAGAAACTTATCATAAGATATCACTTAGGAAGATCCTGTAAACATGGCTACACGTGAACTGAGTTAGGAAAGAGAACAGAGTCTCACATTTAGAAAACACTCTTATGCCTGCATAAAGGGGAAGGAGAGGTGGGGTGATGCATAAAACCAGAGTTTGATATAAGCACAGGGACCGTTTCAAAAACCAACTTTGGAATTGACAAGACCGACACCTTCCTCAGTGATAGAGACTCAAAACCCCATATTTCCCACAGAGGAATATATCTGACTAGTAAGAATCTTAAAACCTATGTATTGATATGTCTCCATAAGGGAATCAAGTGTGTCTAGAGTGGCATAAACATGGCAGCGAGAATCAGCTCAAACCCACTCTAAAAAGGAATTTCAAAAGCAAAACCAAAAAACAGGGAAATTCTTTACAATTCCTTCAGGGTGTCTGAGGAAACCTGGAAAGACCCTATCTACAATGACAGCTGGATGTGGCATAAGCCTGGACACCTGGGACTGAGAGGATTGGTGAGATTGGGTGAGCAAATGCAGACCCTTTCAAGCAATAATGCATGGCCCCCATTCCATGGGTCCCAACTCTCCATGTTCAAGGGAATATTACTATAGCTATAACATGTACAGGAAACCTAGAGAATGTACACACTGTGAATACGAAAGGTTTCTAAAACTCAACGAATAGTCCCTCTCCTGGTGCTCCAGTTTGACTTTCCAACTGCCTTACTATCAATCTCCCAACTTGGAGAGACAGGCCCTTTAACCTCCTGGTTTGCACAGGTTCCCAATTTGTCAGAGGATGGAAGGGACGAGGGAGAACCCATGAGAGAGTAGCTGTTAGGCATTTGGACGGGCACATGTCACTCTAATTTCCCGGCAGGAAGAAGAATTAACCAAAGTCTCAGCCACCCACCGGGAACAAGTATAGGACATGATCCAAAATTTTGGACTTGCGTTCAGCTCACAAAAAACGAGTTGAGAAATGGAGCTCAGGGGCACAGCAATTCACAAACTGGCAGAGTGATAAAGGACAACTATCGTCCAAAAATCTGTTGAGGGAAGTCAACGAGGCGGACTTGAAAGCGAGGCAAAATAGCAGGAAACAGATTTCAAGAGGTACCTTGGAATCGCCTGTAAAGCACAGGAAGAGGGGCACAACTTGGACAATGGTGCACTTGGCCAAAAAGGGCGTATGCGTTTTCTCCTGAATATATTCAGGAGAAAACGCATACGCCCTTTTTGGCCAAGCAAGCAAGCGGGCAATGCAAATCTGCACTACAAAGAAGTATCACTTCCCACCAGTCAAAAGGGACATCCACAAAATGTGTAAAAACCAGAAGGGCAAGACAGGCCCTGGAGAACAGGGAGCCTTGTTATGCTGATAGGCGGGATGTAAATTGCCAACTGCCTCACTGGAGGAGTGCATTGTGTTCCCTAAAACAAGTAAACAACAGAGCTACAGAGCCAAGGCCACTTCCAGTCTAGGGAATATACCTGGGGAAAACTGAAAATCAATAAGAAAGAGCCACCTCCAAATTTAGGGCTGCACTGGCTACAAGAACCTCAACTTGGGTACACCTTAAATATCCCAGGAAATATAAAAATGGTTCAAAACATTGTGGTACTTACGTACGATGGAATATCCCTCAGCCATGAAATCAATGTCATAAGACCAGTAGCAGCAAAGTGAGTGGATTCAGGTACGATGATTCTAAGTGAAATAAGTCACACAGAAAAAGAAACTTATCATAAGATATCACTTAGGAAGATCCTGTAAACATGGCTACACGTGAACTGAGTTAGGAAAGAGAACAGAGTCTCACATTTAGAAAACACTCTTATGCCTGCATAAAGGGGAAGGAGAGGTGGGGTGATGCATAAAACCAGAGTTTGATATAAGCACAGGGACCGTTTCAAAAACCAACTTTGGAATAGACAAGACCGACACCTTCCTCAGTGATAGAGACTCAAAACCCCATATTTCCCACAGAGGAATATATCTGACTAGTAAGAATCTTAAAACCTATGTATTGATATGTCTCCATAAGGGAATCAAGTGTGTCTAGAGTGGCATAAACATGGCAGCGAGAATCAGCTCAAACCCACTATAAAAAGGAATTTCAAAAGCAAAACCAAAAAACAGGGAAATTCTTTACAATTCCTTCAGGGTGTCTGAGGAAACCTGGAAAGACCCTATCTACAATGACAGCTGGATGTGGCATAAGCCTGGACACCTGGGACTGAGAGGATTGGTGAGATTGGGTGAGCAAATGCAGACCCTTTCAAGCAATAATGCATGACCCCATTCCATGGGTCCCAACTCTCCATGTTCAAGGGAATATTACTATAGCTATAACATGTACAGGAAACCTAGAGAATGGACACACTGTGAATACGAAAGGTTTCTAAAACTCAACGAATAGTCCCTCTCCTGGTGCTCCAGTTTGACTTTCCAACTGCCTTACTATCAATCTCCCAACTTGGAGAGACAGGCCCTTTAACCTCCTGGTTTGCACAGGTTCCCAATTTGTCAGAGGATGGAAGGGACGAGGGAGAACCCATGAGAGAGTAGCTGTTAGGCATTTGGACGGGCACATGTCACTCTAATTTCCCGGCAGGAAGAAGAATTAACCAAAGTCTCAGCCACCCACCGGGAACAAGTATAGGACATGATCCAAAATTTTGGACTTGCGTTCAGCTCACAAAAAAACGAGTTGAGAAATGGAGCTCAGGGGCACAGCAATTCACAAACTGGCAGAGTGATAAAGGACAACTATCGTCCAAAAATCTGTTGAGGGAAGTCAACGAGGCGGACTTGAAAGCGAGGCAAAATAGCAGGAAACAGATTTCAAGAGGTACCTTGGAATCGCCTGTAAAGCACAGGAAGAGGGGCACAACTTGGACAATGGTGCACTTGGCCAAAAAGGGCGTATGCGTTTTCTCCTGAATATATTCAGGAGAAAACGCATACACCCTTTTTGGCCAAGCAAGCAAGCGGGCAATGCAAATCTGCACTACAAAGAAGTATCACTTCCCACCGGTCAAAAGGGACATCCACAAAATGTGTAAAAACCAGAAAGGCAAGACAGGCCCTGGAGAACTGGGAGCCTTGTTATGCTGATGGGCGGGATGTAAATTGCCAACTGCCTCACTGGAGGAGTGCATTGTGTTCCCTAAAACAAGTAAACAACAGAGCTACAGAGCCAAGGCCACTTCCAGTCTAGGGAATATACCTTGGGAAAACTGAAAATCAATAAGAAAGAGCCACCTCCAAATTTAGGGCTGCACTGACTACAAGAACCTCAACTTGGGTACACCTTAAATATCCCAGGAAATATAAAAATGGTTCAAAACATTGTGGTACTTACGTACGATGGAATATCCCTCAGCCATGAAATCAATGTCATACGACCAGTAGCAGCAAAGTGAGTGGATTCAGGTATGATGATTCTAAGTGAAATAAGTCACACAGAAAAAGAAACTTATCATAAGATATCACTTATGAAGATCCTGTAAACATGGCTACACGTGAACTGAGTTAGGAAAGAGAACAGAGTCTCACATTTAGAAAACACTCTTATGCCTGCATAAAGGGGAAGGAGAGGTGGGGTGATGCATAAAACCAGAGTTTGATATAAGCACAGGGACCGTTTCAAAAACCAACTTTGGAATAGACAAGACCTACACCTTCCTCAGTGAAAGAGACTCAAAACCCCATATTTCCCACAGAGGAATATATCTGACTAGTAAGAATCTTAAAACCTATGTATTGATATGTCTCCATAAGGGAATCAAGTGTGTCTAGAGTGGCATAAACATGGCAGCGAGAATCAGCTCAAACCCACTATAAAAAGGAATTTCAAAAGCAAAACCAAAAAACAGGGAAATTCTTTACAATTCCTTCAGGGTGTCTGAGGAAACCTGGAAAGACCCTATCTACAATGACAGCTGGATGTGGCATAAGGCTGGACACTTGGGACTGAGAGGATTGGTGAGATTGGGTGAGCAAATGCAGACCCTTTCAAGCAATAATGCATGTCCCCCATTCCATGGGTCCCAACTCTCCAGGTTCAAGGGAATATTACTACAGCTATAACATGTACAGGAAACCTAGAGAATGGACACACTGTGAATACGAAAGGTTTCTAAAACTCAACGAATAGTCCCTCTCCTGGTGCTCCAGTTTGACTTTCCAACTGCCTTACTATCAATCTCCCAACTTGGAGAGACAGGCCCTTTAACCTCCTGGTTTGCACAGGTTCCCAATTTGGCAGAGGATGGAAGGGACGAGGGAGAACCCATGAGAGAGTAGCTGTTAGGCATTTGGACGGGCACATGTCACTCTAATTTCCCGGCAGGAAGAAGAATTAACCAAAGTCTCAGCCACCCACCGGGAACCAGTAAAGGACATGATCCAAAATTTTGGACTTGCGTTCAGCTCACAAAAAACGAGTTGAGAAATGGAGCTCAGGGGCACAGCAATTCACAAACTGGCAGAGTGATAAAGGACAACTATCGTCCAAAAATCTGTTGAGGGAAGTCAACGAGGCGGACTTGAAAGTGAGGCAAAATAGCAGGAAACAGATTTCAAGAGGTACCTTGGAATCGCCTGTAAAGCACAGGAAGAGGGGCACAACTTGGACAATGGTGCACTTGGCCAAAAAGGGCGTATGCGTTTTCTCCTGAATATATTCAGGAGAAAACGCATACGCCCTGTTTGGCCAAGCAAGCAAGCGGGCAATGCAAATCTGCACTACAAAGAAGTATCACTTCCCACCGGTCAAAAGGGACATCCACAAAATGTGTGAAAACCAGAAAGGCAAGACAGGCCCTGGAGAACAGGGAGCCTTGTTATGCTGATGGGCGGGATGTAAATTGCCAACTGCCTCACTGGAGGAGTGCATTGTGTTCCCTAAAACAAGTAAACAACAGAGCTACAGAGCCAAGGCCACTTCCAGTCTAGGGAATATACCTGGGGAAAACTGAAAATCAATAAGAAAGAGCCACCTCCAAATTTAGGGCTGCACTGGCTACAAGAACCTCAACTTGGGTACACCTTAAATATCCCAGGAAATATAAAAATGGTTCAAAACATTGTGGTACTTACGTACGATGGAATATCCCTCAGCCATGAAATCAATGTCATAAGACCAGTAGCAGCAAAGTGAGTGGATTCAGGTACGATGATTCTAAGTGAAATAAGTCACACAGAAAAAGAAACTTATCATAAGATATCACTTATGAAGATCCTGTAAACATGGCTACACGTGAACTGAGTTAGGAAAGAGAACAGAGTCTCACATTTAGAAAACACTCTTATGCCTGCATAAAGGGGAAGGAGAGGTGGGGTGATGCATAAAACCAGAGTTTGATATAAGCACAGGGACCGTTCCAAAAACCAACTTTGGAATAGACAAGACCTACACCTTCCTCAGTGAAAGAGACTCAAAACCCCATATTTCCCACAGAGGAATATATCTGACTAGTAAGAATCTTAAAACCTATGTATTGATATGACTCCATAAGGGAATCAAGTGTGTCTAGAGTGGCATAAACATGGCAGCGAGAATCAGCTCAAACCCACTATAAAAAGGAATTTCAAAAGCAAAACCAAAAAACAGGGAAATTCTTTACAATTCCTTCAGGGTGTCTGAGGAAACCTGGAAAGACCCTGTCTACAATGACAGCTGGATGTGGCATAAGGCTGGACACTTGGGACTGAGAGGATTGGTGAGATTGGGTGAGCAAATGCAGACCCTTTCAAGCAATAATGCATGGCCCCCATTCCATGGGTCCCAACTCTCCAGGTTCAAGGGAATATTACTACAGCTATAACATGTACAGGAAACCTAGAGAATGGACACACTGTGAATACGAAAGGTTTCTAAAACTCAACGAATAGTCCCTCTCCTGGTGCTCCAGTTTGACTTTCCAACTGCCTTACTATCAATCTCCCAACTTGGAGAGACAGGCCCTTTAACCTCCTGGTTTGGACAGGTTCCCAATTTGGCAGAGGATGGAAGGGACGAGGGAGAACCCATGAGAGAGTAGCTGTTAGGCATTTGGACGGGCACATGTCACTCTAATTTCCCGGCAGGAAGAAGAATTAACCAAAGTCTCGTCCACCCACCGGGAACCAGTATAGGACATGATCCAAAATTTTCGACTTGCGTTCAGCTCCCAAAAAACGAGTTGAGAAATGGAGCTCAGGGGCACAGCAATTCACAAACTGGCAGAGTGATAAAGGACAACTATCGTCCAAAAATCTGTTGAGGGAAGTCAACGAGGCGGACTTGAAAGCGAGGCAAAATAGCAGGAAACAGATTTCAAGAGGTACCTTGGAATCGCCTGTAAAGCACAGGAAGAGGGGCACAACTTGGACAATGGTGCACTTGGCCAAAAAGGGCGTATGCGTTTTCTCCTGAATATATTCAGGAGAAAACGCATACGCCCTTTTTGGCCAAGCAAGCAAGCGGGCAATGCAAATCTGCACTACAAAGAAGTATCACTTCCCACCGGTCAAAAGGGACATCCACAAAATGTGTAAAAACCAGAAAGGCAAGACAGGCCCTGGAGAACAGGGAGCCTTGTTATGCTGATGGGCGGGATGTAAATTGCCAACTGCCTCACTGGAGGAGTGCATTGTGTTCCCTAAAACAAGTAAACAACAGAGCTACAGAGCCAAGGCCACTTCCAGTCTAGGGAATATACCTGGGGAAAACTGAAAATCAATAAGAAAGAGCCACCTCCAAATTTAGGGCTGCACTGGCTACAAGAACCTCAACTTGGGTACACCTTAAATATCCCAGGAAATATAAAAATGGTTCAAAACATTGTGGTACTTACGTACGATGGAATATCCCTCAGCCATGAAATCAATGTCATACGACCAGTAGCAGCAAAGTGAGTGGATTCAGGTATGATGATTCTAAGTGAAATAAGTCACACAGAAAAAGAAACTTATCATAAGATATCACTTATGAAGATCCTGTAAACATGGCTACACGTGAACTGAGTTAGGAAAGAGAACAGAGTCTCACATTTAGAAAACACTCTTATGCCTGCATAAAGGGGAAGGAGAGGTGGGGTGATGCATAAAACCAGAGTTTGATATAAGCACAGGGACCGTTTCAAAAACCAACTTTGGAATAGACAAGACCTACACCTTCCTCAGTGAAAGAGACTCAAAACCCCATATTTCCCACAGAGGAATATATCTGACTAGTAAGAATCTTAAAACCTATGTATTGATATGTCTCCATAAGGGAATCAAGTGTGTCTAGAGTGGCATAAACATGGCAGCGAGAATCAGCTCAAACCCACTATAAAAAGGAATTTCAAAAGCAAAACCAAAAAACAGGGAAATTCTTTACAATTCCTTCAGGGTGTCTGAGGAAACCTGGAAAGACCCTATCTACAATGACAGCTGGATGTGGCATAAGGCTGGACACTTGGGACTGAGAGGATTGGTGAGATTGGGTGAGCAAATGCAGACCCTTTCAAGCAATAATGCATGTCCCCCATTCCATGGGTCCCAACTCTCCAGGTTCAAGGGAATATTACTACAGCTATAACATGTACAGGAAACCTAGAGAATGGACACACTGTGAATACGAAAGGTTTCTAAAACTCAACGAATAGTCCCTCTCCTGGTGCTCCAGTTTGACTTTCCAACTGCCTTACTATCAATCTCCCAACTTGGAGAGACAGGCCCTTTAACCTCCTGGTTTGCACAGGTTCCCAATTTGGCAGAGGATGGAAGGGACGAGGGAGAACCCATGAGAGAGTAGCTGTTAGGCATTTGGACGGGCACATGTCACTCTAATTTCCCGGCAGGAAGAAGAATTAACCAAAGTCTCAGCCACCCACCGGGAACCAGTAAAGGACATGATCCAAAATTTTGGACTTGCGTTCAGCTCACAAAAAACGAGTTGAGAAATGGAGCTCAGGGGCACAGCAATTCACAAACTGGCAGAGTGATAAAGGACAACTATCGTCCAAAAATCTGTTGAGGGAAGTCAACGAGGCGGACTTGAAAGTGAGGCAAAATAGCAGGAAACAGATTTCAAGAGGTACCTTGGAATCGCCTGTAAAGCACAGGAAGAGGGGCACAACTTGGACAATGGTGCACTTGGCCAAAAAGGGCGTATGCGTTTTCTCCTGAATATATTCAGGAGAAAACGCATACGCCCTTTTTGGCCAAGCAAGCAAGCGGGCAATGCAAATCTGCACTACAAAGAAGTATCACTTCCCACCGGTCAAAAGGGACATCCACAAAATGTGTGAAAACCAGAAAGGCAAGACAGGCCCTGGAGAACAGGGAGCCTTGTTATGCTGATGGGCGGGATGTAAATTGCCAACTGCCTCACTGGAGGAGTGCATTGTGTTCCCTAAAACAAGTAAACAACAGAGCTACAGAGCCAAGGCCACTTCCAGTCTAGGGAATATACCTGGGGAAAACTGAAAATCAATAAGAAAGAGCCACCTCCAAATTTAGGGCTGCACTGGCTACAAGAACCTCAACTTGGGTACACCTTAAATATCCCAGGAAATATAAAAATGGTTCAAAACATTGTGGTACTTACGTACGATGGAATATCCCTCAGCCATGAAATCAATGTCATAAGACCAGTAGCAGCAAAGTGAGTGGATTCAGGTACGATGATTCTAAGTGAAATAAGTCACACAGAAAAAGAAACTTATCATAAGATATCACTTATGAAGATCCTGTAAACATGGCTACACGTGAACTGAGTTAGGAAAGAGAACAGAGTCTCACATTTAGAAAACACTCTTATGCCTGCATAAAGGGGAAGGAGAGGTGGGGTGATGCATAAAACCAGAGTTTGATATAAGCACAGGGACCGTTCCAAAAACCAACTTTGGAATAGACAAGACCTACACCTTCCTCAGTGAAAGAGACTCAAAACCCCATATTTCCCGCAGAGGAATATATCTGACTAGTAAGAATCTTAAAACCTATGTATTGATATGACTCCATAAGGGAATCAAGTGTGTCTAGAGTGGCATAAACATGGCAGCGAGAATCAGCTCAAACCCACTATAAAAAGGAATTTCAAAAGCAAAACCAAAAAACAGGGAAATTCTTTACAATTCCTTCAGGGTGTCTGAGGAAACCTGGAAAGACCCTGTCTACAATGACAGCTGGATGTGGCATAAGGCTGGACACTTGGGACTGAGAGGATTGGTGAGATTGGGTGAGCAAATGCAGACCCTTTCAAGCAATAATGCATGGCCCCCATTCCATGGGTCCCAACTCTCCAGGTTCAAGGGAATATTACTACAGCTATAACATGTACAGGAAACCTAGAGAATGGACACACTGTGAATACGAAAGGTTTCTAAAACTCAACGAATAGTCCCTCTCCTGGTGCTCCAGTTTGACTTTCCAACTGCCTTACTATCAATCTCCCAACTTGGAGAGACAGGCCCTTTAACCTCCTGGTTTGGACAGGTTCCCAATTTGGCAGAGGATGGAAGGGACGAGGGAGAACCCATGAGAGAGTAGCTGTTAGGCATTTGGACGGGCACATGTCACTCTAATTTCCCGGCAGGAAGAAGAATTAACCAAAGTCTCGTCCACCCACCGGGAACCAGTATAGGACATGATCCAAAATTTTCGACTTGCGTTCAGCTCCCAAAAAACGAGTTGAGAAATGGAGCTCAGGGGCACAGCAATTCACAAACTGGCAGAGTGATAAAGGACAACTATCGTCCAAAAATCTGTTGAGGGAAGTCAACGAGGCGGACTTGAAAGCGAGGCAAAATAGCAGGAAACAGATTTCAAGAGGTACCTTGGAATCGCCTGTAAAGCACAGGAAGAGGGGCACAACTTGGACAATGGTGCACTTGGCCAAAAAGGGCGTATGCGTTTTCTCCTGAATATATTCAGGAGAAAACGCATACGCCCTTTTTGGCCAAGCAAGCAAGCGGGCAATGCAAATCTGCACTACAAAGAAGTATCACTTCCCACCGGTCAAAAGGGACATCCACAAAATGTGTAAAAACCAGAAAGGCAAGACAGGCCCTGGAGAACAGGGAGCCTTGTTATGCTGATGGGCGTGATGTAAATTGCCAACTGCCTCACTGGAGGAGTGCATTGTGTTCCCTAAAACAAGTAAACAACAGAGCTACAGAGCCAAGGCCACTTCCAGTCTAGGGAATATACCTTGGGAAAACTGAAAATCAATAAGAAAGAGCCACCTCCAAATTTAGGGCTGCACTGGCTACAAGAACCTCAACTTGGGTACACCTTAAATATCCCAGGAAATATAAAAATGGTTCAAAACATTGTGGTACTTACGTACGATGGAATATCCCTCAGCCATGAAATCAATGTCATAAGACCAGTAGCAGCAAAGTGAGTGGATTCAGGTACGATGATTCTAAGTGAAATAAGTCACACAGAAAAAGAAACTTATCATAAGATAGAACTTATGAAGATCCTGTAAACATGGCTACACGTGTACTGAGTTAGGAAAGAGAACAGAGTCTCACATTTAGAAAACACTCTTATGCCTGCATAAAGGGGAAGGAGAGGTGGGGTGATGCATAAAACCAGAGTTTGATATAAGCACAGGCACCGTTCCAAAAACCAACTTTGGAATAGACAAGACCTACACCTTCCTCAGTGAAAGAGACTCAAAACCCCATATTTCCCGCAGAGGAATATATCTGACTAGTAAGAATCTTAAAACCTATGTATTGATATGACTCCATAAGGGAATCAAGTGTGTCTAGAGTGGCATAAACATGGCAGCGAGAATCAGCTCAAACCCACTATAAAAAGGAATTTCAAAAGCAAAACCAAAAAACAGGGAAATTCTTTACAATTCCTTCAGGGTGTCTGAGGAAACCTGGAAAGACCCTGTCTACAATGACAGCTGGATGTGTCATAATGCTGGACACTTGGGACTGAGAGGATTGGTGAGATTGGGTGAGCAAATGCAGACCCTTTCAAGCAATAATGCATGGCCCCCATTCCATGGGTCCCAACTCTCCAGGTTCAAGGGAATATTACTACAGCTATAACATGTACAGGAAACCTAGAGAATGGACACACTGTGAATACGAAAGGTTTCTAAAACTCAACGAATAGTCCCTCTCCTGGTGCTCCAGTTTGACTTTCCAACTGCCTTACTATCAATCTCCCAACTTGGAGAGACAGGCCCTTTAACCTCCTGGTTTGCACAGGTTCCCAATTTGGCAGAGGATGGAAGGGACGAGGGAGAACCCATGAGAGAGTAGCTGTTAGGCATTTGGACGGGCACATGTCACTCTAATTTCCCGGCAGGAAGAAGAATTAACCAAAGTCTCAGCCACCCACCGGGAACCAGTATAGGACATGATCCAAAATTTTGGACTTGCGTTCAGCTCACAAAAAACGAGTTGAGAAATGGAGCTCAGGGGCACAGCAATTCACAAACTGGCAGAGTGATAAAGGACAACTATCGTCCGAAAATCTGTTGAGGGAAGTCAACGAGGCGGACTTGAAAGCGAGGCAAAATAGCAGGAAACAGATTTCAAGAGGTACCTTGGAATCGCCTGTAAAGCACAGGAAGAGGGGCACAACTTGGACAATGGTGCACTTGGCCAAAAAGGGCGTATGCGTTTTCTCCTGAATATATTCAGGAGAAAACGCATACGCCCTTTTTGGCCAAGCAAGCAAGCGGGCAATGCAAATCTGCACTACAAAGAAGTATCACTTCCCACCGGTCAAAAGGGACATCCACAAAATGTGTGAAAACCAGAAAGGCAAGACAGGCCCTGGAGAACAGGGAGCCTTGTTATGCTGATGGGCGGGATGTAAATTGCCAACTGCCTCACTGGAGGAGTGCATTGTGTTCCCTAAAACAAGTAAACAACAGAGCTACAGAGCCAAGGCCACTTCCAGTCTAGGGAATATACCTGGGGAAAACTGAAAATCAATAAGAAAGAGCCACCTCCAAATTTAGGGCTGCACTGGCTACAAGAACCTCAACTTGGGTACACCTTAAATATCCCAGGAAATATAAAAATGGTTCAAAACATTGTGGTACTTACGTACGATGGAATATCCCTCAGCCATGAAATCAATGTCATAAGACCAGTAGCAGCAAAGTGAGTGGATTCAGGTACGATGATTCTAAGTGAAATAAGTCACACAGAAAAAGAAACTTATCATAAGATATCACTTATGAAGATCCTGTAAACATGGCTACACGTGAACTGAGTTAGGAAAGAGAACAGAGTCTCACATTTAGAAAACACTCTTATGCCTGCATAAAGAGGAAGGAGAGGTGGGGTGATGCATAAAACCAGAGTTTGATATAAGCACAGGGACCGTTCCAAAAACCAACTTTGGAATAGACAAGACCTACACCTTCCTCAGTGAAAGAGACTCAAAACCCCATATTTCCCGCAGAGGAATATATCTGACTAGTAAGAATCTTAAAACCTATGTATTGATATGACTCCATAAGGGAATCAAGTGTGTCTAGAGTGGCATAAACATGGCAGCGAGAATCAGCTCAAACCCACTATAAAAAGGAATTTCAAAAGCAAAACCAAAAAACAGGGAAATTCTTTACAATTCCTTCAGGGTGTCTGAGGAAACCTGGAAAGACCCTGTCTACAATGACAGCTGGATGTGTCATAAGGCTGGACACTTGGGACTGAGAGGATTGGTGAGATTGGGTGAGCAAATGCAGACCCTTTCAAGCAATAATGCATGGCCCCCATTCCATGGGTCCCAACTCTCCAGGTTCAAGGGAATATTACTACAGCTATAACATGTACAGGAAACCTAGAGAATGGACACACTGTGAATATGAAAGGTTTCTAAAACTCAACGAATAGTCCCTCTCCTGGTGCTCCAGTTTGACTTTCCAACTGCCTTACTATCAATCTCCCAACTTGGAGAGACAGGCCCTTTAACCTCCTGGTTTGGACAGGTTCCCAATTTGGCAGAGGATGGAAGGGACGAGGGAGAACCCATGAGAGAGTAGCTGTTAGGCATTTGGACGGGCACATGTCACTCTAATTTCCCGGCAGGAAGAAGAATTAACCAAAGTCTCATCCACCCACCGGGAACCAGTATAGGACATGATCCAAAATTTTCGACTTGCGTTCAGCTCCCAAAAAACGAGTTGAGAAATGGAGCTCAGGGGCACAGCAATTCACAAACTGGCAGAGTGATAAAGGACAACTATCGTCCAAAAATCTGTTGAGGGAAGTCAACGAGGCGGACTTGAAAGCGAGGCAAAATAGCAGGAAACAGATTTCAAGAGGTACCTTGGAATCGCCTGTAAAGCACAGGAAGAGGGGCACAACTTGGACAATGGTGCACTTGGCCAAAAAGGGCGTATGCGTTTTCTCCTGAATATATTCAGGAGAAAACGCATACGCCCTTTTTGGCCAAGCAAGCAAGCGGGCAATGCAAATCTGCACTACAAAGAAGTATCACTTCCCACCGGTCAAAAGGGACATCCACAAAATGTGTAAAAACCAGAAAGGCAAGACAGGCCCTGGAGAACAGGGAGCCTTGTTATGCTGATAGGCGGGATGTAAATTGCCAACTGCCTCACTGGAGGAGTGCATTGTGTTCCCTAAAACAAGTAAACAACAGAGCTACAGAGCCAAGGCCACTTCCAGTCTAGGGAATATACCTTGGGAAAACTGAAAATCAATAAGAAAGAGCCACCTCCAAATTTAGGGCTGCACTGACTACAAGAACCTCAACTTGGGTACACCTTAAATATCCCAGGAAATATAAAAATGGTTCAAAACACTGTGGTACTTACGTACGATGGAATATCCCTCAGCCATGAAATCAATGTCATAAGACCAGTAGCAGCAAAGTGAGTGGATTCAGGTACGATGATTCTAAGTGAAATAAGTCACACAGAAAAAGAAACTTATCATAAGATAGAACTTATGAAGATCCTGTAAACATGGCTACACGTGTACTGAGTTAGGAAAGACAACAGAGTCTCACATTTAGAAAACACTCTTATGCCTGCATAAAGGGGAAGGAGAGGTGGGGTGATGCATAAAACCAGAGTTTTATATAAGCACAGGCACCGTTCCAAAAACCAACTTTGGAATAGACAAGACCTACACCTTCCTCAGTGAAAGAGACTCAAAACCCCATATTTCCCGCAGAGGAAAATATCTGACTAGTAAGAATCTTAAAACCTATGTATTGATATGACTCCATAAGGGAATCATGTGTGTCTAGAGTGGCATAAACATGGCAGCGAGAATCAGCTCAAACCCACTATAAAAAGGAATTTCAAAAGCAAAACCAAAAAACAGGGAAATTCTTTACAATTCCTTCAGGGTGTCTGAGGAAACCTGGAAAGACCCTGTCTACAATGATAGCTGGATGTGGCATAAGGCTGGACACTTGGGACTGAGAGGATTGGTGAGATTGGGTGAGCAAATGCAGACCCTTTCAAGCAATAATGCATGGCCCCCATTCCATGGGTCCCAACTCTCCAGGTTCAAGGGAATATTACTACAGCTATAACATGTACAGGAAACCTAGAGAATGGACACACTGTGAATACGAACGGTTTCTAAAACTCAACGAATAGTCCCTCTCCTGGTGCTCCAGTTTGACTTTCCAACTGCCTTACTATCAATCTCCCAACTTGGAGAGACAGGCCCTTTAACCTCCTGGTTTGCACAGGTTCCCAATTTGGCAGAGGATGGAAGGGACGAGGGAGAACCCATGAGAGAGTAGCTGTTAGGCATTTGGACGGGCACATGTCACTCTAATTTCCCGGCAGGAAGAAGAATTAACCAAAGTCTCAGCCACCCACCGGGAACCAGTATAGGACATGATCCAAAATTTTGGACTTGCGTTCAGCTCACAAAAAACGAGTTGAGAAATGGAGCTCAGGGGCACAGCAATTCACAAACTGGCAGAGTGATAAAGGACAACTATCGTCCAAAAATCTGTTGAGGGAAGTCAACGAGGCGGACTTGAATGTGAGGCAAAATAGCAGGAAACAGATTTCAAGAGGTACGTTGGAATCGCCTGTAAAGCACAGGAAGAGGGGCACAACTTGGACAATGGTGCACTTGGCCAAAAAGGGCGTATGCGTTTTCTCCTGAATATATTCAGGAGAAAACGCATACGCCCTTTTTGGCCAAGCAAGCAAGCGGGCAATGCAAATCTGCACTACAAAGAAGTATCACTTCCCACCGGTCAAAAGGGACATCCACAAAATGTGTAAAAACCAGAAAGGCAAGACAGGCCCTGGAGAACAGGGAGCCTTGTTATGCTGATGGGCGGGATGTAAATTGCCAACTGCCTCACTGGAGGAGTGCATTGTGTTCCCTAAAACAAGTAAACAACAGAGCTACAGAGCCAAGGCCACTTCCAGTCTAGGGAATATACCTTGGGAAAACTGAAAATCAATAAGAAAGAGCCACCTCCAAATTTAGGGCTGCACTGGCTACAAGAACCTCAACTTGGGTACACCTTAAATATCTCAGGAAATATAAAAATGGTTCAAAACATTGTGGTACTTACGTACGATGGAATATCCCTCAGCCATGAAATCAATGTCATAAGACCAGTAGCAGCAAAGTGAGTGGATTCAGGTACGATGATTCTAAGTGAAATAAGTCACACAGAAAAAGAAACTTATCATAAGATAGAACTTATGAAGATCCTGTAAACATGGCCACACGTGTACTGAGTTAGGAAAGAGAACAGAGTCTCACATTTAGAAAACACTCTTATGCCTGCATAAAGGGGAAGGAGAGGTGGGGTGATGCATAAAACCAGAGTTTGATATAAGCACAGGCACCGTTCCAAAAACCAACTTTGGAATAGACAAGACCTACACCTTCCTCAGTGAAAGAGACTCAAAACCCCATATTTCCCGCAGAGGAATATATCTGACTAGTAAGAATCTTAAAACCTATGTATTGATATGACTCCATAAGGGAATCAAGTGTGTCTAGAGTGGCATAAACATGGCAGCGAGAATCAGCTCAAACCCACTATAAAAAGGAATTTCAAAAGCAAAACCAAAAAACAGGGAAATTCTTTACAATTCCTTCAGGGTGTCTGAGGAAACCTGGAAAGACCCTGTCTACAATGACAGCTGGATGTGTCATAAGGCTGGACACTTGGGACTGAGAGGATTGGTGAGATTGGGTGAGCAAATGCAGACCCTTTCAAGCAATAATGCATGGCCCCCATTCCATGGGTCCCAACTCTCCAGGTTCAAGGGAATATTACTACAGCTATAACATGTACAGGAAACCTAGAGAATGGACACACTGTGAATACGAAAGGTTTCTAAAACTCAACGAATAGTCCCTCTCCTGGTGCTCCAGTTTGACTTTCCAACTGCCTTACTATCAATCTCCCAACTTGGAGAGACAGGCCCTTTAACCTCCTGGTTTGCACAGGTTCCCAATTTGGCAGAGGATGGAAGGGACGAGGGAGAACCCATGAGAGAGTAGCTGTTAGGCATTTGGACGGGCACATGTCACTCTAATTTCCCGGCAGGAAGAAGAATTAACCAAAGTCTCAGCCACCCACCGGGAACCAGTATAGGACATGATCCAAAATTTTGGACTTGCGTTCAGCTCACAAAAAACGAGTTGAGAAATGGAGCTCAGGGGCACAGCAATTCACAAACTGGCAGAGTGATAAAGGACAACTATCGTCCGAAAATCTGTTGAGGGAAGTCAACGAGGCGGACTTGAAAGCGAGGCAAAATAGCAGGAAACAGATTTCAAGAGGTACCTTGGAATCGCCTGTAAAGCACAGGAAGAGGGGCACAACTTGGACAATGGTGCACTTGGCCAAAAAGGGCGTATGCGTTTTCTCCTGAATATATTCAGGAGAAAACGCATACGCCCTTTTTGGCCAAGCAAGCAAGCGGGCAATGCAAATCTGCACTACAAAGAAGTATCACTTCCCACCGGTCAAAAGGGACATCCACAAAATGTGTGAAAACCAGAAAGGCAAGACAGGCCCTGGAGAACAGGGAGCCTTGTTATGCTGATGGGCGGGATGTAAATTGCCAACTGCCTCACTGGAGGAGTGCATTGTGTTCCCTAAAACAAGTAAACAACAGAGCTACAGAGCCAAGGCCACTTCCAGTCTAGGGAATATACCTTGGGAAAACTGAAAATCAATAAGAAAGAGCCACCTCCAAATTTAGGGCTGCACTGGCTACAAGAACCTCAACTTGGGTACACCTTAAATATCCCAGGAAATATAAAAATGGTTCAAAACATTGTGGTACTTACGTACGATGGAATATCCCTCAGCCATGAAATCAATGTCATAAGACCAGTAGCAGCAAAGTGAGTGGATTCAGGTACGATGATTCTAAGTGAAATAAGTCACACAGAAAAAGAAACTTATCATAAGATAGAACTTATGAAGATCCTGTAAACATGGCCACACGTGTACTGAGTTAGGAAAGAGAACAGAGTCTCACATTTAGAAAACACTCTTATGCCTGCATAAAGGGGAAGGAGAGGTGGGGTGATGCATAAAACCAGAGTTTGATATAAGCACAGGCACCGTTCCAAAAACCAACTTTGGAATAGACAAGACCTACACCTTCCTCAGTGAAAGAGACTCAAAACCCCATATTTCCCGCAGAGGAATATATCTGACTAGTAAGAATCTTAAAACCTATGTATTGATATGACTCCATAAGGGAATCAAGTGTGTCTAGAGTGGCATAAACATGGCAGCGAGAATCAGCTCAAACCCACTATAAAAAGGAATTTCAAAAGCAAAACCAAAAAACAGGGAAATTCTTTACAATTCCTTCAGGGTGTCTGAGGAAACCTGGAAAGACCCTGTCTACAATGACAGCTGGATGTGTCATAAGGCTGGACACTTGGGACTGAGAGGATTGGTGAGATTGGGTGAGCAAATGCAGACCCTTTCAAGCAATAATGCATGGCCCCCATTCCATGGGTCCCAACTCTCCAGGTTCAAGGGAATATTACTACAGCTATAACATGTACAGGAAACCTAGAGAATGGACACACTGTGAATACGAAAGGTTTCTAAAACTCAACGAATAGTCCCTCTCCTGGTGCTCCAGTTTGACTTTCCAACTGCCTTACTATCAATCTCCCAACTTGGAGAGACAGGCCCTTTAACCTCCTGGTTTGCACAGGTTCCCAATTTGGCAGAGGATGGAAGGGACGAGGGAGAACCCATGAGAGAGTAGCTGTTAGGCATTTGGACGGGCACATGTCACTCTAATTTCCCGGCAGGAAGAAGAATTAACCAAAGTCTCAGCCACCCACCGGGAACCAGTATAGGACATGATCCAAAATTTTGGACTTGCGTTCAGCTCACAAAAAACGAGTTGAGAAATGGAGCTCAGGGGCACAGCAATTCACAAACTGGCAGAGTGATAAAGGACAACTATCGTCCGAAAATCTGTTGAGGGAAGTCAACGAGGCGGACTTGAAAGCGAGGCAAAATAGCAGGAAACAGATTTCAAGAGGTACCTTGGAATCGCCTGTAAAGCACAGGAAGAGGGGCACAACTTGGACAATGGTGCACTTGGCCAAAAAGGGCGTATGCGTTTTCTCCTGAATATATTCAGGAGAAAACGCATACGCCCTTTTTGGCCAAGCAAGCAAGCGGGCAATGCAAATCTGCACTACAAAGAAGTATCACTTCCCACCGGTCAAAAGGGACATCCACAAAATGTGTGAAAACCAGAAAGGCAAGACAGGCCCTGGAGAACAGGGAGCCTTTTTATGCTGATGGGCGGGATGTAAATTGCCAACTGCCTCACTGGAGGAGTGCATTGTGTTCCCTAAAACAAGTAAACAACAGAGCTACAGAGCCAAGGCCACTTCCAGTCTAGGGAATATACCTGGGGAAAACTGAAAATCAATAAGAAAGAGCCACCTCCAAATTTAGGGCTGCACTGGCTACAAGAACCTCAACTTGGGTACACCTTAAATATCCCAGGAAATATAAAAATGGTTCAAAACATTGTGGTACTTACGTACGATGGAATATCCCTCAGCCATGAAATCAATGTCATAAGACCAGTAGCAGCAAAGTGAGTGGATTCAGGTACGATGATTCTAAGTGAAATAAGTCACACAGAAAAAGAAATTTATCATAAGATATCACTTATGAAGATCCTGTAAACATGGCTACACGTGAACTGAGTTAGGAAAGAGAACAGAGTCTCACATTTAGAAAACACTCTTATGCCTGCATAAAGGGGTGGGAGAGGTGGGGTGATGCATAAAACCAGAGTTTGATATAAGCACAGGGACCGTTCCAAAAACCAACTTTGGAATAGACAAGACCTACACCTTCCTCAGTGAAAGAGACTCAAAACCCCATATTTCCCGCAGAGGAATATATCTGACTAGTAAGAATCTTAAAACCTATGTATTGATATGACCCCATAAGGGAATCAAGTGTGTCTAGAGTGGCATAAACATGGCAGCGAGAATCAGCTCAAACCCACTATAAAAAGGAATTTCAAAAGCAAAACCAAAAAACAGGGAAATTCTTTACAATTCCTTCAGGGTGTCTGAGGAAACCTGGAAAGACCCTGTCTACAATGACAGCTGGATGTGTCATAAGGCTGGACACTTGGGACTGAGAGGATTGGTGAGATTGGGTGAGCAAATGCAGACCCTTTCAAGCAATAATGCATGGCCCCCATTCCATGGGTCCCAACTCTCCAGGTTCAAGGGAATATTACTACAGCTATAACATGTACAGGAAACCTAGAGAATGGACACACTGTGAATATGAAAGGTTTCTAAAACTCAACGAATAGTCCCTCTCCTGGTGCTCCAGTTTGACTTTCCAACTGCCTTACTATCAATCTCCCAACTTGGAGAGACAGGCCCTTTAACCTCCTGGTTTGGACACGTTCCCAATTTGGCAGAGGATGGAAGGGACGAGGGAGAACCCATGAGAGAGTAGCTGTTAGGCATTTGGACGGGCACATGTCACTCTAATTTCCCGGCAGGAAGAAGAATTAACCAAAGTCTCATCCACCCACCGGGAACCAGTATAGGACATGATCCAAAATTTTCGACTTGCATTCAGCTCCCAAAAAACGAGTTGAGAAATGGAGCTCAGGGGCACAGCAATTCACAAACTGGCAGAGTGATAAAGGACAACTATCGTCCAAAAATCTGTTGAGGGAAGTCAACGAGGCGGACTTGAAAGCGAGGCAAAATAGCAGGAAACAGATTTCAAGAGGTACCTTGGAATCGCCTGTAAAGCACAGGAAGAGGGGCACAACTTGGACAATGGTGCACTTGGCCAAAAAGGGCGTATGCGTTTTCTCCTGAATATATTCAGGAGAAAACGCATACGCCCTTTTTGGCCAAGCAAGCAAGCGGGCAATGCAAATCTGCACTACAAAGAAGTATCACTTCCCACCGGTCAAAAGGGACATCCACAAAATGTGTAAAAACCAGAAAGGCAAGACAGGCCCTGGAGAACAGGGAGCCTTGTTATGCTGATAGGCGGGATGTAAATTGCCAACTGCCTCACTGGAGGAGTGCATTGTGTTCCCTAAAACAAGTAAACAACAGAGCTACAGAGCCAAGGCCACTTCCAGTCTAGGGAATATACCTTGGGAAAACTGAAAATCAATAAGAAAGAGCCACCTCCAAATTTAGGGCTGCACTGGCTACAAGAACCTCAACTTGGGTACAGCTTAAATATCCCAGGAAATATAAAAATGGTTCAAAACATTGTGGTACTTACGTACGATGGAATATCCCTCAGCCATGAAATCAATGTCATAAGACCAGTAGCAGCAAAGTGAGTGGATTCAGGTACGATGATTCTAAGTGAAATAAGTCACACAGAAAAAGAAACTTATCATAAGATAGAACTTATGAAGATCCTGTAAACATGGCTACACGTGTACTGAGTTAGGAAAGACAACAGAGTCTCACATTTAGAAAACACTCTTATGCCTGCATAAAGGGGAAGGAGAGGTGGGGTGATGCATAAAACCAGAGTTTGATATAAACACAGGGACCGTTCCAAAAACCAACTTTGGAATAGACAAGACCTACACCTTCCTCAGTGAAAGAGACTCAAAACCCCATATTTCCCGCAGAGGAATATATCTGACTAGTAAGAATCTTAAAACCTATGTATTCATATGACTCCATAAGGGAATCAAGTGTGTCTAGAGTGGCATAAACATGGCAGCGAGAATCAGCTCAAACCCACTATAAAAAGGAATTTCAAAACCAAAACCAAAAAACAGGGAAATTCTTTACAATTCCTTCAGGGTGTCTGAGGAAACCTGGAAAGACCCTGTCTACAATGACAGCTGGATGTGGCATAAGGCTGGACACTTGGGACTGAGAGGATTGGTGAGATTGGGTGAGCAAATGCAGACCCTTTCAAGCAATAATGCATGGCCCCCATTCCATGGGTCCCAACTCTCCAGGTTCAAGGGAATATTACTACAGCTATAACATGTACAGGAAACCTAGAGAATGGACACACTGTGAATACGAAAGGTTTCTAAAACTCAACGAATAGTCCCTCTCCTGGTGCTCCAGTTTGACTTTCCAAATGCCTTACTATCAATCTCCTAACTTGGAGAGACAGGCCCTTTAACCTCCTGGTTTGCACAGGTTCCCAATTTGGCAGAGGATGGAAGGGACGAGGGAGAACCCATGAGAGAGTAGCTGTTAGGCATTTGGACGGGCACATGTCACTCTAATTTCCCGGCAGGAAGAAGAATTAACCAAAGTCTCAGCCACCCACCGGGAACCAGTATAGGACATGATCCAAAATTTTGGACTTGCGTTCAGCTCACAAAAAACGAGTTGAGAAATGGAGCTCAGGGGCACAGCAATTCACAAACTGGCAGAGTGATAAAGGACAACTATCGTCCGAAAATCTGTTGAGGGAAGTCAACGAGGCGGACTTGAAAGCGAGGCAAAATAGCAGGAAACAGATTTCAAGAGGTACCTTGGAATCGCCTGTAAAGCACAGGAAGAGGGGCACAACTTGGACAATGGTGCACTTGGCCAAAAAGGGCGTATGCGTTTTCTCCTGAATATATTCAGGAGAAAACGCATAAGCCCTTTTTGGCCAAGCAAGCAAGCGGGCAATGCAAATCTGCACTACAAAGAAGTATCACTTCCCACCGGTCAAAAGGGACATCCACAAAATGTGTAAAAACCAGAAAGGCAAGACAGGCCCTGGAGAACTGGGAGCCTTGTTATGCTGATGGGCGGGATGTCAATTGCCAACTGCCTCACTGGAGGAGTGCATTGTGTTCCCTAAAACAAGTAAACAACAGAGCTACAGAGCCAAGGCCACTTCCAGTCTAGGGAATATACCTGGGGAAAACTGAAAATCAATAAGAAAGAGCCACCTCCAAATTTAGGGCTGCACTGACTACAAGAACCTCAACTTGGGTACACCTTAAATATCCCAGGAAATATAAAAATGGTTCAAAACATTGTGGTACTTACGTACGATGGAATATCCCTCAGCCATGAAATCAATGTCATACGACCAGTAGCAGCAAAGTGAGTGGATTCAGGTACGATGATTCTAAGTGAAATAAGTCACACAGAAAAAGAAACTTATCATAAGATAGAACTTATGAAGATCCTGTAAACATGGCCACACGTGTACTGAGTTAGGAAAGAGAACAGAGTCTCACATTTAGAAAACACTCTTATGCCTGCATAAAGGGGAAGGAGAGGTGGGGTGATGCATAAAACCAGAGTTTGATATAAGCACAGGCACCGTTCCAAAAACCAACTTTGGAATAGACAAGACCTACACCTTCCTCAGTGAAAGAGACTCAAAACCCCATATTTCCCGCAGAGGAATATATCTGACTAGTAAGAATCTTAAAACCTATGTATTGATATGACTCCATAAGGGAATCAAGTGTGTCTAGAGTGGCATAAACATGGCAGCGAGAATCAGCTCAAACCCACTATAAAAAGGAATTTCAAAAGCAAAACCAAAAAACAGGGAAATTCTTTACAATTCCTTCAGGGTGTCTGAGGAAACCTGGAAAGACCCTGTCTACAATGACAGCTGGATGTGTCATAAGGCTGGACACTTGGGACTGAGAGGATTGGTGAGATTGGGTGAGCAAATGCAGACCCTTTCAAGCAATAATGCATGGCCCCCATTCCATGGGTCCCAACTCTCCAGGTTCAAGGGAATATTACTACAGCTATAACATGTACAGGAAACCTAGAGAATGGACACACTGTGAATACGAAAGGTTTCTAAAACTCAACGAATAGTCCCTCTCCTGGTGCTCCAGTTTGACTTTCCAACTGCCTTACTATCAATCTCCCAACTTGGAGAGACAGGCCCTTTAACCTCCTGGTTTGCACAGGTTCCCAATTTGGCAGAGGATGGAAGGGACGAGGGAGAACCCATGAGAGAGTAGCTGTTAGGCATTTGGACGGGCACATGTCACTCTAATTTCCCGGCAGGAAGAAGAATTAACCAAAGTCTCAGCCACCCACCGGGAACCAGTATAGGACATGATCCAAAATTTTGGACTTGCGTTCAGCTCACAAAAAACGAGTTGAGAAATGGAGCTCAGGGGCACAGCAATTCACAAACTGGCAGAGTGATAAAGGACAACTATCGTCCGAAAATCTGTTGAGGGAAGTCAACGAGGCGGACTTGAAAGCGAGGCAAAATAGCAGGAAACAGATTTCAAGAGGTACCTTGGAATCGCCTGTAAAGCACAGGAAGAGGGGCACAACTTGGACAATGGTGCACTTGGCCAAAAAGGGCGTATGCGTTTTCTCCTGAATATATTCAGGAGAAAACGCATACGCCCTTTTTGGCCAAGCAAGCAAGCGGGCAATGCAAATCTGCACTACAAAGAAGTATCACTTCCCACCGGTCAAAAGGGACATCCACAAAATGTGTGAAAACCAGAAAGGCAAGACAGGCCCTGGAGAACAGGGAGCCTTGTTATGCTGATGGGCGGGATGTAAATTGCCAACTGCCTCACTGGAGGAGTGCATTGTGTTCCCTAAAACAAGTAAACAACAGAGCTACAGAGCCAAGGCCACTTCCAGTCTAGGGAATATACCTGGGGAAAACTGAAAATCAATAAGAAAGAGCCACCTCCAAATTTAGGGCTGCACTGGCTACAAGAACCTCAACTTGGGTACACCTTAAATATCCCAGGAAATATAAAAATGGTTCAAAACATTGTGGTACTTACGTACGATGGAATATCCCTCAGCCATGAAATCAATGTCATAAGACCAGTAGCAGCAAAGTGAGTGGATTCAGGTACGATGATTCTAAGTGAAATAAGTCACACAGAAAAAGAAACTTATCATAAGATATCACTTATGAAGATCCTGTAAACATGGCTACACGTGAACTGAGTTAGGAAAGAGAACAGAGTCTCACATTTAGAAAACACTCTTATGCCTGCATAAAGGGGTGGGAGAGGTGGGGTGATGCATAAAACCAGAGTTTGATATAAGCACAGGGACCGTTCCAAAAACCAACTTTGGAATAGACAAGACCTACACCTTCCTCAGTGAAAGAGACTCAAAACCCCATATTTCCCGCAGAGGAATATATCTGACTAGTAAGAATCTTAAAACCTATGTATTGATATGACCCCATAAGGGAATCAAGTGTGTCTAGAGTGGCATAAACATGGCAGCGAGAATCAGCTCAAACCCACTATAAAAAGGAATTTCAAAAGCAAAACCAAAAAACAGGGAAATTCTTTACAATTCCTTCAGGGTGTCTGAGGAAACCTGGAAAGACCCTGTCTACAATGACAGCTGGATGTGTCATAAGGCTGGACACTTGGGACTGAGAGGATTGGTGAGATTGGGTGAGCAAATGCAGACCCTTTCAAGCAATAATGCATGGCCCCCATTCCATGGGTCCCAACTCTCCAGGTTCAAGGGAATATTACTACAGCTATAACATGTACAGGAAACCTAGAGAATGGACACACTGTGAATATGAAAGGTTTCTAAAACTCAACGAATAGTCCCTCTCCTGGTGCTCCAGTTTGACTTTCCAACTGCCTTACTATCAATCTCCCAACTTGGAGAGACAGGCCCTTTAACCTCCTGGTTTGGACACGTTCCCAATTTGGCAGAGGATGGAAGGGACGAGGGAGAACCCATGAGAGAGTAGCTGTTAGGCATTTGGACGGGCACATGTCACTCTAATTTCCCGGCAGGAAGAAGAATTAACCAAAGTCTCATCCACCCACCGGGAACCAGTATAGGACATGATCCAAAATTTTCGACTTGCATTCAGCTCCCAAAAAACGAGTTGAGAAATGGAGCTCAGGGGCACAGCAATTCACAAACTGGCAGAGTGATAAAGGACAACTATCGTCCAAAAATCTGTTGAGGGAAGTCAACGAGGCGGACTTGAAAGCGAGGCAAAATAGCAGGAAACAGATTTCAAGAGGTACCTTGGAATCGCCTGTAAAGCACAGGAAGAGGGGCACAACTTGGACAATGGTGCACTTGGCCAAAAAGGGCGTATGCGTTTTCTCCTGAATATATTCAGGAGAAAACGCATACGCCCTTTTTGGCCAAGCAAGCAAGCGGGCAATGCAAATCTGCACTACAAAGAAGTATCACTTCCCACCGGTCAAAAGGGACATCCACAAAATGTGTAAAAACCAGAAAGGCAAGACAGGCACTGGAGAACAGGGAGCCTTGTTATGCTGATGGGCGGGATGTAAATTGCCAACTGCCTCACTGCAGGAGTGCATTGTGTTCCCTAAAACAAGTAAACAACAGAGCTACAGAGCCAAGGCCACTTCCAGTCTAGGGAATATACCTGGGGAAAACTGAAAATCAATAAGAAAGAGCCACCTCCAAATTTAGGGCTGCACTGACTACAAGAACCTCAACTTGGGTACACCTTAAATATCCCAGGAAATATAAAAATGGTTCAAAACATTGTGGTACTTACGTACGATGGAATATCCCTCAGCCATGAAATCAATGTCATACGACCAGTAGCAGCAAAGTGAGTGGATTCAGGTACGATGATTCTAAGTGAAATAAGTCACACAGAAAAAGAAACTTATCATAAGATATCACTTAGGAAGATCCTGTAAACATGGCTACACGTGAACTGAGTTAGGAAAGAGAACAGAGTCTCACATTTAGAAAACACTCTCATGCCTGCATAAAGGGTAAGGAGAGGTGGGGTGATGCATAAAACCAGAGTTTGATATAAGCACAGGGACCGTTTCAAAAACCAACTTTGGAATTGACAAGACCGACACCTTCCTCAGTGAAAGAGACTCAAAACCCCATATTTCCCACAGAGGAATATATCTGACTAGTAAGAATCTTAAAACCTATGTATTGATATGTCTCCATAAGGGAATCAAGTGTGTCTAGAGTGGCATAAACATGGCAGCGAGAATCAGCTCAAACCGACTATAAAAAGGAATTTCAAAAGCAAAACCAAAAAACAGGGAAATTCTTTACAATTCCTTCAGGGTGTCTGAGGAAACCTGGAAAGACCCTATCTACAATGACAGCTGGATGTGGCATAAGGCTGGACACTTGGGACTGAGAGGATTGGTGAGATTGGGTGAGCAAATGCAGACCCTTTCAAGCAATAATGCATGGCCCCCATTCCATGGGTCCCAACTCTCCAGGTTCAAGGGAATATTACTACAGCTATAACATGTACAGGAAACCTAGATAATGGACAAACTGGGAATACGAAAGGTTTCTAAAACTCAACGAATAGTCCCTCTCCTGGTGCTCCAGTTTGACTTTCCAACTGCCTTACTATCAATCTCCCAACTTGGAGAGACAGGCCCTTTAACCTCCTGGTTTGCACAGGTTCCCAATTTGGCAGAGGATGGAAGGGACGAGGGAGAACCCATGAGAGAGTAGCTGTTAGGCATTTGGACGGGCACATGTCACTCTAATTTCCCGGCAGGAAGAAGAATTAACCAAAGTCTCAGCCACCCACCGGGAACCAGTATAGGACAGGATCCAAAATTTTGGACTTGCGTTCAGCTCACAAAAAACGAGTTGAGAAATGGAGCTCAGGGGCACAGCAATTCACAAACTGGCAGAGTGATAAAGGACAACTATCGTCCAAAAATCTGTTGAGGGAAGTCAACGAGGCGGACTTGAAAGTGAGGCAAAATAGCAGGAAACAGATTTCAAGAGGTACGTTGGAATCGCCTGTAAAGCACAGGAAGAGGGGCACAACTTGGACAATGGTGCACTTGGCCAAAAAGGGTGTATGCGTTTTCTCCTGAATATATTCAGGAGAAAATGCATACGCCCTTTTTGGCCAAGCAAGCAAGCGGGCAATGCAAATCTGCACTACAAAGAAGTATCACTTCCCACCGGTCAAAAGGGACATCCACAAAATGTGTAAAAACCAGAAAGGCAAGACAGGCCCTGGAGAACAGGGAGCCTTGTTATGCTGATGGGCGGGATGTAAATTGCCAACTGCCTCACTGGAGGAGTGCATTGTGTTCCCTAAAACAAGTAAACAACAGAGCTACAGAGCCAAGGCCACTTCCAGTCTATGGAATATACCTGGGGAAAACTGAAAATCAATAAGAAAGAGCCCCCTCCAAATTTAGGGCTGCACTGGCTACAAGAACCTCAACTTGGGTACACCTTAAATATCCCAGGAAATATAAAAATGGTTCAAAACATTGTGGTACTTACGTACGATGGAATATCCCTCAGCCATGAAATCAATGTCATACGACCAGTAGCAGCAAAGTGAGTGGATTCAGGTACGATGATTCTAAGTGAAATAAGTCACACAGAAAAAGAAACTTATCATAAGATAGAACTTATGAAGATCCTGTAAACATGGCCACACGTGTACTGAGTTAGGAAAGAGAACAGAGTCTCACATTTAGAAAACACTCTTATGCCTGCATAAAGGGGAAGGAGAGGTGGGGTGATGCATAAAACCAGAGTTTGATATAAGCACAGGCACCGTTCCAAAAACCAACTTTGGAATAGACAAGACCTACACCTTCCTCAGTGAAAGAGACTCAAAACCCCATATTTCCCGCAGAGGAATATATCTGACTAGTAAGAATCTTAAAACCTATGTATTGATATGACTCCATAAGGGAATCAAGTGTGTCTAGAGTGGCATAAACATGGCAGCGAGAATCAGCTCAAACCCACTATAAAAAGGAATTTCAAAAGCAAAACCAAAAAACAGGGAAATTCTTTACAATTCCTTCAGGGTGTCTGAGGAAACCTGGAAAGACCCTGTCTACAATGACAGCTGGATGTGTCATAAGGCTGGACACTTGGGACTGAGAGGATTGGTGAGATTGGGTGAGCAAATGCAGACCCTTTCAAGCAATAATGCATGGCCCCCATTCCATGGGTCCCAACTCTCCAGGTTCAAGGGAATATTACTACAGCTATAACATGTACAGGAAACCTAGAGAATGGACACACTGTGAATACGAAAGGTTTCTAAAACTCAACGAATAGTCCCTCTCCTGGTGCTCCAGTTTGACTTTCCAACTGCCTTACTATCAATCTCCCAACTTGGAGAGACAGGCCCTTTAACCTCCTGGTTTGCACAGGTTCCCAATTTGGCAGAGGATGGAAGGGACGAGGGAGAACCCATGAGAGAGTAGCTGTTAGGCATTTGGACGGGCACATGTCACTCTAATTTCCCGGCAGGAAGAAGAATTAACCAAAGTCTCAGCCACCCACCGGGAACCAGTATAGGACATGATCCAAAATTTTGGACTTGCGTTCAGCTCACAAAAAACGAGTTGAGAAATGGAGCTCAGGGGCACAGCAATTCACAAACTGGCAGAGTGATAAAGGACAACTATCGTCCGAAAATCTGTTGAGGGAAGTCAACGAGGCGGACTTGAAAGCGAGGCAAAATAGCAGGAAACAGATTTCAAGAGGTACCTTGGAATCGCCTGTAAAGCACAGGAAGAGGGGCACAACTTGGACAATGGTGCACTTGGCCAAAAAGGGCGTATGCGTTTTCTCCTGAATATATTCAGGAGAAAACGCATACGCCCTTTTTGGCCAAGCAAGCAAGCGGGCAATGCAAATCTGCACTACAAAGAAGTATCACTTCCCACCGGTCAAAAGGGACATCCACAAAATGTGTGAAAACCAGAAAGGCAAGACAGGCCCTGGAGAACAGGGAGCCTTGTTATGCTGATGGGCGGGATGTAAATTGCCAACTGCCTCACTGGAGGAGTGCATTGTGTTCCCTAAAACAAGTAAACAACAGAGCTACAGAGCCAAGGCCACTTCCAGTCTAGGGAATATACCTGGGGAAAACTGAAAATCAATAAGAAAGAGCCACCTCCAAATTTAGGGCTGCACTGGCTACAAGAACCTCAACTTGGGTACACCTTAAATATCCCAGGAAATATAAAAATGGTTCAAAACATTGTGGTACTTACGTACGATGGAATATCCCTCAGCCATGAAATCAATGTCATAAGACCAGTAGCAGCAAAGTGAGTGGATTCAGGTACGATGATTCTAAGTGAAATAAGTCACACAGAAAAAGAAACTTATCATAAGATATCACTTATGAAGATCCTGTAAACATGGCTACACGTGAACTGAGTTAGGAAAGAGAACAGAGTCTCACATTTAGAAAACACTCTTATGCCTGCATAAAGGGGTGGGAGAGGTGGGGTGATGCATAAAACCAGAGTTTGATATAAGCACAGGGACCGTTCCAAAAACCAACTTTGGAATAGACAAGACCTACACCTTCCTCAGTGAAAGAGACTCAAAACCCCATATTTCCCGCAGAGGAATATATCTGACTAGTAAGAATCTTAAAACCTATGTATTGATATGACCCCATAAGGGAATCAAGTGTGTCTAGAGTGGCATAAACATGGCAGCGAGAATCAGCTCAAACCCACTATAAAAAGGAATTTCAAAAGCAAAACCAAAAAACAGGGAAATTCTTTACAATTCCTTCAGGGTGTCTGAGGAAACCTGGAAAGACCCTGTCTACAATGACAGCTGGATGTGTCATAAGGCTGGACACTTGGGACTGAGAGGATTGGTGAGATTGGGTGAGCAAATGCAGACCCTTTCAAGCAATAATGCATGGCCCCCATTCCATGGGTCCCAACTCTCCAGGTTCAAGGGAATATTACTACAGCTATAACATGTACAGGAAACCTAGAGAATGGACACACTGTGAATATGAAAGGTTTCTAAAACTCAACGAATAGTCCCTCTCCTGGTGCTCCAGTTTGACTTTCCAACTGCCTTACTATCAATCTCCCAACTTGGAGAGACAGGCCCTTTAACCTCCTGGTTTGGACACGTTCCCAATTTGGCAGAGGATGGAAGGGACGAGGGAGAACCCATGAGAGAGTAGCTGTTAGGCATTTGGACGGGCACATGTCACTCTAATTTCCCGGCAGGAAGAAGAATTAACCAAAGTCTCATCCACCCACCGGGAACCAGTATAGGACATGATCCAAAATTTTCGACTTGCATTCAGCTCCCAAAAAACGAGTTGAGAAATGGAGCTCAGGGGCACAGCAATTCACAAACTGGCAGAGTGATAAAGGACAACTATCGTCCAAAAATCTGTTGAGGGAAGTCAACGAGGCGGACTTGAAAGCGAGGCAAAATAGCAGGAAACAGATTTCAAGAGGTACCTTGGAATCGCCTGTAAAGCACAGGAAGAGGGGCACAACTTGGACAATGGTGCACTTGGCCAAAAAGGGCGTATGCGTTTTCTCCTGAATATATTCAGGAGAAAACGCATACGCCCTTTTTGGCCAAGCAAGCAAGCGGGCAATGCAAATCTGCACTACAAAGAAGTATCACTTCCCACCGGTCAAAAGGGACATCCACAAAATGTGTAAAAACCAGAAAGGCAAGACAGGCCCTGGAGAACAGGGAGCCTTGTTATGCTGATGGGCGGGATGTAAATTGCCAACTGCCTCACTGCAGGAGTGCATTGTGTTCCCTAAAACAAGTAAACAACAGAGCTACAGAGCCAAGGCCACTTCCAGTCTAGGGAATATACCTGGGGAAAACTGAAAATCAATAAGAAAGAGCCACCTCCAAATTTAGGGCTGCACTGACTACAAGAACCTCAACTTGGGTACACCTTAAATATCCCAGGAAATATAAAAATGGTTCAAAACATTGTGGTACTTACGTACGATGGAATATCCCTCAGCCATGAAATCAATGTCATACGACCAGTAGCAGCAAAGTGAGTGGATTCAGGTACGATGATTCTAAGTGAAATAAGTCACACAGAAAAAGAAACTTATCATAAGATACCACTTAGGAAGATCCTGTAAACATGGCTACACGTGAACTGAGTTAGGAAAGAGAACAGAGTCTCACATTTAGAAAACACTCTCATGCCTGCATAAAGGGTAAGGAGAGGTGGGGTGATGCATAAAACCAGAGTTTGATATAAGCACAGGGACCGTTTCAAAAACCAACTTTGGAATTGACAAGACCGACACCTTCCTCAGTGAAAGAGACTCAAAACCCCATATTTCCCACAGAGGAATATATCTGACTAGTAAGAATCTTAAAACCTATGTATTGATATGTCTCCATAAGGGAATCAAGTGTGTCTAGAGTGGCATAAACATGGCAGCGAGAATCAGCTCAAACCGACTATAAAAAGGAATTTCAAAAGCAAAACCAAAAAACAGGGAAATTCTTTACAATTCCTTCAGGGTGTCTGAGGAAACCTGGAAAGACCCTATCTACAATGACAGCTGGATGTGGCATAAGGCTGGACACTTGGGACTGAGAGGATTGGTGAGATTGGGTGAGCAAATGCAGACCCTTTCAAGCAATAATGCATGGCCCCCATTCCATGGGTCCCAACTCTCCAGGTTCAAGGGAATATTACTACAGCTATAACATGTACAGGAAACCTAGATAATGGACACACTGGGAATACGAAAGGTTTCTAAAACTCAACGAATAGTCCCTCTCCTGGTGCTCCAGTTTGACTTTCCAACTGCCTTACTATCAATCTCCCAACTTGGAGAGACAGGCCCTTTAACCTCCTGGTTTGCACAGGTTCCCAATTTGGCAGAGGATGGAAGGGACGAGGGAGAACCCATGAGAGAGTAGCTGTTAGGCATTTGGACGGGCACATGTCACTCTAATTTCCCGGCAGGAAGAAGAATTAACCAAAGTCTCAGCCACCCACCGGGAACCAGTATAGGACAGGATCCAAAATTTTGGACTTGCGTTCAGCTCACAAAAAACGAGTTGAGAAATGGAGCTCAGGGGCACAGCAATTCACAAACTGGCAGAGTGATAAAGGACAACTATCGTCCAAAAATCTGTTGAGGGAAGTCAACGAGGCGGACTTGAAAGTGAGGCAAAATAGCAGGAAACAGATTTCAAGAGGTACGTTGGAATCGCCTGTAAAGCACAGGAAGAGGGGCACAACTTGGACAATGGTGCACTTGGCCAAAAAGGGTGTATGCGTTTTCTCCTGAATATATTCAGGAGAAAATGCATACGCCCTTTTTGGCCAAGCAAGCAAGCGGGCAATGCAAATCTGCACTACAAAGAAGTATCACTTCCCACCGGTCAAAAGGGACATCCACAAAATGTGTAAAAACCAGAAAGGCAAGACAGGCCCTGGAGAACAGGGAGCCTTGTTATGCTGATGGGCGGGATGTAAATTGCCAACTGCCTCACTGGAGGAGTGCATTGTGTTCCCTAAAACAAGTAAACAACAGAGCTACAGAGCCAAGGCCACTTCCAGTCTATGGAATATACCTGGGGAAAACTGAAAATCAATAAGAAAGAGCCCCCTCCAAATTTAGGGCTGCACTGGCTACAAGAACCTCAACTTGGGTACACCTTAAATATCCCAGGAAATATAAAAATGGTTCAAAACATTGTGGTACTTACGTACGATGGAATATCCCTCAGCCATGAAATCAATGTCATAAGACCAGTAGCAGCAAAGTGAGTGGATTCAGGTACGATGATTCTAAGTGAAATAAGTCACACAGAAAAAGAAACTTATCATAAGATATCACTTATGAAGATCCTGTAAACATGGCTACACGTGAACTGAGTTAGGAAAGAGAACAGAGTCTCACATTTAGAAAACACTCTTATGCCTGCATAAAGGGGAAGGAGAGGTGGGGTGATGCATAAAACCAGAGTTTGATATAAGCACAGGGACCGTTCCAAAAACCAACTTTGGAATAGACAAGACCTACACCTTCCTCAGTGAAAGAGACTCAAAACCCCATATTTCCCGCAGAGGAATATATCTGACTAGTAAGAATCTTAAAACATATGTATTGATATGACTCCATAAGGGAATCAAGTGTGTCTAGAGTGGCATAAACATGGCAGCGAGAATCAGCTCAAACCCACTATAAAAAGGAATTTCAAAAGCAAAACCAAAAAACAGGGAAATTCTTTACAATTCCTTCAGGGTGTCTGAGGAAACCTGGAAAGACCCTATCTACAATGACAGCTGGATGTGGCATAAGGCTGGACACTTGGGACTGAGAGGATTGGTGAGATTGGGTGAGCAAATGCAGACCCTTTCAAGCAATAATGCATGGCCCCCATTCCATGGGTCCCAACTCTCCAGGTTCAAGGGAATATTACTACAGCTATAACATGTACAGGAAACCTAGAGAATGGACACACTGTGAATACGAAAGGTTTCTAAAACTCAACGAATAGTCCCTCTCCTGGTGCTCCAGTTTGACTTTCCAACTGCCTTACTATCAATCTCCCAACTTGGAGAGACAGGCCCTTTAACCTCCTGGTTTGCACAGGTTCCCAATTTGGCAGAGGATGGAAGGGACGAGGGAGAACCCATGAGAGAGTAGCTGTTAGGCATTTGGACGGGCACATGTCACTCTAATTTCCCGGCAGGAAGAAGAATTAACCAAAGTCTCAGCCACCCACCGGGAACCAGTATAGGACAGGATCCAAAATTTTGGACTTGCGTTCAGCTCACAAAAAACGAGTTGAGAAATGGAGCTCAGGGGCACAGCAATTCACAAACTGGCAGAGTGATAAAGGACAACTATCGTCCAAAAATCTGTTGAGGGAAGTCAACGAGGCGGACTTGAAAGTGAGGCAAAATAGCAGGAAACAGATTTCAAGAGGTACCTTGGAATCGCCTGTAAAGCACAGGAAGAGGGGCACAACTTGGACAATGGTGCACTTGGCCAAAAAGGGCGTATGCGTTTTCTCCTGAATATATTCAGGAGAAAACGCATACGCCCTTTTT
Organism: Mesoplodon densirostris; assembly: GCF_025265405.1. NCBI lineage: Eukaryota > Metazoa > Chordata > Mammalia > Artiodactyla > Ziphiidae > Mesoplodon > Mesoplodon densirostris. Next base: position 1,704,273 of record NW_026778213.1, read on the forward strand.
GGCCAAGCAAGCAAGCGGGCAATGCAAATCTGCACTACAAAGAAGTATCACTTCCCACCGGTCAAAAGGGACATCCACAAAATGTGTAAAAACCAGAAAGGCAAGACAGGCCCTGGAGAACTGGGAGCCTTGTTATGCTGATGGCGGGATGTCAATTGCCAACTGCCTCACTGGAGGAGTGCATTGTGTTCCCTAAAACAAGTAAACAACAGAGCTACAGAGCCAAGGCCACTTCCAGTCTAGGGAATATACCTTGGGAAAACTGAAAATCAATAAGAAAGAGCCACCTCCAAATTTAGGGCTGCACTGGCTACAAGAACCTCAACTTGGGTACACCTTAAATATCCCAGGAAATATAAAAATGGTTCAAAACATTGTGGTACTTACGTACGATGGAATATCCCTCAGCCATGAAATCAATGTCATAAGACCAGTAGCAGCAAAGTGAGTGGATTCAGGTACGATGATTCTAAGTGAAATAAGTCACACAGAAAAAGAAACTTATCATAAGATATCACTTATGAAGATCCTGTAAACATGGCTACACGTGAACTGAGTTAGGAAAGAGAACAGAGTCTCACATTTAGAAAACACTCTTATGCCTGCATAAAGGGGAAGGAGAGGTGGGGTGATGCATAAAACCAGAGTTTGATATAAGCACAGGGACCGTTTCAAAAACCAACTTTGGAATTGACAAGACCGACACCTTCCTCAGTGAAAGAGACTCAAAACCCCATATTTCCCACAGAGGAATATATCTGACTAGTAAGAATCTTAAAACCTATGTATTGATATGTCTCCATAAGGGAATCAAGTGTGTCTAGAGTGGCATAAACATGGCAGCGAGAATCAGCTCAAACCCACTATAAAAAGGAATTTCAAAAGCAAAACCAAAAAACAGGGAAATTCTTTACAGTTCCTTCAGGGTGTCTGAGGAAACCTGGAAAGACCCTATCTACAATGACAGTTGGATGTGGCATAAGGCTGGACACTTGGGACTGAGAGGATTGGTGAGATTGGGTGAGCAAATGCAGACCCTTTCAAGCAATAATGCATGGCCCCCATTCCATGGGTCCCAACTCTCCAGGTTCAAGGGAATATTACTACAGCTATAACATGTACAGGAAACCTAGAGAATGGACACACTGTGAATACGAAAGGTTTCTAAAACTCAACGAATAGTCCCTCTCCTGTTGCTCCAGTTTGACTTTCCAACTGCCTTACTATCAATCTCCCAACTTGGAGAGACAGGCCCTTTAACCTCCTGGTTTGCACAGGTTCCCAATTTGGCAGAGGATGGAAGGGACGAGGGAGAACCCATGAGAGAGTAGCTGTTAGGCATTTGGACGGGCACATGTCACTCTAATTTCCCGGCAGGAAGAAGAATTAACCAAAGTCTCAGCCACCCACCGGGAACCAGTATAGAACATGATCCAAAATTTTGGACTTGCGTTCAGCTCACAAAAAACGAGTTGAGAAATGGAGCTCAGGGGCACAGCAATTCACAAACTGGCAGAGTGATAAAGGACAACTATCGTCCAAAAATCTGTTGAGGGAAGTCAACGAGGAGGACTTGAAAGTGAGGCAAAATAGCAGGAAACAGATTTCAAGAGGTACCTTGGAATCGCCTGTAAAGCACAGGAAGAGGGGCACAACGTGGACAATGGTGCACTTGGCCAAAAAGGGCGTATGCGTTTTCTCCTGAATATATTCAGGAGAAAACGCATACGCCCTTTTTGGCCAAGCAAGCAAGCGGGCAATGCAAATCTGCACTACAAAGAAGTATCACTTCCCACCGGTCAAAAGGGACATCCACAAAATGTGTAAAAACCAGAAAGGCAAGACAGGCCCTGGAGAACTGGGTGCCTTGTTATGCTGATGGGCGGGATGTAAATTGCCAACTGCCTCACTGGAGGAGTGCATTGTGTTCCCTAAAACAAGTAAACAACAGAGCTACAGAGCCAAGGCCACTTCCAGTGTAGGGAATATACCTTGGGAAAACTGAAAATCAATAAGAAAGAGCCACCTCCAAATTTAGGGCTGCACTGACTACAAGAACCTCAACTTGGGTACACCTTAAATATCCCAGGAAATATAAAAATGGTTCAAAACATTGTGGTACTTACGTACGATGGAATATCCCTCAGCCATGAAATCAATGTCATAAGACCAGTAGCAGCAAAGTGAGTGGATTCAGGTACGATGATTCTAAGTGAAATAATTCACACAGAAAAGAAACTTATCATAAGATATCACTTATGAAGATCCTGTAAACATGGCTACACGTGAACTGAATTAGGAAAGAGAACAGAGTCTCACATTTAGAAAACACTCTTATGCCTGCATAAAGGGGAAGGAGAGGTGGGGTGATGCATAAAACCAGAGTTTGATATAAGCACAGGGACCGTTTCAAAAACCAACTTTGGAATTGACAAGACCGACACCTTCCTCAGTGAAAGAGACTCAAAACCCCATATTTCCCGCAGAGGAATATATCTGACTAGTAAGAATCTTAAAACCTATGTATTGATATGTCTCCATAAGGGAATCAAGTGTGTCTAGAGTGGCATAAACATGGCAGCGAGAATCAGCTCAAACCCACTATAAAAAGGAATTTCAAAAGCAAAACCAAAAAACAGGGAAATTCTTTACAGTTCCTTCAGGGTGTCTGAGGAAACCTGGAAAGACCCTATCTACAATGACAGCTGGATGTGGCATAAGGCTGGACACTTGGGACTGAGAGGATTGGTGAGATTGGGTGAGCAAATGCAGACCCTTTCAAGCAATAATGCATGGCCCCCATTCCATGGGTCCCAACTCTCCATGTTCAAGGGAATATCACTACAGCTATAACATGTACAGGAAACCTAGAGAATGGACACACTGTGAATACGAAAGGTTTCTAAAACTCAACGAATAGTCCCTCTCCTGGTGCTCCAGTTTGACTTTCCAACTGCCTTACTATCAATCTCCCAACTTGGAGAGACAGGCCCTTTAACCTCCTGGTTTGCACAGGTTCCCAATTTGGCAGAGGATGGAAGGGACGAGGGAGAACCCATGAGAGAGTAGCTGTTAGGCATTTGGACGGGCACATGTCACTCTAATTTCCCGGCAGGAAGAAGAATTAACCAAAGTCTCAGCCACCCACCGGGAACCAGTATAGGACATGATCCAAAATTTTGGACTTGCGTTCAGCTCACAAAAAACGAGTTGAGAAATGGAGCTCAGGGGCACAGCAATTCACAAACTGGCAGAGTGATAAAGGACAACTTTCGTCCAAAAATCTGTTGAGGGAAGTCAACGAGGCGGACTTGAAAGTGAGGCAAAATAGCAGGAAACAGATTTCAAGAGGTACGTTGGAATCGCCTGTAAAGCACAGGAAGAGGGGCACAACTTGGACAATGGTGCACTTGGCCAAAAAGGGCGTATGCGTTTTCTCCTGAATATATTCAGGAGAAAACGCATACGCCCTTTTTGGCCAAGCAAGCAAGCGGGCAATGCAAATCTGCACTACAAAGAAGTATCACTTCCCACCGGTCAAAAGGGACATCCACAAAATGTGTAAAAACCAGAAAGGCAAGACAGGCCCTGGAGATCTGGGAGCCTTGTTATGCTGATGGGCGGGATGTAAATTGCCAACTGCCTCACTGGAGGAGTGCATTGTGTTCCCTAAAACAAGTAAACAACAGAGCTACAGAGCCAAGGCCACTTCCAGTCTAGGGAATATACCTTGGGAAAACTGAAAATCAATAAGAAAGAGCCACCTCCAAATTTAGGGCTGCACTGGCTGCAAGAACCTCAACTTGGGTACACCTTAAATATCCCAGGAAATATAAAAATGGTTCAAAACATTGTGGTACTTACGTACGATGGAATATCCCTCAGCCATGAAATCAATGTCATAAGACCAGTAGCAGCAAAGTGAGTGGATTCAGGTACGATGATTCTAAGTGAAATAAGTCACACAGAAAAAGAAACTTATCATAAGATATCACTTATGAAGATCCTGTAAACATGGCTACACGTGAACTGAGTTAGGAAAGAGAACAGAGTCTCACATTTAGAAAACACTCTTATGCCTGCTTAAAGGGGAAGGAGAGGTGGGGTGATGCATAAAACCAGAGTTTGATATAAGCACAGGGACCGTTTCAAAAGCCAACTTTGGAATAGACAAGACCGACACCTTCCTCAGTGAAAGAGACTCAAAACCCCATATTTCCCGCAGAGGTATATATCTGACTAGTAAGAATCTTAAAACCTATGTATTGATATGACTCCATGAGGGAATCAAGTGTGTCTAGAGTGGCATAAACATGGCAGCGAGAATCAGCTCAAACCCACTATAAAAAGGAATTTCAAAAGCAAAACCAAAAAACAGGGAAATTCTTTACAATTCCTTCAGGGTGTCTGAGGAAACCTGGAAAGACCCTATCTACCATGACAGCTGGATGTGGCATAAGGCTGGACACTTGGGACTGAGAGGATTGGTGAGATTGGGTGAGCAAATGCAGACCCTTTCAAGCAATAATGCATGGCCCCCATTCCATGGGTCCCAACTCTCCAGGTTCAAGGGAATATTACTACAGCTATAACATGTACAGGAAACCTAGAGAATGGACACACTGTGAATACGAAAGGTTTCTAAAACTCAACGAATAGTCCCTCTCCTGGTGCTCCAGTTTGACTTTCCAACTGCCTTACTATCAATCTCCCAACTTGGAGAGACAGGCCCTTTAACCTCCTGGTTTGCACAGGTTCCCAATTTGGCAGATGATGGAAGGGACGAGGGAGAACCCATGAGAGAGTAGCTGTTAGGCATTTGGACGGGCACATGTCACTCTAATTTCCCGGCAGGAAGAAGAATTAACCAAAGTCTCAGCCACCCACCGGGAACCAGTATAGGACAGGATCCAAAATTTTGGACTTGCGTTCAGCTCCCAAAAAACGAGTTCAGAAATGGAGCTCAGGGGCACAGCAATTCACAAACTGGCAGAGTGATAAAGGACAACTATCGTCCAAAAATCTGTTGAGGGAAGTCAACGAGGCGGACTTGAAAGTGAGGCAAAATAGCAGGAAACAGATTTCAAGAGGTACGTTGGAATCGCCTGTAAAGCACAGGAAGAGGGGCACAACTTGGACAATGGTGCACTTGGCCAAAAAGGGCGTATGCGTTTTCTCCTGAATATATTCAGGAGAAAACGCATACGCCCTTTTTGGCCAAGCAAGCAAGCGGGCAATGCAAATCTGCACTACAAAGAAGTATCACTTCCCACCGGTCAAAAGGGACATCCACAAAATGTGTAAAAACCAGAAAGGCAAGACAGGCCCTGGAGAACTGGGAGCCTTGTTATGCTGATGGGCGGGATGTCAATTGCCAACTGCCTCACTGGAGCAGTGCATTGTGTTCCCTAAAACAAGTAAACAACAGAGCTACCGAGCCAAGGCCACTTCCAGTCTAGGGAATATACCTTGGGAAAACTGAAAATCAATAAGAAAGAGCCACCTCCAAATTTAGGGCTGCACTGGCTGCAAGAACCTCAACTTGGGTACACCTTAAATATCCCAGGAAATATAAAAATGGTTCAAAACATTGTGGTACTTACGTACGATGTAATATCCCTCAGCCATGAAATCAATGTCATAAGACCAGTAGCAGCAAAGTGAGTGGATTCAGGTACGATGATTCTAAGTGAAATAAGTCACACAGAAAAAGAAACTTATCATAAGATATCACTTATGAAGATCCTGTAAACATGGCTACACGTGAACTGAGTTAGGAAAGAGAACAGAGTCTCACATTTAGAAAACACTCTTATGCCTGCTTAAAGGGGAAGGAGAGGTGGGGTGATGCATAAAACCAGAGTTTGATATAAGCACATGGACCGTTCCAAAAACCAACTTTGGAATAGACAAGACCGACACCTTCCTCAGTGAAAGAGACTCAAAACCCCATATTTCCCGCAGAAGTATATATCTGACTAGTAAGAATCTTAAAACCTATGTATTGATATGACTCCATGAGGGAATCAAGTGTGTCTAGAGTGGCATAAACATGGCAGCGAGAATCAGTTCAAACCCACTATAAAAAGGAATTTCAAAAGCAAAACCAAAAAACAGGGAAATTCTTTACAATTCCTTCAGGGTGTCTGAGGAAACCTGGAAAGACCCTATCTACCATGACAGCTGGATGTGGCATAAGGCTGGACACTTGGGACTGAGAGGATTGGTGAGATTGGGTGAGCAAATGCAGACCCTTTCAAGCAATAATGCATGGCCCCCATTCCATGGGTCCCAACTCTCCAGGTTCAAGGGAATATCACTACAGCTTTAACATGTACAGGAAACCTAGAGAATGGACACACTGTGAATACGAAAGGTTTCTAAAACTCAACGAATAGTCCCTCTCCTGGTGCTCCAGTTTGACTTTCCAACTGCCTTACTATCAATCTCCCAACTTGGAGAGACAGGCCCTTTAACCTCCTGGTTTGCACAGGTTCCCAATTTGGCAGAGGATGGAAGGGACGAGGGAGAACCCATGAGAGAGTAGCTGTTAGGCATTTGGACGGGCACATGTCACTCTAATTTCCCGGCAGGAAGAAGAATTAACCAAAGTCTCAGCCACCCACCGGGAACCAGTATAGGACATGATCCAAAATTTTGGAATTGCGTTCAGCTCCCAAAAAACGAGTTGAGAAATGGAGCTCAGGGGCACAGCAATTCACATACTGGCAGAGTGATAAAGGACAACTATCGTCCAAAAATCTGTTGAGGGAAGTCAACGAGGCGGACTTGAAAGTGAGGCAAAATAGCAGGAAACAGATTTCAAGAGGTACCTTGGAATCGCCTGTAAAGCACAGGAAGAGGGGCACAACTTGGACAATGGTGCACTTGGCCAAAAAGGGCGTATGCGTTTTCTCCTGAATATATTCAGGAGAAAACGCATACGCCCTTTTTGGCCAAGCAAGCAAGCGGGCAATGCAAATCTGCACTACAAAGAAGTATCACTTCCCACCGGTCAAAAGGGACATCCACAAAATGTGTAAAAACCAGAAAGGCAAGACAGGCCCTGGAGAACTGGGAGCCTTGTTATGCTGATGGGCGGGATGTAAATTGCCAACTGCCTCACTGGAGGAGTGCATTGTGTTCCCTAAAACAAGTAAACAACAGAGCTATAGAGCCAAGGCCACATCCAGTCTAGGGAATATACCTTGGGAAAACTGAAAATCAATAAGAAAGAGCCACCTCCAAATTTAGGGCTGCACTGGCTACAAGAACCTCAACTTGGGTACACCTTAAATATCCCAGGAAATATAAAAATGGTTCAAAAAATTGTGGTACTTACGTACGATGGAATATCCCTCAGCGATGAAATCAATGTCATAAAACCAGTAGCAGCAAAGTGAGTGGATTCAGGTACGATGATTCTAAGTGAAATAAGTCACACTGAAAAAGGAACTTATCATAAGATATCACTTATGAAGATCCTGTAAACATGGCTACACGTGAACTGAGTTAGGAAATAGAACAGAGTCTCACATTTAGAAAACACTCTTATGCCTGCATAAAGGGGATGGAGAGGTGGGGTGATGCATAAAACCAGAGTTTGATATAAGCACATGGACCGTTCCAAAAACCAACTTTGGAATAGACAAGACCTACACCTTCCTCAGTGAAAGAGGCTCAAAACCCCATATTTCCCGCAGAGGAATATATCTGACTAGTAAGAATCTTAAAACCTATGTATTGATATGACTCCATAAGGGAATCAAGTGTGTCTAGAGTGGCATAAACATGGCAGCGAGAATCAGCTCAAACCCACTATAAAAAGGAATTTCAAAAGCAAAACCAAAAAACAGGGAAATTCTTTACAATTCCTTCAGGGTGTCTGAGGAAACCTGGAAAGACCCTATCTACAATGACAGCTGGATGTGGCATAAGGCTGGACACTTGGGACTGAGAGGATTGGTGAGATTGGGTGAGCAAATGCAGACCCTTTCAAGCAATAATGCATGGCCCCCATTCCATGGGTCCCAACTCTCCAGGTTCAAGGGAATATTACTACAGCTATAACATGTACAGGAAACCAAAGAATGGACACACTGTGAATGCGAAAGTTTTCTAAAACTCAAAGAATAGTCCCTCTCCTGGTGCTCCAGTTTGACTTTCCAACTGCCTTACTATCAATCTCCCAACTTGGAGAGACAGGCCCTTTAACCTCCTGGTTTGCACAGGTTCCCAATTTGGCAGAGGATGGAAGGGACGAGGGAGAACCCATGAGAGAGTAGCTGTTAGGCATTTGGACGGGCACATGTCACTCTAATTTCCCGGCAGGAAGAAGAATTAACCAAAGTCTCAGCCACCCACCGGGAACCAGTATAGGACATGATCCAAAATTTTGGACTTGCATTCAGCTCACAAAAAACGAGTTGAGAAATGGAGCTCAGGGGCACAGCAATTCACAAACTGGCAGAGTGATAAAGGACAACTATCGTCCAAAAATCTGTTGAGGGAAGTCAGCGAGGCGGACTTGAAAGTGAGGCAAAATAGCAGGAAACAGATTTCAAGAGGTACGTTGGAATCGCCTGTAAAGCACAGGAAGAGGGGCACAACTTGGACAATGGTGCACTTGGCCCAAAAGGGCGTATGCGTTTTCTCCTGAATATATTCAGGAGAAAACGCATACGCCCTTTTTGGCCAAGCAAGCAAGCGGGCAATGCAAATCTGCACTACAAAGAAGTATCACTTCCCACCGGTCAAAAGGGACATCCACAAAATGTGTAAAAACCAGAAAGGCAAGACAGGCCCTGGAGAACTGGGAGCCTTGTTATGCTGATGGGCGGGATGTAAATTGCCAACTGCCTCACTGGAGGAGTGCATTGTGTTCCCTAAAACAAGTAAACAACAGAGCTACAGAGCCAAGGCCACTTCCAGTCTAGGGAATATACCTTGGGAAAACTGAAAATCAATAAGAAAGAGCCACCTCCAAATTTAGGGCTGCACTGGCTGCAAGAACCTCAACTTGGGTACACCTTAAATATCCCAGGAAATATAAAAATGGTTCAAAACATTGTGGTACTTACGTACGATGGAATATCCCTCAGCCATGAAATCAATGTCATAAGACCAGTAGCAGCAAAGTGAGTGGATTCAGGTACGATGATTCTAAGTGAAATAAGTCAAACAGAAAAAGAAACTTATCATAAGATATCACTTATGAAGATCCTGTAAACATGGCTACACGTGAACTGAGTTAGGAAAGAGAACAGAGTCTCACATTTAGAAAACACTCTTATGCCTGCTTAAAGGGGAAGGAGAGGTGGGGTGATGCATAAAACCAGAGTTTGATATAAGCACAGGGACCGTTCCAAAAACCAACTTTGGAATAGACAAGACCGACACCTTCCTCAGTGAAAGAGACTCAAAACACCATATTTCCCACAGAGGAATATATCTGACTAGTAAGAATCTTAAAACCTATGTATTGATATGTCTCCATAAGGGAATCAAGTGTGTCTAGAGTGGCATAAACATGGCAGCGAGAATCAGCTCAAACCCACTATAAAAAGGAATTTCAAAAGCAAAACCAAAAAACAGGGAAATTCTTTACAATTCCTTCAGGGTGTCTGAGGAAACCTGGAAAGACCCTATCTACCATGACAGCTGGATGTGGCATAAGGCTGGACACTTGGGACTGAGAGGATTGGTGAGATTGGGTGAGCAAATGCAGACCCTTTCAAGCAATAATGCATGGCCCCCATTCCATGGGTCCCAACTCTCCAGGTTAAAGGGAATATTACTACAGCTATAACATGTACAGGAAACCAGGAGAATGGACACACTGTGAATACGAAAGGTTTCTAAAACTCAACGAATAGTCCCTCTCCTGGTGCTCCATTTTGACTTTCCAACTGCCTTACTATCAATCTCCCAACTTGGAGAGACAGGCCCTTTAACCTCCTGGTTTGCACATGTTCCCAATTTGGCAGAGGATGGAAGGGACGAGGGAGAACTCATGAGAGAGTAGCTGTTAGGCATTTGGACGGGCACATGTCACTCTAATTTCCCGGCAGGAAGAAGAATTAACCAAAGTCTCAGCCACCCACCGGGAACCAGTATAGGACATGATCCAAAATTTTGGACTTGCGTTCAGCTCCCAAAAAACGAGTTGAGAAATGGAGCTCAGGGGCACAGCAATTCACATACTGGCAGAGTGATAAAGGACAACTATCGTCCAAAAATCTGTTGAGGGAAGTCAACGAGGCGGACTTGAAAGTGAGGCAAAATAGCAGGAAACAGATTTCAAGAGGTACGTTGGAATCGCCTGTAAAGCACAGGAAGAGGGGCACAACTTGGACAATGGTGCACTTGGCCAAAAAGGGCGTATGCGTTTTCTCCTGAATATATTCAGGAGAAAACGCATACGCCCTTTTTGGCCAAGCAAGCAAGCGGGCAATGCAAATCTGCACTACAAAGAAGTATCACTTCCCACCGGTCAAAAGGGACATCCACAAAATGTGTAAAAACCAGAAAGGCAAGACAGGCCCTGGAGAACTGGGAGCCTTGTTATGCTGATGGGCGGGATGTAAATTGCCAACTGCCTCACTGGAGGAGTGCATTGTGTTCCCTAAAACAAGTAAACAACAGAGCTATAGAGCCAAGGCCACATCCAGTCTAGGGAATATACCTTGGGAAAACTGAAAATCAATAAGAAAGAGCCACCTCCAAATTTAGGGCTGCACTGGCTACAAGAACCTCAACTTGGGTACACCTTAAATATCCCAGGAAATATAAAAATGGTTCAAAACATTGTGGTACTTACGTACGATGGAATATCCCTCAGCGATGAAATCAATGTCATAAAACCAGTAGCAGCAAAGTGAGTGGATTCAGGTACGATGATTCTAAGTGAAATAAGTCACACAGAAAAAGAAACTTATCATAAGATATCACTTATGAAGATCCTGTAAACAAGGCTACACGTGAACTGAGTTAGGAAATAGAACAGAGTCTCACATTTAGAAAACACTCTTATGCCTGCATAAAGGGGATGGAGAGGTGGGGTGATGCATAAAACCAGTGTTTGATATAAGCACATGGACCGTTCCAAAAACCAACTTTGGAATAGACAAGACCTACACCTTCCTCAGTGAAAGAGGCTCAAAACCCCATATTTCCCACAGAGGAATATATCTGACTAGTAAGAATCTTAAAACCTATGTATTGATATGACTCCATAAGGGAATCAAGTGTGTCTAGAGTGGCATAAACATGGCAGCGAGAATCAGCTCAAACCCACTATAAAAAGGAATTTCAAAAGCAAAACCAAAAAACAGGGAAATTCTTTACAATTCCTTCAGGGTGTCTGAGGAAACCTGGAAAGACCCTATCTACAATGACAGCTGGATGTGGCATAAGGCTGGACACTTGGGACTGAGAGGATTGGTGAGATTGGGTGAGAAAATGCAGACCCTTTCAAGCAATAATGCATGGCCCCCATTCCATGTGTCCCAACTCTCCAGGTTCAAGGGAATATCACTACAGCTATAACATGTACAGGAAACCTAGAGAATGGACACACTGTGAATACGAAAGGTTTCTAAAACTCAACGAATAGTCCCTCTCCTGGTGCTCCAGTTTGACTTTCCAACTGCCTTACTATCAATCTCCCAACTTGGAGAGACAGGCCCTTTAACCTCCTGGTTTGCACAGGTTCCCAATTTGGCAGAGGATGGAAGGGACGAGGGAGAACCCATGAGAGAGTAGCTGTTAGGCATTTGGACGGGCACATGTCACTCTAATTTCCCGGCAGGAAGAAGAATTAACCAAAGTCTCAGCCACCCACCGGGAACCAGTATAGGACATGATCCAAAATTTTGGACTTGCGTTCAGCTCACAAAAAACGAGTTGAGAAATGGAGCTCAGGGGCACAGCAATTCACAAACTGGCAGAGTGATAAAGGACAACTATCGTCCAAAAATCTGTTGAGGGAAGTCAACGAGGCGGACTTGAAAGCGAGGCAAAATAGCAGGAAACAGATTTCAAGAGGTACCTTGGAATCGCCTGTAAAGCACAGGAAGAGGGGTACAACTTGGACAATGGTGCACTTGGCCAAAAAGGGCGTATGCGTTTTCTCCTGAATATATTCAGGAGAAAACGCATACGCCCTTTTTGGCCAAGCAAGCAAGCGGGCAATGCAAATCTGCACTACAAAGAAGTATCACTTCCCACCGGTCAAAAGGGACATCCACAAAATGTGTAAAAACCAGAAAGGCAAGACAGGCCCTGGAGAACTGGGAGCCTTGTTATGCTGATGGGCGGGATGTCAATTGCCAACTGCCTCACTGGAGGAGTGCATTGTGTTCCCTAAAACAAGTAAACAACAGAGCTACAGAGCCAAGGCCACTTCCAGTCTAGGGAATATACCTGGGGAAAACTGAAAATCAATAAGAAAGAGCCACCTCCAAATTTAGGGCTGCACTGGCTACAAGAACCTCAACTTGGGTACACCTTAAATATCCCAGGAAATATAAAAATGGTTCAAAACATTGTGGTACTTACGTACGATGGAATATCCCTCAGCCATGAAATCAATGTCATAAGACCAGTAGCAGCAAAGTGAGTGGATTCAGGTACGATGATTCTAAGTGAAATAAGTCACACAGAAAAAGAAACTTATCATAAGATATCACTTATGAAGATCCTGTAAACATGGCTACACGTGAACTGAGTTAGGAAAGAGAACAGAGTCTCACATTTAGAAAACACTCTTATGCCTGCATAAAGGGGAAGGAGAGGTGGGGTGATGCATAAAACCAGAGTTTGATATAAGCACAGGGACCGTTTCAAAAACCAACTTTGGAATTGACAAGACCGACACCTTCCTCAGTGAAAGAGACTCAAAACCCCATATTTCCCACAGAGGAATATATCTGACTAGTAAGAATCTTAAAACCTATGTATTGATATGACTCCATAAGGGAATCAAGTGTGTCTAGAGTGGCATAAACATGGCAGCGAGAATCAGCTCAAACCCACTATAAAAAGGAATTTCAAAAGCAAAACCAAAAAACAGGGAAATTCTTTACAATTCCTTCAGGGTGTCTGAGGGAACCTGGAAAGACCCTATCTACAATGACAGCTGGATGTGGCATAAGGCTGGACACTTGGGACTGAGAGGATTGGTGAGATTGGGTGAGAAAATGCAGACCCTTTCAAGCAATAATGCATGGCCCCCATTCCATGGGTCCCAACTCTCCAGGTTCAAGGGAATATTACTACAGCTATAACATGTACAGGAAACCTAGAGAATGGACACACTGTGAATACGAAAGGTTTCTAAAACTCAACGAATAGTCCCTCTCCTGGTGCTCCAGTTTGACTTTCCAACTGCCTTACTATCAATCTCCCAACTTGGAGAGACAGGCCCTTTAACCTCCTGGTTTGCACAGGTTCCCAATTTGGCAGAGGATGGAAGGGACGAGGGAGAACCCATGAGAGAGTAGCTGTTAGGCATTTGGACGGGCACATGTCACTCTAATTTCCCGGCAGGAAGAAGAATTAACCAAAGTCTCAGCCACCCACCGGGAACCAGTATAGGACATGATCCAAAATTTTGGACTTGCGTTCAGCTCACAAAAAACGAGTTGAGAAATGGAGCTCAGGGGCACAGCAATTCACAAACTGGCAGAGTGATAAAGGACAACTATCGTCCAAAAATCTGTTGAGGGAAGTCAACGAGGCGGACTTGAAAGTGAGGCAAAATAGCAGGAAACAGATTTCAAGAGGTACGTTGGAATCGCCTGTAAAGCACAGGAAGAGGGGCACAACTTGGACAATGGTGCACTTGGCCAAAAAGGGTGTATGCGTTTTCTCCTGAATATATTCAGGAGAAAATGCATACGCCCTTTTTGGCCAAGCAAGCAAGCGGGCAATGCAAATCTGCACTACAAAGAAGTATCACTTCCCACCGGTCAAAAGGGACATCCACAAAATGTGTAAAAACCAGAAAGGCAAGACAGGCCCTGGAGAACAGGGAGCCTTGTTATGCTGATGGGCGGGATGTAAATTGCCAACTGCCTCACTGGAGGAGTGCATTGTGTTCCCTAAAACAAGTAAACAACAGAGCTACAGAGCCAAGGCCACTTCCAGTCTATGGAATATACCTGGGGAAAACTGAAAATCAATAAGAAAGAGCCACCTCCAAATTTAGGGCTGCACTGGCTACAAGAACCTCAACTTGGGTACACCTTAAATATCCCAGGAAATATAAAAATGGTTCAAAACATTGTGGTACTTACGTACGATGGAATATCCCTCAGCCATGAAATCAATGTCATAAGACCAGTAGCAGCAAAGTGAGTGGATTCAGGTACGATGATTCTAAGTGAAATAAGTCACACAGAAAAAGAAACTTATCATAAGATATCACTTATGAAGATCCTGTAAACATGGCTACACGTGAACTGAGTTAGGAAAGAGAACAGAGTCTCACATTTAGAAAACACTCTTATGCCTGCATAAAGGGGAAGGAGAGGTGGGGTGATGCATAAAACCAGAGTTTGATATAAACACAGGGACCGTTTCAAAAACCAACTTTGGAATTGACAAGACCGACACCTTCCTCAGTGAAAGAGACTCAAAACCCCATATTTCCCACAGAGGAATATATCTGACTAGTAACAATCTTAAAACCTATGTATTGATATGTCTCCATAAGGGAATCAAGTGTGTCTAGAGTGGCATAAACATGGCAGCGAGAATCAGCTCAAACCCACTATAAAAAGGAATTTCAAAAGCAAAACCAAAAAACAGGGAAATTCTTTACAATTCCTTCAGGGTGTCTGAGGAAACCTGGAAAGACCCTATCTACAATGACAGCTGGATGTGGCATAAGGCTGGACACTTGGGACTGAGAGGATTGGTGAGATTGGGTGAGCAAATGCAGACCCTTTCAAGCAATAATGCATGGCCCCCATTCCATGGGTCCCAACTCTCCATGTTCAAGGGAATATCACTATAGCTATAACATGTACAGGAAACCTAGAGAATGGACACACTGTGAATACGAAAGGTTTCTAAAACTCAACGAATAGTCCCTCTCCTGGTGCTCCAGTTTGACTTTCCAACTGCCTTACTATCAATCTCCCAACTTGGAGAGACAGGCCCTTTAACCTCCTGGTTTGCACAGGTTCCCAATTTGGCAGAGGATGGAAGGGACGAGGGAGAACCCATGAGAGAGTAGCTGTTAGGCATTTGGACGGGCACATGTCACTCTAATTTCCCGGCAGGAAGAAGAATTAACCAAAGTCTCAGCCACCCACCGGGAACCAGTATAGGACATGATCCAAAATTTTGGACTTGCGTTCAGCTCACAAAAAACGAGTTGAGAAATGGAGCTCAGGGGCACAGCAATTCACAAACTGGCAGAGTGATAAAGGACAACTATCGTCCAAAAATCTGTTGAGGGAAGTCAACGAGGCGGACTTGAAAGCGAGGCAAAATAGCAGGAAACAGATTTCAAGAGGTACCTTGGAATCGCCTGTAAAGCACAGGAAGAGGGGCACAACTTGGACAATGGTGCACTTGGCCAAAAAGGGCGTATGCGTTTTCTCCTGAATATATTCAGGAGAAAACGCATACGCCCTTTTTGGCCAAGCAAGCAAGCGGGCAATGCAAATCTGCACTACAAAGAAGTATCACTTCCCACCGGTCAAAAGGGACATCCACAAAATGTGTAAAAACCAGAAAGGCAAGACAGGCCCTGGAGAACTGGGAGCCTTGTTATGCTGATGGGCGGGATGTCAATTGCCAACTGCCTCACTGGAGGAGTGCATTGTGTTCCCTAAAACAAGTAAACAACAGAGCTACAGAGCCAAGGCCACTTCCAGTCTAGGGAATATACCTGGGGAAAACTGAAAATCAATAAGAAAGAGCCACCTCCAAATTTAGGGCTGCACTGGCTACAAGAACCTCAACTTGGGTACACCTTAAATATCCCAGGAAATATAAAAATGGTTCAAAACATTGTGGTACTTACGTACGATGGAATATCCCTCAGCCATGAAATCAATGTCATAAGACCAGTAGCAGCAAAGTGAGTGGATTCAGGTACGATGATTCTAAGTGAAATAAGTCACACAGAAAAAGAAACTTATCATAAGATATCACTTATGAAGATCCTGTAAACATGGCTACACGTGAACTGAGTTAGGAAAGAGAACAGAGTCTCACATTTAGAAAACACTCTTATGCCTGCATAAAGGGGAAGGAGAGGTGGGGTGATGCATAAAACCAGAGTTTGATATAAGCACAGGGACCGTTTCAAAAACCAACTTTGGAATTGACAAGACCGACACCTTCCTCAGTGAAAGAGACTCAAAACCCCATATATCCCACAGAGGAATATATCTGACTAGTAAGAATCTTAAAACCTATGTATTTATATGTCTCCATAAGGGAATCAAGTGTGTCTAGAGTGGCATAAACATGGCAGCGAGAATCAGCTCAAACCCACTATAAAAAGGAATTTCAAAAGCAAAACCAAAAAACAGGGAAATTCTTTACAATTCCTTCAGGGTGTCTGAGGAAACCTGGAAAGACCCTATCTACAATGACAGCTGGATGTGGCATAAGGCTGGACACTTGGGACTGAGAGGATTGGTGAGATTGGGTGAGCAAATGCAGACCCTTTCAAGCAATAATGCATGGCCCCCATTCCATGGGTCCCAACTCTCCATGTTCAAGGGAATATTACTACAGCTATAACATGTACAGGAAACCTAGAGAATGGACACACTGTGAATACGAAAGGTTTCTAAAACTCAACGAATAGTCCCTCTCCTGGTGCTCCAGTTTGACTTTCCAACTGCCTTACTATCAATCTCCCAACTTGGAGAGACAGGCCCTTTAACCTCCTGGTTTGCACAGGTTCCCAATTTGGCAGAGGATGGAAGGGACGAGGGAGAACCCATGAGAGAGTAGCTGTTAGGCATTTGGACGGGCACATGTCACTCTAATTTCCCGGCAGGAAGAAGAATTAACCAAAGTCTCAGCCACCCACCGGGAACCAGTATAGGACATGATCCAAAATTTTGGACTTGCGTTCAGCTCACAAAAAACGAGTTGAGAAATGGAGCTCAGGGGCACAGCAATTCACAAACTGGCAGAGTGATAAAGGACAACTATCGTCCAAAAATCTGTTGAGGGAAGTCAACGAGGCGGACATGAAAGTGAGGCAAAATAGCAGGAAACAGATTTCAAGAGGTACGTTGGAATCGCCTGTAAAGCACAGGAAGAGGGGCACAACTTGGACAATGGTGCACTTGGCCAAAAAGGGCGTATGCGTTTTCTCCTGAATATATTCAGGAGAAAATGCATACGCCCTTTTTGGCCAAGCAAGCAAGCGGGCAATGCAAATCTGCACTACAAAGAAGTATCACTTCCCACCGGTCAAAAGGGACATCCACAAAATGTGTAAAAACCAGAAAGGCAAGACAGGCCCTGGAGAACAGGGAGCCTTGTTATGCTGATGGGCGGGATGTAAATTGCCAACTGCCTCACTGGAGGAGTGCATTGTGTTCCCTAAAACAAGTAAACAACAGAGCTACAGAGCCAAGGCCACTTCCAGTCTAGGGAATATACCTGGGGAAAACTGAAAATCAATAAGAAAGAGCCACCTCCAAATTTAGGGCTGCACTGGCTACAAGAACTTCAACTTGGGTACACCTTAAATATCCCAGGAAATATAAAAATGGTTCAAAACATTGTGGTACTTACGTACGATGGAATATCCCTCAGCCATGAAATCAATGTCATAAGACCAGTAGCAGCAAAGTGAGTGGATTCAGGTACGATGATTCTAAGTGAAATAAGTCACACAGAAAAAGAAACTTATCATAAGATATCACTTATGAAGATCCTGTAAACATGGCTACACGTGAACTGAGTTAGGAAAGAGAACAGAGTCTCACATTTAGAAAACACTCTTATGCCTGCATAAAGGGGAAGGAGAGGTGGGGTGATGCATAAAACCAGAGTTTGATATAAACACAGGGACCGTTCCAAAAACCAACTTTGGAATAGACAAGACCTACACCTTCCTCAGTGAAAGAGACTCAAAACCCCATATTTCCCGCAGAGGTATATATCTGACTAGTAAGAATCTTAAAACCTATGTATTCATATGACTCCATAAGGGAATCAAGTGTGTCTAGAGTGGCATAAACATGGCAGCGAGAATCAGCTCAAACCCACTATAAAAAGGAATTTCAAAACCAAAACCAAAAAACAGGGAAATTCTTTACAATTCCTTCAGGGTGTCTGAGGAAACCTGGAAAGACCCTGTCTACAATGACAGCTGGATGTGGCATAAGGCTGGACACTTGGGACTGAGAGGATTGGTGAGATTGGGTGAGCAAATGCAGACCCTTTCAAGCAATAATGCATGGCCCCCATTCCATGGGTCCCAACTCTCCAGGTTCAAGGGACTATTACTACAGCTATAACATGTACAGGAAACCTAGAGAATGGACACACTGTGAATACGAAAGGTTTCTAAAACTCAACGAATAGTCCCTCTCCTGGTGCTCCAGTTTGACTTTCCAAATGCCTTACTATCAATCTCCTAACTTGGAGAGACAGGCCCTTTAACCTCCTGGTTTGCACAGGTTCCCAATTTGGCAGAGGATGGAAGGGACGAGGGAGAACCCATGAGAGAGTAGCTGTTAGGCATTTGGACGGGCACATGTCACTCTAATTTCCCGGCAGGAAGAAGAATTAACCAAAGTCTCAGCCACCCACCGGGAACCAGTATAGGACATGATCCAAAATTTTGGACTTGCGTTCAGCTCACAAAAAACGAGTTGAGAAATGGAGCTCAGGGGCACAGCAATTCACAAACTGGCAGAGTGATAAAGGACAACTATCGTCCAAAAATCTGTTGAGGGAAGTCAACGAGGCGGACTTGAAAGCGAGGAAAAATAGCAGGAAACAGATTTCAAGAGGTACCTTGGAATCGCCTGTAAAGCACAGGAAGAGGGGCACAACTTGGACAATGGTGCACTTGGCCAAAAAGGGCGTATGCGTTTTCTCCTGAATATATTCAGGAGAAAACGCATACGCCCTTTTTGGCCAAGCAAGCAAGCGGGCAATGCAAATCTGCACTACAAAGAAGTATCACTTCCCACCGGTCAAAAGGGACATCCACAAAATGTGTAAAAACCAGAAAGGCAAGACAGGCCCTGGAGAACTGGGAGCCTTGTTATGCTGATGGGCGGGATGTCAATTGCCAACTGCCTCACTGGAGGAGTGCATTGTGTTCCCAAAACAAGTAAACAACAGAGCTACAGAGCCAAGGCCACTTCCAGTCTAGGGAATATACCTGGGGAAAACTGAAAATCAATAAGAAAGAGCCACCTCCAAATTTCGGGCTGCACTGGCTACAAGAACCTCAACTTGGGTACACCTTAAATATCCCAGGAAATATAAAAATGGTTCAAAACATTGTGGTACTTACGTACGATGGAATATCCCTCAGCCATGAAATCAATGTCATAAGACCAGTAGCAGCAAAGTGAGTGGATTCAGGTACGATGATTCTAAGTGAAATAAGTCACACAGAAAAAGAAACTTATCATAAGATATCACTTATGAAGATCCTGTAAACATGGCTACACGTGAACTGAGTTAGGAAAGAGAACAGAGTCTCACATTTAGAAAACACTCTTATGCCTGCATAAAGGGGAAGGAGAGGTGGGGTGATGCATAAAACCAGAGTTTGATATAAGCACAGGGACCGTTTCAAAAACCAACTTTGGAATTGACAAGACCGACACCTTCCTCAGTGAAAGAGACTCAAAACCCCATATATCCCACAGAGGAATATATCTGACTAGTAAGAATCTTAAAACCTATGTATTTATATGTCTCCATAAGGGAATCAAGTGTGTCTAGAGTGGCATAAACATGGCAGCGAGAATCAGCTCAAACCCACTATAAAAAGGAATTTCAAAAGCAAAACCAAAAAACAGGGAAATTCTTTACAATTCCTTCAGGGTGTCTGAGGAAACCTGGAAAGACCCTATCTACAATGACAGCTGGATGTGGCATAAGGCTGGACACTTTGGACTGAGAGGATTGGTGAGATTGGGTGAGCAAATGCAGACCCTTTCAAGCAATAATGCATGGCCCCCATTCCATGGGTCCCAACTCTCCAGGTTCAAGGGAATATTACTACAGCTATAACATGTACAGTAAACCTAGAGAATGGACACACTGTGAATACGAAAGGTTTCTAAAACTCAACGAATAGTCCCTCTCCTGGTGCTCCAGTTTGACTTTCCAACTGCCTTACTATCAATCTCCCAACTTGGAGAGACAGGCCCTTTAACCTCCTGGTTTGCACAGGTTCCCAATTTGGCAGAGGATGGAAGGGACGAGGGAGAACCCATGAGAGAGTAGCTGTTAGGCATTTGGACGGGCACATGTCACTCTAATTTCCCGGCAGGAAGAAGAATTAACCAAAGTCTCAGCCACCCACCGGGAACCAGTATAGGACATGATCCAAAATTTTGGACTTGCGTTCAGCTCACAAAAAACGAGTTGAGAAATGGAGCTCAGGGGCACAGCAATTCACAAACTGGCAGAGTGATAAAGGACAACTATCGTCCAAAAATCTGTTGAGGGAAGTCAACGAGGCGGACTTGAAAGTGAGGCAAAATAGCAGGAAACAGATTTCAAGAGGTACCTTGGAATCGCCTGTAAAGCACAGGAAGAGGGGCACAACTTGGACAATGGTGCACTTGGCCAAAAAGGGCGTATGCGTTTTCTCCTGAATATATTCAGGAGAAAATGCATACGCCCTTTTTGGCCAAGCAAGCAAGCGGGCAATGCAAATCTGCACTACAAAGAAGTATCACTTCCCACCGGTCAAAAGGGACATCCACAAAATGTGTAAAAACCAGAAAGGCAAGACAGGCCCTGGAGAACAGGGAGCCTTGTTATGCTGATGGGCAGGATGTAAATTGCCAACTGCCTCACTGGAGGAGTGCATTGTGTTCCCTAAAACAAGTAAACAACAGAGCTACAGAGCCAAGGCCACTTCCAGTCTAGGGAATATACCTGGGGAAAACTGAAAATCAATAAGAAAGAGCCACCTCCAAATTTAGGGCTGCACTGGCTACAAGAACCTCAACTTGGGTACAACTTAAATATCCCAGGAAATATAAAAATGGTTCAAAACATTGTGGTACTTACGTACGATGGAATATCCCTCAACCATGAAATCAATGTCATAAGACCAGTAGCAGCAAAGTGAGTTGATTTAGGTACGATGATTCTAAGTGAAATAAGTCACACAGAAAAAGAAACTTATCATAAGATATCACTTATGAAGATCCTGTAAACATGGCTACACGTGAACTGAGTTAGGAAAGAGAACAGAGTCTCACATTTAGAAAACACTCTTATGCCTGCATAAAGGGGAAGGAGAGGTGGGGTGATGCATAAAACCAGAGTTTGATATAAGCACAGGGACCGTTTCAAAAACCAACTTTGGAATTGACAAGACCGACACCTTCCTCATTGAAAGAGACTCAAAACCCCATATTTCCCACAGAGGAATATATCTGACTAGTAACAATCTTAAAACCTATGTATTGATATGTCTCCATAAGGGAATCAAGTGTGTCTAGAGTGGCATAAACATGGCAGCGAGAATCAGCTCAAACCCACTATAAAAAGGAATTTCAAAAGCAAAACCAAAAAACAGGGAAATCCTTTACAATTCCTTCAGGGTGTCTGAGGAAACCTGGAAAGACCCTATCTACAATGACAGCTGGATGTGGCATAAGGCTGGACACTTGGGACTGAGAGGATTGGTGAGATTGGGTGAGCAAATGCAGACCCTTTCAAGCAATAATGCATGGCCCCCATTCCATGGGTCCCAACTCTCCATGTTCAAGGGAATATCACTATAGCTATAACATGTACAGGAAACCTAGAGAATGGACACACTGTGAATACGAAAGGTTTCTAAAACTCAACGAATAGTCCCTCTCCTGGTGCTCCAGTTTGACTTTCCAACTGCCTTACTATCAATCTCCCAACTTGGAGAGACAGGCCCTTTAACCTCCTGGTTTGCACAGGTTCCCAATTTGGCAGAGGATGGAAGGGACGAGGGAGAACCCATGAGAGAGTAGCTGTTAGGCATTTGGACGGGCACATGTCACTCTAATTTCCCGGCAGGAAGAAGAATTAACCAAAGTCTCAGCCACCCACCGGGAACCAGTATAGGACATGATCCAAAATTTTGGACTTGCGTTCAGCTCACAAAAAACGAGTTGAGAAATGGAGCTCAGGGGCACAGCAATTCACAAACTGGCAGAGTGATAAAGGACAACTATCGTCCAAAAATCTGTTGAGGGAAGTCAACGAGGCGGACTTGAAAGCGAGGCAAAATAGCAGGAACCAGATTTCAAGAGGTACCTTGGAATCGCCTGTAAAGCACAGGAAGAGGGGCACAACTTGGACAATGGTGCACTTGGCCAAAAAGGGCGTATGCGTTTTCTCCTGAATATATTCAGGAGAAAACGCATACGCCCTTTTTGGCCAAGCAAGCAAGCGGGCAATGCAAATCTGCACTACAAAGAAGTATCACTTCCCACCGGTCAAAAGGGACATCCACAAAATGTGTAAAAACCAGAAAGGCAAGACAGGCCCTGGAGAACTGGGAGCCTTGTTATGCTGATGGGCGGGATGTCAATTGCCAACTGCCTCACTGGAGGAGTGCATTGTGTTCCCTAAAACAAGTAAACAACAGAGCTACAGAGCCAAGGCCACTTCCAGTCTAGGGAATATACCTGGGGAAAACTGAAAATCAATAAGAAAGAGCCACCTCCAAATTTAGGGCTGCACTGGCTACAAGAACCTCAACTTGGGTACACCTTAAATATCCCAGGAAATATAAAAATGGTTCAAAACATTGTGGTACTTACGTACGATGGAATATCCCTCAGCCATGAAATCAATGTCATAAGACCAGTAGCAGCAAAGTGAGTGGATTCAGGTACGATGATTCTAAGTGAAATAAGTCACACAGAAAAAGAAACTTATCATAAGATATCACTTATGAAGATCCTGTAAACATGGCTACACGTGAACTGAGTTAGGAAAGAGAACAGAGTCTCACATTTAGAAAACACTCTTATGCCTGCATAAAGGGGAAGGAGAGGTGGGGTGATGCATAAAACCAGAGTTTGATATAAGCACAGGGACCGTTTCAAAAACCAACTTTGGAATTGACAAGACCGACACCTTCCTCAGTGAAAGAGACTCAAAACCCCATATTTCCCACAGAGGAATATATCTGACTAGTAACAATCTTAAAACCTATGTATTGATATGTCTCCATAAGGGAATCAAGTGTGTCTAGAGTGGCATAAACATGGCAGCGAGAATCAGCTCAAACCCACTATAAAAAGGAATTTCAAAAGCAAAACCAAAAAACAGGGAAATTCTTTACAATTCCTTCAGGGTGTCTGAGGAAACCTGGAAAGACCCTATCTACAATGACAGCTGGATGTGGCATAAGGCTGGACACTTGGGACTGAGAGGATTGGTGAGATTGGGTGAGCAAATGCAGACCCTTTCAAGCAATAATGCATGGCCCCCATTCCATGGGTCCCAACTCTCCATGTTCAAGGGAATATCACTATAGCTATAACATGTACAGGAAACCTAGAGAATGGACACACTGTGAATACGAAAGGTTTCTAAAACTCAACGAATAGTCCCTCTCCTGGTGCTCCAGTTTGACTTTCCAACTGCCTTACTATCAATCTCCCAACTTGGAGAGACAGGCCCTGTAACCTCCTGGTTTGCACAGGTTCCCAATTTGGCAGAGGATGGAAGGGACGAGGGAGAACCCATGAGAGAGTAGCTGTTAGGCATTTGGACGGGCACATGTCACTCTAATTTCCCGGCAGGAAGAAGAATTAACCAAAGTCTCAGCCACCCACCGGGAACCAGTATAGGACATGATCCAAAATTTTGGACTTGCGTTCAGCTCACAAAAAACGAGTTGAGAAATGGAGCTCAGGGGCACAGCAATTCACAAACTGGCAGAGTGATAAAGGACAACTATCGTCCAAAAATCTGTTGAGGGAAGTCAACGAGGCGGACTTGAACGCGAGGCAAAATAGCAGGAAACAGATTTCAAGAGGTACCTTGGAATCGCCTGTAAAGCACAGGAAGAGGGGCACAACTTGAACAATGGTGCACTTGGCCAAAAAGGGCGTATGCGTTTTCTCCTGAATATATTCAGGAGAAAACGCACACGCCCTTTTTGGCCAAGCAAGCAAGCGGGCAATGCAAATCTGCACTACAAAGAAGTATCACTTCCCACCGGTCAAAAGGGACATCCACAAAATGTGTAAAAACCAGAAAGGCAAGACAGGCCCTGGAGAACTGGGAGCCTTGTTATGCTGATGGGCGGGATGTCAATTGCCAACTGCCTCACTGGAGGAGTGCATTGTGTTCCCTAAAACAAGTAAACAACAGAGCTACAGAGCCAAGGCCACTTCCAGTCTAGGGAATATACCTGGGGAAAACTGAAAATCAATAAGAAAGAGCCACCTCCAAATTTAGGGCTGCACTGGCTACAAGAACCTCAACTTGGGTACACCTTAAATATCCCAGGAAATATAAAAATGGTTCAAAACATTGTGGTACTTACGTACGATGGAATATCCCTCAGCCATGAAATCAATGTCATAAGACCAGTAGCAGCAAAGTGAGTGGATTCAGGTACGATGATTCTAAGTGAAATAAGTCACACAGAAAAAGAAACTTATCATAAGATATCACTTATGAAGATCCTGTAAACATGGCTACACGTGAACTGAGTTAGGAAAGAGAACAGAGTCTCACATTTAGAAAACACTCTTATGCCTGCATAAAGGGGAAGGAGAGGTGGGGTGATGCATAAAACCAGAGTTTGATATAAGCACAGGGACCGTTTCAAAAACCAACTTTGGAATTGACAAGACCGACACCTTCCTCAGTGAAAGAGACTCAAAACCCCATATATCCCACAGAGGAATATATCTGACTAGTAAGAATCTTAAAACCTATGTATTGATATGTCTCCATAAGGGAATCAAGTGTGTCTAGAGTGGCATAAACATGGCAGCGAGAATCAGCTCAAACCCACTCTAAAAAGGAATTTCAAAAGCAAAACCAAAAAACAGGGAAATTCTTTACAATTCCTTCAGGGTGTCTGAGGAAACCTGGAAAGACCCTGTCTACAATGACAGCTGGATGTGGCATAAGGCTGGACACTTGGGACTGAGAGGATTGGTGAGATTGGGTGAGCAAATGCAGACCCTTTCAAGCAATAATGCATGGCCCCCATTCCATGGGTCCCAACTCTCCATGTTCAAGGGAATATTACTACAGCTATAACATGTACAGGAAACCTAGAGAATGGACACACTGTGAATACGAAAGGTTTCTAAAACTCAACGAATAGTCCCTCTCCTGGTGATCCAGTTTGACTTTCCAACTGCCTTACTATCAATCTCCCAACTTGGAGAGACAGGCCCTTTAACCTCCTGGTTTGCACAGGTTCCCAATTTGGCAGAGGATGGAAGGGACGAGGGAGAACCCATGAGAGAGTAGCTGTTAGGCATTTGGACGGGCACATGTCACTCTAATTTCCCGGCAGGAAGAAGAATTAACCAAAGTCTCAGCCACCCACCGGGAACCAGTATAGGACATGATCCAAAATTTTGGACTTGCGTTCAGCTCACAAAAAACGAGTTGAGAAATGGAGCTCAGGGGCACAGCAATTCACAAACTGGCAGAGTGATAAAGGACAACTATCGTCCAAAAATCTGTTGAGGGAAGTCAACGAGGCGGACTTGAAAGTGAGGCAAAATAGCAGGAAACAGATTTCAAGAGGTACGTTGGAATCGCCTGTAAAGCACAGGAAGAGGGGCACAACTTGGACAATGGTGCACTTGGCCAAAAAGGGCGTATGCGTTTTCTCCTGAATATATTCAGGAGAAAATGCATACGCCCTTTTTGGCCAAGCAAGCAAGCGGGCAATGCAAATCTGCACTACAAAGAAGTATCACTTCCCACCGGTCAAAAGGGACATCCACAAAATGTGTAAAAACCAGAAAGGCAAGACAGGCCCTGGAGAACAGGGAGCCTTGTTATGCTGATGGGCGGGATGTAAATTGCCAACTGCCTCACTGGAGGAGTGCATTGTGTTCCCTAAAACAAGTAAACAACAGAGCTACAGAGCCAAGGCCACTTCCAGTCTAGGGAATATACCTGGGGAAAACTGAAAATCAATAAGAAAGAGCCACCTCCAAATTTAGGGCTGCACTGGCTACAAGAACCTCAACTTGGGTACACCTTAAATATCCCAGGAAATATAAAAATGGTTCAAAACATTGTGGTACTTACGTACGATGGAATATCCCTCAGCCATGAAATCAATGTCATAAGACCAGTAGCAGCAAAGTGAGTGGATTCAGGTACGATGATTCTAAGTGAAATAAGTCACACAGAAAAAGAAACTTATCATAAGATATCACTTATGAAGATCCTGTAAACATGGCTACACGTGAACTGAGTTAGGAAAGAGAACAGAGTCTCACATTTAGAAAACACTCTTATGCCTGCATAAAGGGGAAGGAGAGGTGGGGTGATGCATAAAACCAGAGTTTGATATAAACACAGGGACCGTTCCAAAAACCAACTTTGGAATAGACAAGACCTACACCTTCCTCAGTGAAAGAGACTCAAAACCCCATATTTCCCGCAGAGGAATATATCTGACTAGTAAGAATCTTAAAACCTATGTATTCATATGACTCCATAAGGGAATCAAGTGTGTCTAGAGTGGCATAAACATGGCAGCGAGAATCAGCTCAAACCCACTATAAAAAGGAATTTCAAAACCAAAACCAAAAAACAGGGAAATTCTTTACAATTCCTTCAGGGGGTCTGAGGAAACCTGGAAAGACCCTGTCTACAATGACAGCTGGATGTGGCATAAGGCTGGACACTTGGGACTGAGAGGATTGGTGAGATTGGGTGAGCAAATGCAGACCCTTTCAAGCAATAATGCATGGCCCCCATTCCATGGGTCCCAACTCTCCAGGTTCAAGGGAATATTACTACAGCTATAACATGTACAGGAAACCTAGAGAATGGACACACTGTGAATACGAAAGGTTTCTAAAACTCAACGAATAGTCCCTCTCCTGGTGCTCCAGTTTGACTTTCCAAATGCCTTACTATCAATCTCCTAACTTGGAGAGACAGGCCCTTTAACCTCCTGGTTTGCACAGGTTCCCAATTTGGCAGAGGATGGAAGGGACGAGGGAGAACCCATGAGAGAGTAGCTGTTAGGCATTTGGACGGGCACATGTCACTCTAATTTCCCGGCAGGAAGAAGAATTAACCAAAGTCTCAGCCACCCACCGGGAACCAGTATAGGACATGATCCAAAATTTTGGACTTGCGTTCAGCTCACAAAAAACGAGTTGAGAAATGGAGCTCAGGGGCACAGCAATTCACAAACTGGCAGAGTGATAAAGGACAACTATCGTCCAAAAATCTGTTGAGGGAAGTCAACGAGGCGGACTTGAATGCGAGGAAAAATAGCAGGAAACAGATTTCAAGAGGTACCTTGGAATCGCCTGTAAAGCACAGGAAGAGGGGCACAATTTGGACAATGGTGCACTTGGCCAAAAAGGGCGTATGCGTTTTCTCCTGAATATATTCAGGAGAAAATGCATACGCCCTTTTTGGCCAAGCAAGCAAGCGGGCAATGCAAATCTGCACTACAAAGAAGTATCACTTCCCACCGGTCAAAAGGGACATCCACAAAATGTGTAAAAACCAGAAAGGCAAGACAGGCCCTGGAGAACAGGGAGCCTTGTTATGCTGATGGGCGGGATGTAAATTGCCAACTGCCTCACTGGAGGAGTGCATTGTGTTCCCTAAAACAAGTAAACAACAGAGCTACAGAGCCAAGGCCACTTCCAGTCTAGGGAATATACCTGGGGAAAACTGAAAATCAATAAGAAAGAGCCACCTCCAAATTTAGGGCTGCACTGGCTACAAGAACCTCAACTTGGGTACACCTTAAATATCCCAGGAAATATAAAAATGGTTCAAAACATTGTGGTACTTACGTACGATGGAATATTCCTCAGCCATGAAATCAATGTCATAAGACCAGTAGCAGCAAAGTGAGTGGATTCAGGTACGATGATTCTAAGTGAAATAAGTCACACAGATAAAGAAACTTATCATAAGATATCACTTATGAAGATCCTGTAAACATTGCTACACGTGAACTGAGTTAGGAAAGAGAACAGAGTCTCACATTTAGAAAACACTCTTATGCCTGCATAAAGGGGAAGGAGAGGTGGGGTGATGCATAAAACCAGAGTTTTATATAAGCACAGGCACCGTTCCAAAAACCAACTTTGGAATAGACAAGACCTACACCTTCCTCAGTGAAAGAGACTCAAAACCCCATATTTCCCGCAGAGGAAAATATCTGACTAGTAAGAATCTTAAAACCTATGTATTGATATGACTCCATAAGGGAATCATGTGTGTCTAGAGTGGCATAAACATGGCAGCGAGAATCAGCTCAAACCCACTATAAAAAGGAATTTCAAAAGCAAAACCAAAAAACAGGGAAATTCTTTACAATTCCTTCAGGGTGTCTGAGGAAACCTGGAAAGACCCTGTCTACAATGATAGCTGGATGTGGCATAAGGCTGGACACTTGGGACTGAGAGGATTGGTGAGATTGGGTGAGCAAATGCAGACCCTTTCAAGCAATAATGCATGGCCCCCATTCCATGGGTCCCAACTCTCCAGGTTCAAGGGAATATTACTACAGCTATAACATGTACAGGAAACCTAGAGAATGGACACACTGTGAATACGAACGGTTTCTAAAACTCAACGAATAGTCCCTCTCCTGGTGCTCCAGTTTGACTTTCCAACTGCCTTACTATCAATCTCCCAACTTGGAGAGACAGGCCCTTTAACCTCCTGGTTTGCACAGGTTCCCAATTTGGCAGAGGATGGAAGGGACGAGGGAGAACCCATGAGAGAGTAGCTGTTAGGCATTTGGACGGGCACATGTCACTCTAATTTCCCGGCAGGAAGAAGAATTAACCAAAGTCTCAGCCACCCACCGGGAACCAGTATAGGACATGATCCAAAATTTTGGACTTGCGTTCAGCTCACAAAAAACGAGTTGAGAAATGGAGCTCAGGGGCACAGCAATTCACAAACTGGCAGAGTGATAAAGGACAACTATCGTCCGAAAATCTGTTGAGGGAAGTCAACGAGGCGGACTTGAAAGCGAGGCAAAATAGCAGGAAACAGATTTCAAGAGGTACCTTGGAATCGCCTGTAAAGCACAGGAAGAGGGGCACAACTTGGACAATGGTGCACTTGGCCAAAAAGGGCGTATGCGTTTTCTCCTGAATATATTCAGGAGAAAACGCATAAGCCCTTTTTGGCCAAGCAAGCAAGCGGGCAATGCAAATCTGCACTACAAAGAAGTATCACTTCCCACCGGTCAAAAGGGACATCCACAAAATGTGTAAAAACCAGAAAGGCAAGACAGGCCCTGGAGAACTGGGAGCCTTGTTATGCTGATGGGCGGGATGTCAATTGCCAACTGCCTCACTGGAGGAGTGCATTGTGTTCCCTAAAACAAGTAAACAACAGAGCTACAGAGCCAAGGCCACTTCCAGTCTAGGGAATATACCTGGGGAAAACTGAAAATCAATAAGAAAGAGCCACCTCCAAATTTAGGGCTGCACTGGCTACAAGAACCTCAACTTGGGTACACCTTAAATATCCCAGGAAATATAAAAATGGTTCAAAACATTGTGGTACTTACGTACGATGGAATATCCCTCAGCCATGAAATCAATGTCATACGACCAGTAGCAGCAAAGTGAGTGGATTCAGGTACGATGATTCTAAGTGAAATAAGTCACACAGAAAAAGAAACTTATCATAAGATATCACTTATGAAGATCCTGTAAACATGGCTACACGTGAACTGAGTTAGGAAAGAGAACAGAGTCTCACATTTAGAAAACACTCTTATGCCTGCATAAAGGGGAAGGAGAGGTGGGGTGATGCATAAAACCAGAGTTTGATATAAGCACAGGGACCGTTCCAAAAACCAACTTTGGAATAGACAAGACCTACACCTTCCTCAGTGAAAGAGACTCAAAACCCCATATTTCCCGCAGAGGAATATATCTGACTAGTAAGAATCTTAAAACCTATGTATTGATATGACTCCATAAGGGAATCAAGTGTTTCTAGAGTGGCATAAACATGGCAGCGAGAATCAGCTCAAACCAACTATAAAAAGGAATTTCAAAAGCAAAACCAAAAAACAGGGAAATTCTTTACAATTCCTTCAGGGTGTCTGAGGAAACCTGGAAAGACCCTGTCTACAATGACAGCTGGATGTGTCATAAGGCTGGACACTTGGGACTGAGAGGATTGGTGAGATTGGGTGAGCAAATGCAGACCCTTTCAAGCAATAATGCATGGCCCCCATTCCATGGGTCCCAACTCTCCAGGTTCATGGGAATATTACTATAGCTATAAAATGTACAGGAAACCTAGAGAATGGACACACTGTGAATACGAAAGGTTTCTAAAATTCAACGAATAGTCCCTCTCCTGGTGCTCCAGTTTGACTTTCCAACTGCCTTACTATCAATCTCCCAACTTGGAGAGACAGGCCCTTTAACCTCCTGGTTTGCACAGGTTCCCAATTTGGCAGAGGATGGAAGGGACGAGGGAGAACCCATGAGAGAGTAGCTGTTAGGCATTTGGACGGGCACATGTCACTCTAATTTCCCGGCAGGAAGAAGAATTAACCAAAGTCTCATCCACCCACCGGGAACCAGTATAGGACATGATCCAAAATTTTCGACTTGCGTTCAGCTCCCAAAAAACGAGTTGAGAAATGGAGCTCAGGGGCACAGCAATTCACAAACTGGCAGAGTGATAAAGGACAACTATCGTCCAAAAATCTGTTGAGGGAAGTCAACGAGGCGGACTTGAAAGCGAGGCAAAATAGCAGGAAACAGATTTCAAGAGGTACCTTGGAATCGCCTGTAAAGCACAGGAAGAGGGGCACAACTTGGACAATGGTGCACTTGGCCAAAAAGGGCGTATGCGTTTTCTCCTGAATATATTCAGGAGAAAACGCATACGCCCTTTTTGGCCAAGCAAGCAAGCGGGCAATGCAAATCTGCACTACAAAGAAGTATCACTTCCCACCGGTCAAAAGGGACATCCACAAAATGTGTAAAAACCAGAAAGGCAAGACAGGCCCTGGAGAACAGGGAGCCTTGTTATGCTGATGGGCGGGATGTAAATTGCCAACTGCCTCACTGCAGGAGTGCATTGTGTTCCCTAAAACAAGTAAACAACAGAGCTACAGAGCCAAGGCCACTTCCAGTCTAGGGAATATACCTGGGGAAAACTGAAAATCAATAAGAAAGAGCCACCTCCAAATTTAGGGCTGCACTGACTACAAGAACCTCAACTTGGGTACACCTTAAATATCCCAGGAAATATAAAAATGGTTCAAAACATTGTGGTACTTACGTACGATGGAATATCCCTCAGCCATGAAATCAATGTCATACGACCAGTAGCAGCAAAGTGAGTGGATTCAGGTACGATGATTCTAAGTGAAATAAGTCACACAGAAAAAGAAACTTATCATAAGATATCACTTAGGAAGATCCTGTAAACATGGCTACATGTGAACTGAGTTAGGAAAGAGAACAGAGTCTCACATTTAGAAAACACTCTCATGCCTGCATAAAGGGTAAGGAGAGGTGGGGTGATGCATAAAACCAGAGTTTGATATAAGCACAGGGACCGTTTCAAAAACCAACTTTGGAATTGACAAGACCGACACCTTCCTCAGTGAAAGAGACTCAAAACCCCATATTTCCCACAGAGGAATATATCTGACTAGTAAGAATCTTAAAACCTATGTATTGATATGTCTCCATAAGGGAATCAAGTGTGTCTAGAGTGGCATAAACATGGCAGCGAGAATCAGCTCAAACCGACTATAAAAAGGAATTTCAAAAGCAAAACCAAAAAACAGGGAAATTCTTTACAATTCCTTCAGGGTGTCTGAGGAAACCTGGAAAGACCCTATCTACAATGACAGCTGGATGTGGCATAAGGCTGGACACTTGGGACTGAGAGGATTGGTGAGATTGGGTGAGCAAATGCAGACCCTTTCAAGCAATAATGCATGGCCCCCATTCCATGGGTCCCAACTCTCCAGGTTCAAGGGAATATTACTACAGCTATAACATGTACAGGAAACCTAGATAATGGACACACTGGGAATACGAAAGGTTTCTAAAACTCAACGAATAGTCCCTCTCCTGGTGCTCCAGTTTGACTTTCCAACTGCCTTACTATCAATCTCCCAACTTGGAGAGACAGGCCCTTTAACCTCCTGGTTTGCACAGGTTCCCAATTTGGCAGAGGATGGAAGGGACGAGGGAGAACCCATGAGAGAGTAGCTGTTAGGCATTTGGACGGGCACATGTCACTCTAATTTCCCGGCAGGAAGAAGAATTAACCAAAGTCTCAGCCACCCACCGGGAACCAGTATAGGACAGGATCCAAAATTTTGGACTTGCGTTCAGCTCACAAAAAACGAGTTGAGAAATGGAGCTCAGGGGCACAGCAATTCACAAACTGGCAGAGTGATAAAGGACAACTATCGTCCAAAAATCTGTTGAGGGAAGTCAACGAGGCGGACTTGAAAGTGAGGCAAAATAGCAGGAAACAGATTTCAAGAGGTACGTTGGAATCGCCTGTAAAGCACAGGAAGAGGGGCACAACTTGGACAATGGTGCACTTGGCCAAAAAGGGTGTATGCGTTTTCTCCTGAATATATTCAGGAGAAAATGCATACGCCCTTTTTGGCCAAGCAAGCAAGCGGGCAATGCAAATCTGCACTACAAAGAAGTATCACTTCCCACCGGTCAAAAGGGACATCCACAAAATGTGTAAAAACCAGAAAGGCAAGACAGGCCCTGGAGAACAGGGAGCCTTGTTATGCTGATGGGCGGGATGTAAATTGCCAACTGCCTCACTGGAGGAGTGCATTGTGTTCCCTAAAACAAGTAAACAACAGAGCTACAGAGCCAAGGCCACTTCCAGTCTATGGAATATACCTGGGGAAAACTGAAAATCAATAAGAAAGAGCCCCCTCCAAATTTAGGGCTGCACTGGCTACAAGAACCTCAACTTGGGTACACCTTAAATATCCCAGGAAATATAAAAATGGTTCAAAACATTGTGGTACTTACGTACGATGGAATATCCCTCAGCCATGAAATCAATGTCATAAGACCAGTAGCAGCAAAGTGAGTGGATTCAGGTACGATGATTCTAAGTGAAATAAGTCACACAGAAAAAGAAACTTATCATAAGATATCACTTATGAAGATCCTGTAAACATGGCTACACGTGAACTGAGTTAGGAAAGAGAACAGAGTCTCACATTTAGAAAACACTCTTATGCCTGCATAAAGGGGAAGGAGAGGTGGGGTGATGCATAAAACCAGAGTTTGATATAAGCACAGGGACCGTTCCAAAAACCAACTTTGGAATAGACAAGACCTACACCTTCCTCAGTGAAAGAGACTCAAAACCCCATATTTCCCGCAGAGGAATATATCTGACTAGTAAGAATCTTAAAACATATGTATTGATATGACTCCATAAGGGAATCAAGTGTGTCTAGAGTGGCATAAACATGGCAGCGAGAATCAGCTCAAACCCACTATAAAAAGGAATTTCAAAAGCAAAACCAAAAAACAGGGAAATTCTTTACAATTCCTTCAGGGTGTCTGAGGAAACCTGGAAAGACCCTATCTACAATGACAGCTGGATGTGGCATAAGGCTGGACACTTGGGACTGAGAGGATTGGTGAGATTGGGTGAGCAAATGCAGACCCTTTCAAGCAATAATGCATGGCCCCCATTCCATGGGTCCCAACTCTCCAGGTTCAAGGGAATATTACTACAGCTATAACATGTACAGGAAACCTAGAGAATGGACACACTGTGAATACGAAAGGTTTCTAAAACTCAACGAATAGTCCCTCTCCTGGTGCTCCAGTTTGACTTTCCAACTGCCTTACTATCAATCTCCCAACTTGGAGAGACAGGCCCTTTAACCTCCTGGTTTGCACAGGTTCCCAATTTGGCAGAGGATGGAAGGGACGAGGGAGAACCCATGAGAGAGTAGCTGTTAGGCATTTGGACGGGCACATGTCACTCTAATTTCCCGGCAGGAAGAAGAATTAACCAAAGTCTCAGCCACCCACCGGGAACCAGTATAGGACAGGATCCAAAATTTTGGACTTGCGTTCAGCTCACAAAAAACGAGTTGAGAAATGGAGCTCAGGGGCACAGCAATTCACAAACTGGCAGAGTGATAAAGGACAACTATCGTCCAAAAATCTGTTGAGGGAAGTCAACGAGGCGGACTTGAAAGTGAGGCAAAATAGCAGGAAACAGATTTCAAGAGGTACCTTGGAATCGCCTGTAAAGCACAGGAAGAGGGGCACAACTTGGACAATGGTGCACTTGGCCAAAAAGGGCGTATGCGTTTTCTCCTGAATATATTCAGGAGAAAACGCATACGCCCTTTTTGGCCAAGCAAGCAAGCGGGCAATGCAAATCTGCACTACAAAGAAGTATCACTTCCCACCGGTCAAAAGGGACATCCACAAAATGTGTAAAAACCAGAAAGGCAAGACAGGCCCTGGAGAACTGGGAGCCTTGTTATGCTGATGGCGGGATGTCAATTGCCAACTGCCTCACTGGAGGAGTGCATTGTGTTCCCTAAAACAAGTAAACAACAGAGCTACAGAGCCAAGGCCACTTCCAGTCTAGGGAATATACCTTGGGAAAACTGAAAATCAATAAGAAAGAGCCACCTCCAAATTTAGGGCTGCACTGGCTACAAGAACCTCAACTTGGGTACACCTTAAATATCCCAGGAAATATAAAAATGGTTCAAAACATTGTGGTACTTACGTACGATGGAATATCCCTCAGCCATGAAATCAATGTCATAAGACCAGTAGCAGCAAAGTGAGTGGATTCAGGTACGATGATTCTAAGTGAAATAAGTCACACAGAAAAAGAAACTTATCATAAGATATCACTTATGAAGATCCTGTAAACATGGCTACACGTGAACTGAGTTAGGAAAGAGAACAGAGTCTCACATTTAGAAAACACTCTTATGCCTGCATAAAGGGGAAGGAGAGGTGGGGTGATGCATAAAACCAGAGTTTGATATAAGCACAGGGACCGTTTCAAAAACCAACTTTGGAATTGACAAGACCGACACCTTCCTCAGTGAAAGAGACTCAAAACCCCATATTTCCCACAGAGGAATATATCTGACTAGTAAGAATCTTAAAACCTATGTATTGATATGTCTCCATAAGGGAATCAAGTGTGTCTAGAGTGGCATAAACATGGCAGCGAGAATCAGCTCAAACCCACTATAAAAAGGAATTTCAAAAGCAAAACCAAAAAACAGGGAAATTCTTTACAGTTCCTTCAGGGTGTCTGAGGAAACCTGGAAAGACCCTATCTACAATGACAGTTGGATGTGGCATAAGGCTGGACACTTGGGACTGAGAGGATTGGTGAGATTGGGTGAGCAAATGCAGACCCTTTCAAGCAATAATGCATGGCCCCCATTCCATGGGTCCCAACTCTCCAGGTTCAAGGGAATATTACTACAGCTATAACATGTACAGGAAACCTAGAGAATGGACACACTGTGAATACGAAAGGTTTCTAAAACTCAACGAATAGTCCCTCTCCTGTTGCTCCAGTTTGACTTTCCAACTGCCTTACTATCAATCTCCCAACTTGGAGAGACAGGCCCTTTAACCTCCTGGTTTGCACAGGTTCCCAATTTGGCAGAGGATGGAAGGGACGAGGGAGAACCCATGAGAGAGTAGCTGTTAGGCATTTGGACGGGCACATGTCACTCTAATTTC
The DNA here is from genome assembly GCF_025265405.1 of Mesoplodon densirostris. Taxonomy (NCBI): domain Eukaryota; kingdom Metazoa; phylum Chordata; class Mammalia; order Artiodactyla; family Ziphiidae; genus Mesoplodon; species Mesoplodon densirostris. The sequence continues at coordinate 1,740,419 of NW_026778213.1, forward strand.
CCGGCAGGAAGAAGAATTAACCAAAGTCTCAGCCACCCACCGGGAACCAGTATAGAACATGATCCAAAATTTTGGACTTGCGTTCAGCTCACAAAAAACGAGTTGAGAAATGGAGCTCAGGGGCACAGCAATTCACAAACTGGCAGAGTGATAAAGGACAACTATCGTCCAAAAATCTGTTGAGGGAAGTCAACGAGGAGGACTTGAAAGTGAGGCAAAATAGCAGGAAACAGATTTCAAGAGGTACCTTGGAATCGCCTGTAAAGCACAGGAAGAGGGGCACAACGTGGACAATGGTGCACTTGGCCAAAAAGGGCGTATGCGTTTTCTCCTGAATATATTCAGGAGAAAACGCATACGCCCTTTTTGGCCAAGCAAGCAAGCGGGCAATGCAAATCTGCACTACAAAGAAGTATCACTTCCCACCGGTCAAAAGGGACATCCACAAAATGTGTAAAAACCAGAAAGGCAAGACAGGCCCTGGAGAACTGGGTGCCTTGTTATGCTGATGGGCGGGATGTAAATTGCCAACTGCCTCACTGGAGGAGTGCATTGTGTTCCCTAAAACAAGTAAACAACAGAGCTACAGAGCCAAGGCCACTTCCAGTGTAGGGAATATACCTTGGGAAAACTGAAAATCAATAAGAAAGAGCCACCTCCAAATTTAGGGCTGCACTGACTACAAGAACCTCAACTTGGGTACACCTTAAATATCCCAGGAAATATAAAAATGGTTCAAAACATTGTGGTACTTACGTACGATGGAATATCCCTCAGCCATGAAATCAATGTCATAAGACCAGTAGCAGCAAAGTGAGTGGATTCAGGTACGATGATTCTAAGTGAAATAATTCACACAGAAAAGAAACTTATCATAAGATATCACTTATGAAGATCCTGTAAACATGGCTACACGTGAACTGAATTAGGAAAGAGAACAGAGTCTCACATTTAGAAAACACTCTTATGCCTGCATAAAGGGGAAGGAGAGGTGGGGTGATGCATAAAACCAGAGTTTGATATAAGCACAGGGACCGTTTCAAAAACCAACTTTGGAATTGACAAGACCGACACCTTCCTCAGTGAAAGAGACTCAAAACCCCATATTTCCCGCAGAGGAATATATCTGACTAGTAAGAATCTTAAAACCTATGTATTGATATGTCTCCATAAGGGAATCAAGTGTGTCTAGAGTGGCATAAACATGGCAGCGAGAATCAGCTCAAACCCACTATAAAAAGGAATTTCAAAAGCAAAACCAAAAAACAGGGAAATTCTTTACAGTTCCTTCAGGGTGTCTGAGGAAACCTGGAAAGACCCTATCTACAATGACAGCTGGATGTGGCATAAGGCTGGACACTTGGGACTGAGAGGATTGGTGAGATTGGGTGAGCAAATGCAGACCCTTTCAAGCAATAATGCATGGCCCCCATTCCATGGGTCCCAACTCTCCATGTTCAAGGGAATATCACTACAGCTATAACATGTACAGGAAACCTAGAGAATGGACACACTGTGAATACGAAAGGTTTCTAAAACTCAACGAATAGTCCCTCTCCTGGTGCTCCAGTTTGACTTTCCAACTGCCTTACTATCAATCTCCCAACTTGGAGAGACAGGCCCTTTAACCTCCTGGTTTGCACAGGTTCCCAATTTGGCAGAGGATGGAAGGGACGAGGGAGAACCCATGAGAGAGTAGCTGTTAGGCATTTGGACGGGCACATGTCACTCTAATTTCCCGGCAGGAAGAAGAATTAACCAAAGTCTCAGCCACCCACCGGGAACCAGTATAGGACATGATCCAAAATTTTGGACTTGCGTTCAGCTCACAAAAAACGAGTTGAGAAATGGAGCTCAGGGGCACAGCAATTCACAAACTGGCAGAGTGATAAAGGACAACTTTCGTCCAAAAATCTGTTGAGGGAAGTCAACGAGGCGGACTTGAAAGTGAGGCAAAATAGCAGGAAACAGATTTCAAGAGGTACGTTGGAATCGCCTGTAAAGCACAGGAAGAGGGGCACAACTTGGACAATGGTGCACTTGGCCAAAAAGGGCGTATGCGTTTTCTCCTGAATATATTCAGGAGAAAACGCATACGCCCTTTTTGGCCAAGCAAGCAAGCGGGCAATGCAAATCTGCACTACAAAGAAGTATCACTTCCCACCGGTCAAAAGGGACATCCACAAAATGTGTAAAAACCAGAAAGGCAAGACAGGCCCTGGAGATCTGGGAGCCTTGTTATGCTGATGGGCGGGATGTAAATTGCCAACTGCCTCACTGGAGGAGTGCATTGTGTTCCCTAAAACAAGTAAACAACAGAGCTACAGAGCCAAGGCCACTTCCAGTCTAGGGAATATACCTTGGGAAAACTGAAAATCAATAAGAAAGAGCCACCTCCAAATTTAGGGCTGCACTGGCTGCAAGAACCTCAACTTGGGTACACCTTAAATATCCCAGGAAATATAAAAATGGTTCAAAACATTGTGGTACTTACGTACGATGGAATATCCCTCAGCCATGAAATCAATGTCATAAGACCAGTAGCAGCAAAGTGAGTGGATTCAGGTACGATGATTCTAAGTGAAATAAGTCACACAGAAAAAGAAACTTATCATAAGATATCACTTATGAAGATCCTGTAAACATGGCTACACGTGAACTGAGTTAGGAAAGAGAACAGAGTCTCACATTTAGAAAACACTCTTATGCCTGCTTAAAGGGGAAGGAGAGGTGGGGTGATGCATAAAACCAGAGTTTGATATAAGCACAGGGACCGTTTCAAAAGCCAACTTTGGAATAGACAAGACCGACACCTTCCTCAGTGAAAGAGACTCAAAACCCCATATTTCCCGCAGAGGTATATATCTGACTAGTAAGAATCTTAAAACCTATGTATTGATATGACTCCATGAGGGAATCAAGTGTGTCTAGAGTGGCATAAACATGGCAGCGAGAATCAGCTCAAACCCACTATAAAAAGGAATTTCAAAAGCAAAACCAAAAAACAGGGAAATTCTTTACAATTCCTTCAGGGTGTCTGAGGAAACCTGGAAAGACCCTATCTACCATGACAGCTGGATGTGGCATAAGGCTGGACACTTGGGACTGAGAGGATTGGTGAGATTGGGTGAGCAAATGCAGACCCTTTCAAGCAATAATGCATGGCCCCCATTCCATGGGTCCCAACTCTCCAGGTTCAAGGGAATATTACTACAGCTATAACATGTACAGGAAACCTAGAGAATGGACACACTGTGAATACGAAAGGTTTCTAAAACTCAACGAATAGTCCCTCTCCTGGTGCTCCAGTTTGACTTTCCAACTGCCTTACTATCAATCTCCCAACTTGGAGAGACAGGCCCTTTAACCTCCTGGTTTGCACAGGTTCCCAATTTGGCAGATGATGGAAGGGACGAGGGAGAACCCATGAGAGAGTAGCTGTTAGGCATTTGGACGGGCACATGTCACTCTAATTTCCCGGCAGGAAGAAGAATTAACCAAAGTCTCAGCCACCCACCGGGAACCAGTATAGGACAGGATCCAAAATTTTGGACTTGCGTTCAGCTCCCAAAAAACGAGTTCAGAAATGGAGCTCAGGGGCACAGCAATTCACAAACTGGCAGAGTGATAAAGGACAACTATCGTCCAAAAATCTGTTGAGGGAAGTCAACGAGGCGGACTTGAAAGTGAGGCAAAATAGCAGGAAACAGATTTCAAGAGGTACGTTGGAATCGCCTGTAAAGCACAGGAAGAGGGGCACAACTTGGACAATGGTGCACTTGGCCAAAAAGGGCGTATGCGTTTTCTCCTGAATATATTCAGGAGAAAACGCATACGCCCTTTTTGGCCAAGCAAGCAAGCGGGCAATGCAAATCTGCACTACAAAGAAGTATCACTTCCCACCGGTCAAAAGGGACATCCACAAAATGTGTAAAAACCAGAAAGGCAAGACAGGCCCTGGAGAACTGGGAGCCTTGTTATGCTGATGGGCGGGATGTCAATTGCCAACTGCCTCACTGGAGCAGTGCATTGTGTTCCCTAAAACAAGTAAACAACAGAGCTACCGAGCCAAGGCCACTTCCAGTCTAGGGAATATACCTTGGGAAAACTGAAAATCAATAAGAAAGAGCCACCTCCAAATTTAGGGCTGCACTGGCTGCAAGAACCTCAACTTGGGTACACCTTAAATATCCCAGGAAATATAAAAATGGTTCAAAACATTGTGGTACTTACGTACGATGTAATATCCCTCAGCCATGAAATCAATGTCATAAGACCAGTAGCAGCAAAGTGAGTGGATTCAGGTACGATGATTCTAAGTGAAATAAGTCACACAGAAAAAGAAACTTATCATAAGATATCACTTATGAAGATCCTGTAAACATGGCTACACGTGAACTGAGTTAGGAAAGAGAACAGAGTCTCACATTTAGAAAACACTCTTATGCCTGCTTAAAGGGGAAGGAGAGGTGGGGTGATGCATAAAACCAGAGTTTGATATAAGCACATGGACCGTTCCAAAAACCAACTTTGGAATAGACAAGACCGACACCTTCCTCAGTGAAAGAGACTCAAAACCCCATATTTCCCGCAGAAGTATATATCTGACTAGTAAGAATCTTAAAACCTATGTATTGATATGACTCCATGAGGGAATCAAGTGTGTCTAGAGTGGCATAAACATGGCAGCGAGAATCAGTTCAAACCCACTATAAAAAGGAATTTCAAAAGCAAAACCAAAAAACAGGGAAATTCTTTACAATTCCTTCAGGGTGTCTGAGGAAACCTGGAAAGACCCTATCTACCATGACAGCTGGATGTGGCATAAGGCTGGACACTTGGGACTGAGAGGATTGGTGAGATTGGGTGAGCAAATGCAGACCCTTTCAAGCAATAATGCATGGCCCCCATTCCATGGGTCCCAACTCTCCAGGTTCAAGGGAATATCACTACAGCTTTAACATGTACAGGAAACCTAGAGAATGGACACACTGTGAATACGAAAGGTTTCTAAAACTCAACGAATAGTCCCTCTCCTGGTGCTCCAGTTTGACTTTCCAACTGCCTTACTATCAATCTCCCAACTTGGAGAGACAGGCCCTTTAACCTCCTGGTTTGCACAGGTTCCCAATTTGGCAGAGGATGGAAGGGACGAGGGAGAACCCATGAGAGAGTAGCTGTTAGGCATTTGGACGGGCACATGTCACTCTAATTTCCCGGCAGGAAGAAGAATTAACCAAAGTCTCAGCCACCCACCGGGAACCAGTATAGGACATGATCCAAAATTTTGGAATTGCGTTCAGCTCCCAAAAAACGAGTTGAGAAATGGAGCTCAGGGGCACAGCAATTCACATACTGGCAGAGTGATAAAGGACAACTATCGTCCAAAAATCTGTTGAGGGAAGTCAACGAGGCGGACTTGAAAGTGAGGCAAAATAGCAGGAAACAGATTTCAAGAGGTACCTTGGAATCGCCTGTAAAGCACAGGAAGAGGGGCACAACTTGGACAATGGTGCACTTGGCCAAAAAGGGCGTATGCGTTTTCTCCTGAATATATTCAGGAGAAAACGCATACGCCCTTTTTGGCCAAGCAAGCAAGCGGGCAATGCAAATCTGCACTACAAAGAAGTATCACTTCCCACCGGTCAAAAGGGACATCCACAAAATGTGTAAAAACCAGAAAGGCAAGACAGGCCCTGGAGAACTGGGAGCCTTGTTATGCTGATGGGCGGGATGTAAATTGCCAACTGCCTCACTGGAGGAGTGCATTGTGTTCCCTAAAACAAGTAAACAACAGAGCTATAGAGCCAAGGCCACATCCAGTCTAGGGAATATACCTTGGGAAAACTGAAAATCAATAAGAAAGAGCCACCTCCAAATTTAGGGCTGCACTGGCTACAAGAACCTCAACTTGGGTACACCTTAAATATCCCAGGAAATATAAAAATGGTTCAAAAAATTGTGGTACTTACGTACGATGGAATATCCCTCAGCGATGAAATCAATGTCATAAAACCAGTAGCAGCAAAGTGAGTGGATTCAGGTACGATGATTCTAAGTGAAATAAGTCACACTGAAAAAGGAACTTATCATAAGATATCACTTATGAAGATCCTGTAAACATGGCTACACGTGAACTGAGTTAGGAAATAGAACAGAGTCTCACATTTAGAAAACACTCTTATGCCTGCATAAAGGGGATGGAGAGGTGGGGTGATGCATAAAACCAGAGTTTGATATAAGCACATGGACCGTTCCAAAAACCAACTTTGGAATAGACAAGACCTACACCTTCCTCAGTGAAAGAGGCTCAAAACCCCATATTTCCCGCAGAGGAATATATCTGACTAGTAAGAATCTTAAAACCTATGTATTGATATGACTCCATAAGGGAATCAAGTGTGTCTAGAGTGGCATAAACATGGCAGCGAGAATCAGCTCAAACCCACTATAAAAAGGAATTTCAAAAGCAAAACCAAAAAACAGGGAAATTCTTTACAATTCCTTCAGGGTGTCTGAGGAAACCTGGAAAGACCCTATCTACAATGACAGCTGGATGTGGCATAAGGCTGGACACTTGGGACTGAGAGGATTGGTGAGATTGGGTGAGCAAATGCAGACCCTTTCAAGCAATAATGCATGGCCCCCATTCCATGGGTCCCAACTCTCCAGGTTCAAGGGAATATTACTACAGCTATAACATGTACAGGAAACCAAAGAATGGACACACTGTGAATGCGAAAGTTTTCTAAAACTCAAAGAATAGTCCCTCTCCTGGTGCTCCAGTTTGACTTTCCAACTGCCTTACTATCAATCTCCCAACTTGGAGAGACAGGCCCTTTAACCTCCTGGTTTGCACAGGTTCCCAATTTGGCAGAGGATGGAAGGGACGAGGGAGAACCCATGAGAGAGTAGCTGTTAGGCATTTGGACGGGCACATGTCACTCTAATTTCCCGGCAGGAAGAAGAATTAACCAAAGTCTCAGCCACCCACCGGGAACCAGTATAGGACATGATCCAAAATTTTGGACTTGCATTCAGCTCACAAAAAACGAGTTGAGAAATGGAGCTCAGGGGCACAGCAATTCACAAACTGGCAGAGTGATAAAGGACAACTATCGTCCAAAAATCTGTTGAGGGAAGTCAGCGAGGCGGACTTGAAAGTGAGGCAAAATAGCAGGAAACAGATTTCAAGAGGTACGTTGGAATCGCCTGTAAAGCACAGGAAGAGGGGCACAACTTGGACAATGGTGCACTTGGCCCAAAAGGGCGTATGCGTTTTCTCCTGAATATATTCAGGAGAAAACGCATACGCCCTTTTTGGCCAAGCAAGCAAGCGGGCAATGCAAATCTGCACTACAAAGAAGTATCACTTCCCACCGGTCAAAAGGGACATCCACAAAATGTGTAAAAACCAGAAAGGCAAGACAGGCCCTGGAGAACTGGGAGCCTTGTTATGCTGATGGGCGGGATGTAAATTGCCAACTGCCTCACTGGAGGAGTGCATTGTGTTCCCTAAAACAAGTAAACAACAGAGCTACAGAGCCAAGGCCACTTCCAGTCTAGGGAATATACCTTGGGAAAACTGAAAATCAATAAGAAAGAGCCACCTCCAAATTTAGGGCTGCACTGGCTGCAAGAACCTCAACTTGGGTACACCTTAAATATCCCAGGAAATATAAAAATGGTTCAAAACATTGTGGTACTTACGTACGATGGAATATCCCTCAGCCATGAAATCAATGTCATAAGACCAGTAGCAGCAAAGTGAGTGGATTCAGGTACGATGATTCTAAGTGAAATAAGTCAAACAGAAAAAGAAACTTATCATAAGATATCACTTATGAAGATCCTGTAAACATGGCTACACGTGAACTGAGTTAGGAAAGAGAACAGAGTCTCACATTTAGAAAACACTCTTATGCCTGCTTAAAGGGGAAGGAGAGGTGGGGTGATGCATAAAACCAGAGTTTGATATAAGCACAGGGACCGTTCCAAAAACCAACTTTGGAATAGACAAGACCGACACCTTCCTCAGTGAAAGAGACTCAAAACACCATATTTCCCACAGAGGAATATATCTGACTAGTAAGAATCTTAAAACCTATGTATTGATATGTCTCCATAAGGGAATCAAGTGTGTCTAGAGTGGCATAAACATGGCAGCGAGAATCAGCTCAAACCCACTATAAAAAGGAATTTCAAAAGCAAAACCAAAAAACAGGGAAATTCTTTACAATTCCTTCAGGGTGTCTGAGGAAACCTGGAAAGACCCTATCTACCATGACAGCTGGATGTGGCATAAGGCTGGACACTTGGGACTGAGAGGATTGGTGAGATTGGGTGAGCAAATGCAGACCCTTTCAAGCAATAATGCATGGCCCCCATTCCATGGGTCCCAACTCTCCAGGTTAAAGGGAATATTACTACAGCTATAACATGTACAGGAAACCAGGAGAATGGACACACTGTGAATACGAAAGGTTTCTAAAACTCAACGAATAGTCCCTCTCCTGGTGCTCCATTTTGACTTTCCAACTGCCTTACTATCAATCTCCCAACTTGGAGAGACAGGCCCTTTAACCTCCTGGTTTGCACATGTTCCCAATTTGGCAGAGGATGGAAGGGACGAGGGAGAACTCATGAGAGAGTAGCTGTTAGGCATTTGGACGGGCACATGTCACTCTAATTTCCCGGCAGGAAGAAGAATTAACCAAAGTCTCAGCCACCCACCGGGAACCAGTATAGGACATGATCCAAAATTTTGGACTTGCGTTCAGCTCCCAAAAAACGAGTTGAGAAATGGAGCTCAGGGGCACAGCAATTCACATACTGGCAGAGTGATAAAGGACAACTATCGTCCAAAAATCTGTTGAGGGAAGTCAACGAGGCGGACTTGAAAGTGAGGCAAAATAGCAGGAAACAGATTTCAAGAGGTACGTTGGAATCGCCTGTAAAGCACAGGAAGAGGGGCACAACTTGGACAATGGTGCACTTGGCCAAAAAGGGCGTATGCGTTTTCTCCTGAATATATTCAGGAGAAAACGCATACGCCCTTTTTGGCCAAGCAAGCAAGCGGGCAATGCAAATCTGCACTACAAAGAAGTATCACTTCCCACCGGTCAAAAGGGACATCCACAAAATGTGTAAAAACCAGAAAGGCAAGACAGGCCCTGGAGAACTGGGAGCCTTGTTATGCTGATGGGCGGGATGTAAATTGCCAACTGCCTCACTGGAGGAGTGCATTGTGTTCCCTAAAACAAGTAAACAACAGAGCTATAGAGCCAAGGCCACATCCAGTCTAGGGAATATACCTTGGGAAAACTGAAAATCAATAAGAAAGAGCCACCTCCAAATTTAGGGCTGCACTGGCTACAAGAACCTCAACTTGGGTACACCTTAAATATCCCAGGAAATATAAAAATGGTTCAAAACATTGTGGTACTTACGTACGATGGAATATCCCTCAGCGATGAAATCAATGTCATAAAACCAGTAGCAGCAAAGTGAGTGGATTCAGGTACGATGATTCTAAGTGAAATAAGTCACACAGAAAAAGAAACTTATCATAAGATATCACTTATGAAGATCCTGTAAACAAGGCTACACGTGAACTGAGTTAGGAAATAGAACAGAGTCTCACATTTAGAAAACACTCTTATGCCTGCATAAAGGGGATGGAGAGGTGGGGTGATGCATAAAACCAGTGTTTGATATAAGCACATGGACCGTTCCAAAAACCAACTTTGGAATAGACAAGACCTACACCTTCCTCAGTGAAAGAGGCTCAAAACCCCATATTTCCCACAGAGGAATATATCTGACTAGTAAGAATCTTAAAACCTATGTATTGATATGACTCCATAAGGGAATCAAGTGTGTCTAGAGTGGCATAAACATGGCAGCGAGAATCAGCTCAAACCCACTATAAAAAGGAATTTCAAAAGCAAAACCAAAAAACAGGGAAATTCTTTACAATTCCTTCAGGGTGTCTGAGGAAACCTGGAAAGACCCTATCTACAATGACAGCTGGATGTGGCATAAGGCTGGACACTTGGGACTGAGAGGATTGGTGAGATTGGGTGAGAAAATGCAGACCCTTTCAAGCAATAATGCATGGCCCCCATTCCATGTGTCCCAACTCTCCAGGTTCAAGGGAATATCACTACAGCTATAACATGTACAGGAAACCTAGAGAATGGACACACTGTGAATACGAAAGGTTTCTAAAACTCAACGAATAGTCCCTCTCCTGGTGCTCCAGTTTGACTTTCCAACTGCCTTACTATCAATCTCCCAACTTGGAGAGACAGGCCCTTTAACCTCCTGGTTTGCACAGGTTCCCAATTTGGCAGAGGATGGAAGGGACGAGGGAGAACCCATGAGAGAGTAGCTGTTAGGCATTTGGACGGGCACATGTCACTCTAATTTCCCGGCAGGAAGAAGAATTAACCAAAGTCTCAGCCACCCACCGGGAACCAGTATAGGACATGATCCAAAATTTTGGACTTGCGTTCAGCTCACAAAAAACGAGTTGAGAAATGGAGCTCAGGGGCACAGCAATTCACAAACTGGCAGAGTGATAAAGGACAACTATCGTCCAAAAATCTGTTGAGGGAAGTCAACGAGGCGGACTTGAAAGCGAGGCAAAATAGCAGGAAACAGATTTCAAGAGGTACCTTGGAATCGCCTGTAAAGCACAGGAAGAGGGGTACAACTTGGACAATGGTGCACTTGGCCAAAAAGGGCGTATGCGTTTTCTCCTGAATATATTCAGGAGAAAACGCATACGCCCTTTTTGGCCAAGCAAGCAAGCGGGCAATGCAAATCTGCACTACAAAGAAGTATCACTTCCCACCGGTCAAAAGGGACATCCACAAAATGTGTAAAAACCAGAAAGGCAAGACAGGCCCTGGAGAACTGGGAGCCTTGTTATGCTGATGGGCGGGATGTCAATTGCCAACTGCCTCACTGGAGGAGTGCATTGTGTTCCCTAAAACAAGTAAACAACAGAGCTACAGAGCCAAGGCCACTTCCAGTCTAGGGAATATACCTGGGGAAAACTGAAAATCAATAAGAAAGAGCCACCTCCAAATTTAGGGCTGCACTGGCTACAAGAACCTCAACTTGGGTACACCTTAAATATCCCAGGAAATATAAAAATGGTTCAAAACATTGTGGTACTTACGTACGATGGAATATCCCTCAGCCATGAAATCAATGTCATAAGACCAGTAGCAGCAAAGTGAGTGGATTCAGGTACGATGATTCTAAGTGAAATAAGTCACACAGAAAAAGAAACTTATCATAAGATATCACTTATGAAGATCCTGTAAACATGGCTACACGTGAACTGAGTTAGGAAAGAGAACAGAGTCTCACATTTAGAAAACACTCTTATGCCTGCATAAAGGGGAAGGAGAGGTGGGGTGATGCATAAAACCAGAGTTTGATATAAGCACAGGGACCGTTTCAAAAACCAACTTTGGAATTGACAAGACCGACACCTTCCTCAGTGAAAGAGACTCAAAACCCCATATTTCCCACAGAGGAATATATCTGACTAGTAAGAATCTTAAAACCTATGTATTGATATGACTCCATAAGGGAATCAAGTGTGTCTAGAGTGGCATAAACATGGCAGCGAGAATCAGCTCAAACCCACTATAAAAAGGAATTTCAAAAGCAAAACCAAAAAACAGGGAAATTCTTTACAATTCCTTCAGGGTGTCTGAGGGAACCTGGAAAGACCCTATCTACAATGACAGCTGGATGTGGCATAAGGCTGGACACTTGGGACTGAGAGGATTGGTGAGATTGGGTGAGAAAATGCAGACCCTTTCAAGCAATAATGCATGGCCCCCATTCCATGGGTCCCAACTCTCCAGGTTCAAGGGAATATTACTACAGCTATAACATGTACAGGAAACCTAGAGAATGGACACACTGTGAATACGAAAGGTTTCTAAAACTCAACGAATAGTCCCTCTCCTGGTGCTCCAGTTTGACTTTCCAACTGCCTTACTATCAATCTCCCAACTTGGAGAGACAGGCCCTTTAACCTCCTGGTTTGCACAGGTTCCCAATTTGGCAGAGGATGGAAGGGACGAGGGAGAACCCATGAGAGAGTAGCTGTTAGGCATTTGGACGGGCACATGTCACTCTAATTTCCCGGCAGGAAGAAGAATTAACCAAAGTCTCAGCCACCCACCGGGAACCAGTATAGGACATGATCCAAAATTTTGGACTTGCGTTCAGCTCACAAAAAACGAGTTGAGAAATGGAGCTCAGGGGCACAGCAATTCACAAACTGGCAGAGTGATAAAGGACAACTATCGTCCAAAAATCTGTTGAGGGAAGTCAACGAGGCGGACTTGAAAGTGAGGCAAAATAGCAGGAAACAGATTTCAAGAGGTACGTTGGAATCGCCTGTAAAGCACAGGAAGAGGGGCACAACTTGGACAATGGTGCACTTGGCCAAAAAGGGTGTATGCGTTTTCTCCTGAATATATTCAGGAGAAAATGCATACGCCCTTTTTGGCCAAGCAAGCAAGCGGGCAATGCAAATCTGCACTACAAAGAAGTATCACTTCCCACCGGTCAAAAGGGACATCCACAAAATGTGTAAAAACCAGAAAGGCAAGACAGGCCCTGGAGAACAGGGAGCCTTGTTATGCTGATGGGCGGGATGTAAATTGCCAACTGCCTCACTGGAGGAGTGCATTGTGTTCCCTAAAACAAGTAAACAACAGAGCTACAGAGCCAAGGCCACTTCCAGTCTATGGAATATACCTGGGGAAAACTGAAAATCAATAAGAAAGAGCCACCTCCAAATTTAGGGCTGCACTGGCTACAAGAACCTCAACTTGGGTACACCTTAAATATCCCAGGAAATATAAAAATGGTTCAAAACATTGTGGTACTTACGTACGATGGAATATCCCTCAGCCATGAAATCAATGTCATAAGACCAGTAGCAGCAAAGTGAGTGGATTCAGGTACGATGATTCTAAGTGAAATAAGTCACACAGAAAAAGAAACTTATCATAAGATATCACTTATGAAGATCCTGTAAACATGGCTACACGTGAACTGAGTTAGGAAAGAGAACAGAGTCTCACATTTAGAAAACACTCTTATGCCTGCATAAAGGGGAAGGAGAGGTGGGGTGATGCATAAAACCAGAGTTTGATATAAACACAGGGACCGTTTCAAAAACCAACTTTGGAATTGACAAGACCGACACCTTCCTCAGTGAAAGAGACTCAAAACCCCATATTTCCCACAGAGGAATATATCTGACTAGTAACAATCTTAAAACCTATGTATTGATATGTCTCCATAAGGGAATCAAGTGTGTCTAGAGTGGCATAAACATGGCAGCGAGAATCAGCTCAAACCCACTATAAAAAGGAATTTCAAAAGCAAAACCAAAAAACAGGGAAATTCTTTACAATTCCTTCAGGGTGTCTGAGGAAACCTGGAAAGACCCTATCTACAATGACAGCTGGATGTGGCATAAGGCTGGACACTTGGGACTGAGAGGATTGGTGAGATTGGGTGAGCAAATGCAGACCCTTTCAAGCAATAATGCATGGCCCCCATTCCATGGGTCCCAACTCTCCATGTTCAAGGGAATATCACTATAGCTATAACATGTACAGGAAACCTAGAGAATGGACACACTGTGAATACGAAAGGTTTCTAAAACTCAACGAATAGTCCCTCTCCTGGTGCTCCAGTTTGACTTTCCAACTGCCTTACTATCAATCTCCCAACTTGGAGAGACAGGCCCTTTAACCTCCTGGTTTGCACAGGTTCCCAATTTGGCAGAGGATGGAAGGGACGAGGGAGAACCCATGAGAGAGTAGCTGTTAGGCATTTGGACGGGCACATGTCACTCTAATTTCCCGGCAGGAAGAAGAATTAACCAAAGTCTCAGCCACCCACCGGGAACCAGTATAGGACATGATCCAAAATTTTGGACTTGCGTTCAGCTCACAAAAAACGAGTTGAGAAATGGAGCTCAGGGGCACAGCAATTCACAAACTGGCAGAGTGATAAAGGACAACTATCGTCCAAAAATCTGTTGAGGGAAGTCAACGAGGCGGACTTGAAAGCGAGGCAAAATAGCAGGAAACAGATTTCAAGAGGTACCTTGGAATCGCCTGTAAAGCACAGGAAGAGGGGCACAACTTGGACAATGGTGCACTTGGCCAAAAAGGGCGTATGCGTTTTCTCCTGAATATATTCAGGAGAAAACGCATACGCCCTTTTTGGCCAAGCAAGCAAGCGGGCAATGCAAATCTGCACTACAAAGAAGTATCACTTCCCACCGGTCAAAAGGGACATCCACAAAATGTGTAAAAACCAGAAAGGCAAGACAGGCCCTGGAGAACTGGGAGCCTTGTTATGCTGATGGGCGGGATGTCAATTGCCAACTGCCTCACTGGAGGAGTGCATTGTGTTCCCTAAAACAAGTAAACAACAGAGCTACAGAGCCAAGGCCACTTCCAGTCTAGGGAATATACCTGGGGAAAACTGAAAATCAATAAGAAAGAGCCACCTCCAAATTTAGGGCTGCACTGGCTACAAGAACCTCAACTTGGGTACACCTTAAATATCCCAGGAAATATAAAAATGGTTCAAAACATTGTGGTACTTACGTACGATGGAATATCCCTCAGCCATGAAATCAATGTCATAAGACCAGTAGCAGCAAAGTGAGTGGATTCAGGTACGATGATTCTAAGTGAAATAAGTCACACAGAAAAAGAAACTTATCATAAGATATCACTTATGAAGATCCTGTAAACATGGCTACACGTGAACTGAGTTAGGAAAGAGAACAGAGTCTCACATTTAGAAAACACTCTTATGCCTGCATAAAGGGGAAGGAGAGGTGGGGTGATGCATAAAACCAGAGTTTGATATAAGCACAGGGACCGTTTCAAAAACCAACTTTGGAATTGACAAGACCGACACCTTCCTCAGTGAAAGAGACTCAAAACCCCATATATCCCACAGAGGAATATATCTGACTAGTAAGAATCTTAAAACCTATGTATTTATATGTCTCCATAAGGGAATCAAGTGTGTCTAGAGTGGCATAAACATGGCAGCGAGAATCAGCTCAAACCCACTATAAAAAGGAATTTCAAAAGCAAAACCAAAAAACAGGGAAATTCTTTACAATTCCTTCAGGGTGTCTGAGGAAACCTGGAAAGACCCTATCTACAATGACAGCTGGATGTGGCATAAGGCTGGACACTTGGGACTGAGAGGATTGGTGAGATTGGGTGAGCAAATGCAGACCCTTTCAAGCAATAATGCATGGCCCCCATTCCATGGGTCCCAACTCTCCATGTTCAAGGGAATATTACTACAGCTATAACATGTACAGGAAACCTAGAGAATGGACACACTGTGAATACGAAAGGTTTCTAAAACTCAACGAATAGTCCCTCTCCTGGTGCTCCAGTTTGACTTTCCAACTGCCTTACTATCAATCTCCCAACTTGGAGAGACAGGCCCTTTAACCTCCTGGTTTGCACAGGTTCCCAATTTGGCAGAGGATGGAAGGGACGAGGGAGAACCCATGAGAGAGTAGCTGTTAGGCATTTGGACGGGCACATGTCACTCTAATTTCCCGGCAGGAAGAAGAATTAACCAAAGTCTCAGCCACCCACCGGGAACCAGTATAGGACATGATCCAAAATTTTGGACTTGCGTTCAGCTCACAAAAAACGAGTTGAGAAATGGAGCTCAGGGGCACAGCAATTCACAAACTGGCAGAGTGATAAAGGACAACTATCGTCCAAAAATCTGTTGAGGGAAGTCAACGAGGCGGACATGAAAGTGAGGCAAAATAGCAGGAAACAGATTTCAAGAGGTACGTTGGAATCGCCTGTAAAGCACAGGAAGAGGGGCACAACTTGGACAATGGTGCACTTGGCCAAAAAGGGCGTATGCGTTTTCTCCTGAATATATTCAGGAGAAAATGCATACGCCCTTTTTGGCCAAGCAAGCAAGCGGGCAATGCAAATCTGCACTACAAAGAAGTATCACTTCCCACCGGTCAAAAGGGACATCCACAAAATGTGTAAAAACCAGAAAGGCAAGACAGGCCCTGGAGAACAGGGAGCCTTGTTATGCTGATGGGCGGGATGTAAATTGCCAACTGCCTCACTGGAGGAGTGCATTGTGTTCCCTAAAACAAGTAAACAACAGAGCTACAGAGCCAAGGCCACTTCCAGTCTAGGGAATATACCTGGGGAAAACTGAAAATCAATAAGAAAGAGCCACCTCCAAATTTAGGGCTGCACTGGCTACAAGAACTTCAACTTGGGTACACCTTAAATATCCCAGGAAATATAAAAATGGTTCAAAACATTGTGGTACTTACGTACGATGGAATATCCCTCAGCCATGAAATCAATGTCATAAGACCAGTAGCAGCAAAGTGAGTGGATTCAGGTACGATGATTCTAAGTGAAATAAGTCACACAGAAAAAGAAACTTATCATAAGATATCACTTATGAAGATCCTGTAAACATGGCTACACGTGAACTGAGTTAGGAAAGAGAACAGAGTCTCACATTTAGAAAACACTCTTATGCCTGCATAAAGGGGAAGGAGAGGTGGGGTGATGCATAAAACCAGAGTTTGATATAAACACAGGGACCGTTCCAAAAACCAACTTTGGAATAGACAAGACCTACACCTTCCTCAGTGAAAGAGACTCAAAACCCCATATTTCCCGCAGAGGTATATATCTGACTAGTAAGAATCTTAAAACCTATGTATTCATATGACTCCATAAGGGAATCAAGTGTGTCTAGAGTGGCATAAACATGGCAGCGAGAATCAGCTCAAACCCACTATAAAAAGGAATTTCAAAACCAAAACCAAAAAACAGGGAAATTCTTTACAATTCCTTCAGGGTGTCTGAGGAAACCTGGAAAGACCCTGTCTACAATGACAGCTGGATGTGGCATAAGGCTGGACACTTGGGACTGAGAGGATTGGTGAGATTGGGTGAGCAAATGCAGACCCTTTCAAGCAATAATGCATGGCCCCCATTCCATGGGTCCCAACTCTCCAGGTTCAAGGGACTATTACTACAGCTATAACATGTACAGGAAACCTAGAGAATGGACACACTGTGAATACGAAAGGTTTCTAAAACTCAACGAATAGTCCCTCTCCTGGTGCTCCAGTTTGACTTTCCAAATGCCTTACTATCAATCTCCTAACTTGGAGAGACAGGCCCTTTAACCTCCTGGTTTGCACAGGTTCCCAATTTGGCAGAGGATGGAAGGGACGAGGGAGAACCCATGAGAGAGTAGCTGTTAGGCATTTGGACGGGCACATGTCACTCTAATTTCCCGGCAGGAAGAAGAATTAACCAAAGTCTCAGCCACCCACCGGGAACCAGTATAGGACATGATCCAAAATTTTGGACTTGCGTTCAGCTCACAAAAAACGAGTTGAGAAATGGAGCTCAGGGGCACAGCAATTCACAAACTGGCAGAGTGATAAAGGACAACTATCGTCCAAAAATCTGTTGAGGGAAGTCAACGAGGCGGACTTGAAAGCGAGGAAAAATAGCAGGAAACAGATTTCAAGAGGTACCTTGGAATCGCCTGTAAAGCACAGGAAGAGGGGCACAACTTGGACAATGGTGCACTTGGCCAAAAAGGGCGTATGCGTTTTCTCCTGAATATATTCAGGAGAAAACGCATACGCCCTTTTTGGCCAAGCAAGCAAGCGGGCAATGCAAATCTGCACTACAAAGAAGTATCACTTCCCACCGGTCAAAAGGGACATCCACAAAATGTGTAAAAACCAGAAAGGCAAGACAGGCCCTGGAGAACTGGGAGCCTTGTTATGCTGATGGGCGGGATGTCAATTGCCAACTGCCTCACTGGAGGAGTGCATTGTGTTCCCAAAACAAGTAAACAACAGAGCTACAGAGCCAAGGCCACTTCCAGTCTAGGGAATATACCTGGGGAAAACTGAAAATCAATAAGAAAGAGCCACCTCCAAATTTCGGGCTGCACTGGCTACAAGAACCTCAACTTGGGTACACCTTAAATATCCCAGGAAATATAAAAATGGTTCAAAACATTGTGGTACTTACGTACGATGGAATATCCCTCAGCCATGAAATCAATGTCATAAGACCAGTAGCAGCAAAGTGAGTGGATTCAGGTACGATGATTCTAAGTGAAATAAGTCACACAGAAAAAGAAACTTATCATAAGATATCACTTATGAAGATCCTGTAAACATGGCTACACGTGAACTGAGTTAGGAAAGAGAACAGAGTCTCACATTTAGAAAACACTCTTATGCCTGCATAAAGGGGAAGGAGAGGTGGGGTGATGCATAAAACCAGAGTTTGATATAAGCACAGGGACCGTTTCAAAAACCAACTTTGGAATTGACAAGACCGACACCTTCCTCAGTGAAAGAGACTCAAAACCCCATATATCCCACAGAGGAATATATCTGACTAGTAAGAATCTTAAAACCTATGTATTTATATGTCTCCATAAGGGAATCAAGTGTGTCTAGAGTGGCATAAACATGGCAGCGAGAATCAGCTCAAACCCACTATAAAAAGGAATTTCAAAAGCAAAACCAAAAAACAGGGAAATTCTTTACAATTCCTTCAGGGTGTCTGAGGAAACCTGGAAAGACCCTATCTACAATGACAGCTGGATGTGGCATAAGGCTGGACACTTTGGACTGAGAGGATTGGTGAGATTGGGTGAGCAAATGCAGACCCTTTCAAGCAATAATGCATGGCCCCCATTCCATGGGTCCCAACTCTCCAGGTTCAAGGGAATATTACTACAGCTATAACATGTACAGTAAACCTAGAGAATGGACACACTGTGAATACGAAAGGTTTCTAAAACTCAACGAATAGTCCCTCTCCTGGTGCTCCAGTTTGACTTTCCAACTGCCTTACTATCAATCTCCCAACTTGGAGAGACAGGCCCTTTAACCTCCTGGTTTGCACAGGTTCCCAATTTGGCAGAGGATGGAAGGGACGAGGGAGAACCCATGAGAGAGTAGCTGTTAGGCATTTGGACGGGCACATGTCACTCTAATTTCCCGGCAGGAAGAAGAATTAACCAAAGTCTCAGCCACCCACCGGGAACCAGTATAGGACATGATCCAAAATTTTGGACTTGCGTTCAGCTCACAAAAAACGAGTTGAGAAATGGAGCTCAGGGGCACAGCAATTCACAAACTGGCAGAGTGATAAAGGACAACTATCGTCCAAAAATCTGTTGAGGGAAGTCAACGAGGCGGACTTGAAAGTGAGGCAAAATAGCAGGAAACAGATTTCAAGAGGTACCTTGGAATCGCCTGTAAAGCACAGGAAGAGGGGCACAACTTGGACAATGGTGCACTTGGCCAAAAAGGGCGTATGCGTTTTCTCCTGAATATATTCAGGAGAAAATGCATACGCCCTTTTTGGCCAAGCAAGCAAGCGGGCAATGCAAATCTGCACTACAAAGAAGTATCACTTCCCACCGGTCAAAAGGGACATCCACAAAATGTGTAAAAACCAGAAAGGCAAGACAGGCCCTGGAGAACAGGGAGCCTTGTTATGCTGATGGGCAGGATGTAAATTGCCAACTGCCTCACTGGAGGAGTGCATTGTGTTCCCTAAAACAAGTAAACAACAGAGCTACAGAGCCAAGGCCACTTCCAGTCTAGGGAATATACCTGGGGAAAACTGAAAATCAATAAGAAAGAGCCACCTCCAAATTTAGGGCTGCACTGGCTACAAGAACCTCAACTTGGGTACAACTTAAATATCCCAGGAAATATAAAAATGGTTCAAAACATTGTGGTACTTACGTACGATGGAATATCCCTCAACCATGAAATCAATGTCATAAGACCAGTAGCAGCAAAGTGAGTTGATTTAGGTACGATGATTCTAAGTGAAATAAGTCACACAGAAAAAGAAACTTATCATAAGATATCACTTATGAAGATCCTGTAAACATGGCTACACGTGAACTGAGTTAGGAAAGAGAACAGAGTCTCACATTTAGAAAACACTCTTATGCCTGCATAAAGGGGAAGGAGAGGTGGGGTGATGCATAAAACCAGAGTTTGATATAAGCACAGGGACCGTTTCAAAAACCAACTTTGGAATTGACAAGACCGACACCTTCCTCATTGAAAGAGACTCAAAACCCCATATTTCCCACAGAGGAATATATCTGACTAGTAACAATCTTAAAACCTATGTATTGATATGTCTCCATAAGGGAATCAAGTGTGTCTAGAGTGGCATAAACATGGCAGCGAGAATCAGCTCAAACCCACTATAAAAAGGAATTTCAAAAGCAAAACCAAAAAACAGGGAAATCCTTTACAATTCCTTCAGGGTGTCTGAGGAAACCTGGAAAGACCCTATCTACAATGACAGCTGGATGTGGCATAAGGCTGGACACTTGGGACTGAGAGGATTGGTGAGATTGGGTGAGCAAATGCAGACCCTTTCAAGCAATAATGCATGGCCCCCATTCCATGGGTCCCAACTCTCCATGTTCAAGGGAATATCACTATAGCTATAACATGTACAGGAAACCTAGAGAATGGACACACTGTGAATACGAAAGGTTTCTAAAACTCAACGAATAGTCCCTCTCCTGGTGCTCCAGTTTGACTTTCCAACTGCCTTACTATCAATCTCCCAACTTGGAGAGACAGGCCCTTTAACCTCCTGGTTTGCACAGGTTCCCAATTTGGCAGAGGATGGAAGGGACGAGGGAGAACCCATGAGAGAGTAGCTGTTAGGCATTTGGACGGGCACATGTCACTCTAATTTCCCGGCAGGAAGAAGAATTAACCAAAGTCTCAGCCACCCACCGGGAACCAGTATAGGACATGATCCAAAATTTTGGACTTGCGTTCAGCTCACAAAAAACGAGTTGAGAAATGGAGCTCAGGGGCACAGCAATTCACAAACTGGCAGAGTGATAAAGGACAACTATCGTCCAAAAATCTGTTGAGGGAAGTCAACGAGGCGGACTTGAAAGCGAGGCAAAATAGCAGGAACCAGATTTCAAGAGGTACCTTGGAATCGCCTGTAAAGCACAGGAAGAGGGGCACAACTTGGACAATGGTGCACTTGGCCAAAAAGGGCGTATGCGTTTTCTCCTGAATATATTCAGGAGAAAACGCATACGCCCTTTTTGGCCAAGCAAGCAAGCGGGCAATGCAAATCTGCACTACAAAGAAGTATCACTTCCCACCGGTCAAAAGGGACATCCACAAAATGTGTAAAAACCAGAAAGGCAAGACAGGCCCTGGAGAACTGGGAGCCTTGTTATGCTGATGGGCGGGATGTCAATTGCCAACTGCCTCACTGGAGGAGTGCATTGTGTTCCCTAAAACAAGTAAACAACAGAGCTACAGAGCCAAGGCCACTTCCAGTCTAGGGAATATACCTGGGGAAAACTGAAAATCAATAAGAAAGAGCCACCTCCAAATTTAGGGCTGCACTGGCTACAAGAACCTCAACTTGGGTACACCTTAAATATCCCAGGAAATATAAAAATGGTTCAAAACATTGTGGTACTTACGTACGATGGAATATCCCTCAGCCATGAAATCAATGTCATAAGACCAGTAGCAGCAAAGTGAGTGGATTCAGGTACGATGATTCTAAGTGAAATAAGTCACACAGAAAAAGAAACTTATCATAAGATATCACTTATGAAGATCCTGTAAACATGGCTACACGTGAACTGAGTTAGGAAAGAGAACAGAGTCTCACATTTAGAAAACACTCTTATGCCTGCATAAAGGGGAAGGAGAGGTGGGGTGATGCATAAAACCAGAGTTTGATATAAGCACAGGGACCGTTTCAAAAACCAACTTTGGAATTGACAAGACCGACACCTTCCTCAGTGAAAGAGACTCAAAACCCCATATTTCCCACAGAGGAATATATCTGACTAGTAACAATCTTAAAACCTATGTATTGATATGTCTCCATAAGGGAATCAAGTGTGTCTAGAGTGGCATAAACATGGCAGCGAGAATCAGCTCAAACCCACTATAAAAAGGAATTTCAAAAGCAAAACCAAAAAACAGGGAAATTCTTTACAATTCCTTCAGGGTGTCTGAGGAAACCTGGAAAGACCCTATCTACAATGACAGCTGGATGTGGCATAAGGCTGGACACTTGGGACTGAGAGGATTGGTGAGATTGGGTGAGCAAATGCAGACCCTTTCAAGCAATAATGCATGGCCCCCATTCCATGGGTCCCAACTCTCCATGTTCAAGGGAATATCACTATAGCTATAACATGTACAGGAAACCTAGAGAATGGACACACTGTGAATACGAAAGGTTTCTAAAACTCAACGAATAGTCCCTCTCCTGGTGCTCCAGTTTGACTTTCCAACTGCCTTACTATCAATCTCCCAACTTGGAGAGACAGGCCCTGTAACCTCCTGGTTTGCACAGGTTCCCAATTTGGCAGAGGATGGAAGGGACGAGGGAGAACCCATGAGAGAGTAGCTGTTAGGCATTTGGACGGGCACATGTCACTCTAATTTCCCGGCAGGAAGAAGAATTAACCAAAGTCTCAGCCACCCACCGGGAACCAGTATAGGACATGATCCAAAATTTTGGACTTGCGTTCAGCTCACAAAAAACGAGTTGAGAAATGGAGCTCAGGGGCACAGCAATTCACAAACTGGCAGAGTGATAAAGGACAACTATCGTCCAAAAATCTGTTGAGGGAAGTCAACGAGGCGGACTTGAACGCGAGGCAAAATAGCAGGAAACAGATTTCAAGAGGTACCTTGGAATCGCCTGTAAAGCACAGGAAGAGGGGCACAACTTGAACAATGGTGCACTTGGCCAAAAAGGGCGTATGCGTTTTCTCCTGAATATATTCAGGAGAAAACGCACACGCCCTTTTTGGCCAAGCAAGCAAGCGGGCAATGCAAATCTGCACTACAAAGAAGTATCACTTCCCACCGGTCAAAAGGGACATCCACAAAATGTGTAAAAACCAGAAAGGCAAGACAGGCCCTGGAGAACTGGGAGCCTTGTTATGCTGATGGGCGGGATGTCAATTGCCAACTGCCTCACTGGAGGAGTGCATTGTGTTCCCTAAAACAAGTAAACAACAGAGCTACAGAGCCAAGGCCACTTCCAGTCTAGGGAATATACCTGGGGAAAACTGAAAATCAATAAGAAAGAGCCACCTCCAAATTTAGGGCTGCACTGGCTACAAGAACCTCAACTTGGGTACACCTTAAATATCCCAGGAAATATAAAAATGGTTCAAAACATTGTGGTACTTACGTACGATGGAATATCCCTCAGCCATGAAATCAATGTCATAAGACCAGTAGCAGCAAAGTGAGTGGATTCAGGTACGATGATTCTAAGTGAAATAAGTCACACAGAAAAAGAAACTTATCATAAGATATCACTTATGAAGATCCTGTAAACATGGCTACACGTGAACTGAGTTAGGAAAGAGAACAGAGTCTCACATTTAGAAAACACTCTTATGCCTGCATAAAGGGGAAGGAGAGGTGGGGTGATGCATAAAACCAGAGTTTGATATAAGCACAGGGACCGTTTCAAAAACCAACTTTGGAATTGACAAGACCGACACCTTCCTCAGTGAAAGAGACTCAAAACCCCATATATCCCACAGAGGAATATATCTGACTAGTAAGAATCTTAAAACCTATGTATTGATATGTCTCCATAAGGGAATCAAGTGTGTCTAGAGTGGCATAAACATGGCAGCGAGAATCAGCTCAAACCCACTCTAAAAAGGAATTTCAAAAGCAAAACCAAAAAACAGGGAAATTCTTTACAATTCCTTCAGGGTGTCTGAGGAAACCTGGAAAGACCCTGTCTACAATGACAGCTGGATGTGGCATAAGGCTGGACACTTGGGACTGAGAGGATTGGTGAGATTGGGTGAGCAAATGCAGACCCTTTCAAGCAATAATGCATGGCCCCCATTCCATGGGTCCCAACTCTCCATGTTCAAGGGAATATTACTACAGCTATAACATGTACAGGAAACCTAGAGAATGGACACACTGTGAATACGAAAGGTTTCTAAAACTCAACGAATAGTCCCTCTCCTGGTGATCCAGTTTGACTTTCCAACTGCCTTACTATCAATCTCCCAACTTGGAGAGACAGGCCCTTTAACCTCCTGGTTTGCACAGGTTCCCAATTTGGCAGAGGATGGAAGGGACGAGGGAGAACCCATGAGAGAGTAGCTGTTAGGCATTTGGACGGGCACATGTCACTCTAATTTCCCGGCAGGAAGAAGAATTAACCAAAGTCTCAGCCACCCACCGGGAACCAGTATAGGACATGATCCAAAATTTTGGACTTGCGTTCAGCTCACAAAAAACGAGTTGAGAAATGGAGCTCAGGGGCACAGCAATTCACAAACTGGCAGAGTGATAAAGGACAACTATCGTCCAAAAATCTGTTGAGGGAAGTCAACGAGGCGGACTTGAAAGTGAGGCAAAATAGCAGGAAACAGATTTCAAGAGGTACGTTGGAATCGCCTGTAAAGCACAGGAAGAGGGGCACAACTTGGACAATGGTGCACTTGGCCAAAAAGGGCGTATGCGTTTTCTCCTGAATATATTCAGGAGAAAATGCATACGCCCTTTTTGGCCAAGCAAGCAAGCGGGCAATGCAAATCTGCACTACAAAGAAGTATCACTTCCCACCGGTCAAAAGGGACATCCACAAAATGTGTAAAAACCAGAAAGGCAAGACAGGCCCTGGAGAACAGGGAGCCTTGTTATGCTGATGGGCGGGATGTAAATTGCCAACTGCCTCACTGGAGGAGTGCATTGTGTTCCCTAAAACAAGTAAACAACAGAGCTACAGAGCCAAGGCCACTTCCAGTCTAGGGAATATACCTGGGGAAAACTGAAAATCAATAAGAAAGAGCCACCTCCAAATTTAGGGCTGCACTGGCTACAAGAACCTCAACTTGGGTACACCTTAAATATCCCAGGAAATATAAAAATGGTTCAAAACATTGTGGTACTTACGTACGATGGAATATCCCTCAGCCATGAAATCAATGTCATAAGACCAGTAGCAGCAAAGTGAGTGGATTCAGGTACGATGATTCTAAGTGAAATAAGTCACACAGAAAAAGAAACTTATCATAAGATATCACTTATGAAGATCCTGTAAACATGGCTACACGTGAACTGAGTTAGGAAAGAGAACAGAGTCTCACATTTAGAAAACACTCTTATGCCTGCATAAAGGGGAAGGAGAGGTGGGGTGATGCATAAAACCAGAGTTTGATATAAACACAGGGACCGTTCCAAAAACCAACTTTGGAATAGACAAGACCTACACCTTCCTCAGTGAAAGAGACTCAAAACCCCATATTTCCCGCAGAGGAATATATCTGACTAGTAAGAATCTTAAAACCTATGTATTCATATGACTCCATAAGGGAATCAAGTGTGTCTAGAGTGGCATAAACATGGCAGCGAGAATCAGCTCAAACCCACTATAAAAAGGAATTTCAAAACCAAAACCAAAAAACAGGGAAATTCTTTACAATTCCTTCAGGGTGTCTGAGGAAACCTGGAAAGACCCTGTCTACAATGACAGCTGGATGTGGCATAAGGCTGGACACTTGGGACTGAGAGGATTGGTGAGATTGGGTGAGCAAATGCAGACCCTTTCAAGCAATAATGCATGGCCCCCATTCCATGGGTCCCAACTCTCCAGGTTCAAGGGAATATTACTACAGCTATAACATGTACAGGAAACCTAGAGAATGGACACACTGTGAATACGAAAGGTTTCTAAAACTCAACGAATAGTCCCTCTCCTGGTGCTCCAGTTTGACTTTCCAAATGCCTTACTATCAATCTCCTAACTTGGAGAGACAGGCCCTTTAACCTCCTGGTTTGCACAGGTTCCCAATTTGGCAGAGGATGGAAGGGACGAGGGAGAACCCATGAGAGAGTAGCTGTTAGGCATTTGGACGGGCACATGTCACTCTAATTTCCCGGCAGGAAGAAGAATTAACCAAAGTCTCAGCCACCCACCGGGAACCAGTATAGGACATGATCCAAAATTTTGGACTTGCGTTCAGCTCACAAAAAACGAGTTGAGAAATGGAGCTCAGGGGCACAGCAATTCACAAACTGGCAGAGTGATAAAGGACAACTATCGTCCAAAAATCTGTTGAGGGAAGTCAACGAGGCGGACTTGAATGCGAGGAAAAATAGCAGGAAACAGATTTCAAGAGGTACCTTGGAATCGCCTGTAAAGCACAGGAAGAGGGGCACAATTTGGACAATGGTGCACTTGGCCAAAAAGGGCGTATGCGTTTTCTCCTGAATATATTCAGGAGAAAATGCATACGCCCTTTTTGGCCAAGCAAGCAAGCGGGCAATGCAAATCTGCACTACAAAGAAGTATCACTTCCCACCGGTCAAAAGGGACATCCACAAAATGTGTAAAAACCAGAAAGGCAAGACAGGCCCTGGAGAACAGGGAGCCTTGTTATGCTGATGGGCGGGATGTAAATTGCCAACTGCCTCACTGGAGGAGTGCATTGTGTTCCCTAAAACAAGTAAACAACAGAGCTACAGAGCCAAGGCCACTTCCAGTCTAGGGAATATACCTGGGGAAAACTGAAAATCAATAAGAAAGAGCCACCTCCAAATTTAGGGCTGCACTGGCTACAAGAACCTCAACTTGGGTACACCTTAAATATCCCAGGAAATATAAAAATGGTTCAAAACATTGTGGTACTTACGTACGATGGAATATTCCTCAGCCATGAAATCAATGTCATAAGACCAGTAGCAGCAAAGTGAGTGGATTCAGGTACGATGATTCTAAGTGAAATAAGTCACACAGATAAAGAAACTTATCATAAGATATCACTTATGAAGATCCTGTAAACATTGCTACACGTGAACTGAGTTAGGAAAGAGAACAGAGTCTCACATTTAGAAAACACTCTTATGCCTGCATAAAGGGGAAGGAGAGGTGGGGTGATGCATAAAACCAGAGTTTTATATAAGCACAGGCACCGTTCCAAAAACCAACTTTGGAATAGACAAGACCTACACCTTCCTCAGTGAAAGAGACTCAAAACCCCATATTTCCCGCAGAGGAAAATATCTGACTAGTAAGAATCTTAAAACCTATGTATTGATATGACTCCATAAGGGAATCATGTGTGTCTAGAGTGGCATAAACATGGCAGCGAGAATCAGCTCAAACCCACTATAAAAAGGAATTTCAAAAGCAAAACCAAAAAACAGGGAAATTCTTTACAATTCCTTCAGGGTGTCTGAGGAAACCTGGAAAGACCCTGTCTACAATGATAGCTGGATGTGGCATAAGGCTGGACACTTGGGACTGAGAGGATTGGTGAGATTGGGTGAGCAAATGCAGACCCTTTCAAGCAATAATGCATGGCCCCCATTCCATGGGTCCCAACTCTCCAGGTTCAAGGGAATATTACTACAGCTATAACATGTACAGGAAACCTAGAGAATGGACACACTGTGAATACGAACGGTTTCTAAAACTCAACGAATAGTCCCTCTCCTGGTGCTCCAGTTTGACTTTCCAACTGCCTTACTATCAATCTCCCAACTTGGAGAGACAGGCCCTTTAACCTCCTGGTTTGCACAGGTTCCCAATTTGGCAGAGGATGGAAGGGACGAGGGAGAACCCATGAGAGAGTAGCTGTTAGGCATTTGGACGGGCACATGTCACTCTAATTTCCCGGCAGGAAGAAGAATTAACCAAAGTCTCAGCCACCCACCGGGAACCAGTATAGGACATGATCCAAAATTTTGGACTTGCGTTCAGCTCACAAAAAACGAGTTGAGAAATGGAGCTCAGGGGCACAGCAATTCACAAACTGGCAGAGTGATAAAGGACAACTATCGTCCGAAAATCTGTTGAGGGAAGTCAACAAGGCGGACTTGAAAGCGAGGCAAAATAGCAGGAAACAGATTTCAAGAGGTACCTTGGAATCGCCTGTAAAGCACAGGAAGAGGGGCACAACTTGGACAATGGTGCACTTGGCCAAAAAGGGCGTATGCGTTTTCTCCTGAATATATTCAGGAGAAAACGCATAAGCCCTTTTTGGCCAAGCAAGCAAGCGGGCAATGCAAATCTGCACTACAAAGAAGTATCACTTCCCACCGGTCAAAAGGGACATCCACAAAATGTGTAAAAACCAGAAAGGCAAGACAGGCCCTGGAGAACTGGGAGCCTTGTTATGCTGATGGGCGGGATGTCAATTGCCAACTGCCTCACTGGAGGAGTGCATTGTGTTCCCTAAAACAAGTAAACAACAGAGCTACAGAGCCAAGGCCACTTCCAGTCTAGGGAATATACCTGGGGAAAACTGAAAATCAATAAGAAAGAGCCACCTCCAAATTTAGGGCTGCACTGGCTACAAGAACCTCAACTTGGGTACACCTTAAATATCCCAGGAAATATAAAAATGGTTCAAAACATTGTGGTACTTACGTACGATGGAATATCCCTCAGCCATGAAATCAATGTCATATGACCAGTAGCAGCAAAGTGAGTGGATTCAGGTACGATGATTCTAAGTGAAATAAGTCACACAGAAAAAGAAACTTATCATAAGATATCACTTATGAAGATCCTGTAAACATGGCTACACGTGAACTGAGTTAGGAAAGAGAACAGAGTCTCACATTTAGAAAACACTCTTATGCCTGCATAAAGGGGAAGGAGAGGTGGGGTGATGCATAAAACCAGAGTTTGATATAAGCACAGGGACCGTTCCAAAAACCAACTTTGGAATAGACAAGACCTACACCTTCCTCAGTGAAAGAGACTCAAAACCCCATATTTCCCGCAGAGGAATATATCTGACTAGTAAGAATCTTAAAACCTATGTATTGATATGACTCCATAAGGGAATCAAGTGTTTCTAGAGTGGCATAAACATGGCAGCGAGAATCAGCTCAAACCAACTATAAAAAGGAATTTCAAAAGCAAAACCAAAAAACAGGGAAATTCTTTACAATTCCTTCAGGGTGTCTGAGGAAACCTGGAAAGACCCTGTCTACAATGACAGCTGGATGTGTCATAAGGCTGGACACTTGGGACTGAGAGGATTGGTGAGATTGGGTGAGCAAATGCAGACCCTTTCAAGCAATAATGCATGGCCCCCATTCCATGGGTCCCAACTCTCCAGGTTCATGGGAATATTACTATAGCTATAAAATGTACAGGAAACCTAGAGAATGGACACACTGTGAATACGAAAGGTTTCTAAAATTCAACGAATAGTCCCTCTCCTGGTGCTCCAGTTTGACTTTCCAACTGCCTTACTATCAATCTCCCAACTTGGAGAGACAGGCCCTTTAACCTCCTGGTTTGCACAGGTTCCCAATTTGGCAGAGGATGGAAGGGACGAGGGAGAACCCATGAGAGAGTAGCTGTTAGGCATTTGGACGGGCACATGTCACTCTAATTTCCCGGCAGGAAGAAGAATTAACCAAAGTCTCATCCACCCACCGGGAACCAGTATAGGACATGATCCAAAATTTTCGACTTGCGTTCAGCTCCCAAAAAACGAGTTGAGAAATGGAGCTCAGGGGCACAGCAATTCACAAACTGGCAGAGTGATAAAGGACAACTATCGTCCAAAAATCTGTTGAGGGAAGTCAACGAGGCGGACTTGAAAGCGAGGCAAAATAGCAGGAAACAGATTTCAAGAGGTACCTTGGAATCGCCTGTAAAGCACAGGAAGAGGGGCACAACTTGGACAATGGTGCACTTGGCCAAAAAGGGCGTATGCGTTTTCTCCTGAATATATTCAGGAGAAAACGCATACGCCCTTTTTGGCCAAGCAAGCAAGCGGGCAATGCAAATCTGCACTACAAAGAAGTATCACTTCCCACCGGTCAAAAGGGACATCCACAAAATGTGTAAAAACCAGAAAGGCAAGACAGGCCCTGGAGAACAGGGAGCCTTGTTATGCTGATGGGCGGGATGTAAATTGCCAACTGCCTCACTGCAGGAGTGCATTGTGTTCCCTAAAACAAGTAAACAACAGAGCTACAGAGCCAAGGCCACTTCCAGTCTAGGGAATATACCTGGGGAAAACTGAAAATCAATAAGAAAGAGCCACCTCCAAATTTAGGGCTGCACTGACTACAAGAACCTCAACTTGGGTACACCTTAAATATCCCAGGAAATATAAAAATGGTTCAAAACATTGTGGTACTTACGTACGATGGAATATCCCTCAGCCATGAAATCAATGTCATACGACCAGTAGCAGCAAAGTGAGTGGATTCAGGTACGATGATTCTAAGTGAAATAAGTCACACAGAAAAAGAAACTTATCATAAGATATCACTTAGGAAGATCCTGTAAACATGGCTACACGTGAACTGAGTTAGGAAAGAGAACAGAGTCTCACATTTAGAAAACACTCTCATGCCTGCATAAAGGGTAAGGAGAGGTGGGGTGATGCATAAAACCAGAGTTTGATATAAGCACAGGGACCGTTTCAAAAACCAACTTTGGAATTGACAAGACCGACACCTTCCTCAGTGAAAGAGACTCAAAACCCCATATTTCCCACAGAGGAATATATCTGACTAGTAAGAATCTTAAAACCTATGTATTGATATGTCTCCATAAGGGAATCAAGTGTGTCTAGAGTGGCATAAACATGGCAGCGAGAATCAGCTCAAACCGACTATAAAAAGGAATTTCAAAAGCAAAACCAAAAAACAGGGAAATTCTTTACAATTCCTTCAGGGTGTCTGAGGAAACCTGGAAAGACCCTATCTACAATGACAGCTGGATGTGGCATAAGGCTGGACACTTGGGACTGAGAGGATTGGTGAGATTGGGTGAGCAAATGCAGACCCTTTCAAGCAATAATGCATGGCCCCCATTCCATGGGTCCCAACTCTCCAGGTTCAAGGGAATATTACTACAGCTATAACATGTACAGGAAACCTAGATAATGGACACACTGGGAATACGAAAGGTTTCTAAAACTCAACGAATAGTCCCTCTCCTGGTGCTCCAGTTTGACTTTCCAACTGCCTTACTATCAATCTCCCAACTTGGAGAGACAGGCCCTTTAACCTCCTGGTTTGCACAGGTTCCCAATTTGGCAGAGGATGGAAGGGACGAGGGAGAACCCATGAGAGAGTAGCTGTTAGGCATTTGGACGGGCACATGTCACTCTAATTTCCCGGCAGGAAGAAGAATTAACCAAAGTCTCAGCCACCCACCGGGAACCAGTATAGGACAGGATCCAAAATTTTGGACTTGCGTTCAGCTCACAAAAAACGAGTTGAGAAATGGAGCTCAGGGGCACAGCAATTCACAAACTGGCAGAGTGATAAAGGACAACTATCGTCCAAAAATCTGTTGAGGGAAGTCAACGAGGCGGACTTGAAAGTGAGGCAAAATAGCAGGAAACAGATTTCAAGAGGTACGTTGGAATCGCCTGTAAAGCACAGGAAGAGGGGCACAACTTGGACAATGGTGCACTTGGCCAAAAAGGGTGTATGCGTTTTCTCCTGAATATATTCAGGAGAAAATGCATACGCCCTTTTTGGCCAAGCAAGCAAGCGGGCAATGCAAATCTGCACTACAAAGAAGTATCACTTCCCACCGGTCAAAAGGGACATCCACAAAATGTGTAAAAACCAGAAAGGCAAGACAGGCCCTGGAGAACAGGGAGCCTTGTTATGCTGATGGGCGGGATGTAAATTGCCAACTGCCTCACTGGAGGAGTGCATTGTGTTCCCTAAAACAAGTAAACAACAGAGCTACAGAGCCAAGGCCACTTCCAGTCTATGGAATATACCTGGGGAAAACTGAAAATCAATAAGAAAGAGCCCCCTCCAAATTTAGGGCTGCACTGGCTACAAGAACCTCAACTTGGGTACACCTTAAATATCCCAGGAAATATAAAAATGGTTCAAAACATTGTGGTACTTACGTACGATGGAATATCCCTCAGCCATGAAATCAATGTCATAAGACCAGTAGCAGCAAAGTGAGTGGATTCAGGTACGATGATTCTAAGTGAAATAAGTCACACAGAAAAAGAAACTTATCATAAGATATCACTTATGAAGATCCTGTAAACATGGCTACACGTGAACTGAGTTAGGAAAGAGAACAGAGTCTCACATTTAGAAAACACTCTTATGCCTGCATAAAGGGGAAGGAGAGGTGGGGTGATGCATAAAACCAGAGTTTGATATAAGCACAGGGACCGTTCCAAAAACCAACTTTGGAATAGACAAGACCTACACCTTCCTCAGTGAAAGAGACTCAAAACCCCATATTTCCCGCAGAGGAATATATCTGACTAGTAAGAATCTTAAAACATATGTATTGATATGACTCCATAAGGGAATCAAGTGTGTCTAGAGTGGCATAAACATGGCAGCGAGAATCAGCTCAAACCCACTATAAAAAGGAATTTCAAAAGCAAAACCAAAAAACAGGGAAATTCTTTACAATTCCTTCAGGGTGTCTGAGGAAACCTGGAAAGACCCTATCTACAATGACAGCTGGATGTGGCATAAGGCTGGACACTTGGGACTGAGAGGATTGGTGAGATTGGGTGAGCAAATGCAGACCCTTTCAAGCAATAATGCATGGCCCCCATTCCATGGGTCCCAACTCTCCAGGTTCAAGGGAATATTACTACAGCTATAACATGTACAGGAAACCTAGAGAATGGACACACTGTGAATACGAAAGGTTTCTAAAACTCAACGAATAGTCCCTCTCCTGGTGCTCCAGTTTGACTTTCCAACTGCCTTACTATCAATCTCCCAACTTGGAGAGACAGGCCCTTTAACCTCCTGGTTTGCACAGGTTCCCAATTTGGCAGAGGATGGAAGGGACGAGGGAGAACCCATGAGAGAGTAGCTGTTAGGCATTTGGACGGGCACATGTCACTCTAATTTCCCGGCAGGAAGAAGAATTAACCAAAGTCTCAGCCACCCACCGGGAACCAGTATAGGACAGGATCCAAAATTTTGGACTTGCGTTCAGCTCACAAAAAACGAGTTGAGAAATGGAGCTCAGGGGCACAGCAATTCACAAACTGGCAGAGTGATAAAGGACAACTATCGTCCAAAAATCTGTTGAGGGAAGTCAACGAGGCGGACTTGAAAGTGAGGCAAAATAGCAGGAAACAGATTTCAAGAGGTACCTTGGAATCGCCTGTAAAGCACAGGAAGAGGGGCACAACTTGGACAATGGTGCACTTGGCCAAAAAGGGCGTATGCGTTTTCTCCTGAATATATTCAGGAGAAAACGCATACGCCCTTTTTGGCCAAGCAAGCAAGCGGGCAATGCAAATCTGCACTACAAAGAAGTATCACTTCCCACCGGTCAAAAGGGACATCCACAAAATGTGTAAAAACCAGAAAGGCAAGACAGGCCCTGGAGAACTGGGAGCCTTGTTATGCTGATGGCGGGATGTCAATTGCCAACTGCCTCACTGGAGGAGTGCATTGTGTTCCCTAAAACAAGTAAACAACAGAGCTACAGAGCCAAGGCCACTTCCAGTCTAGGGAATATACCTTGGGAAAACTGAAAATCAATAAGAAAGAGCCACCTCCAAATTTAGGGCTGCACTGGCTACAAGAACCTCAACTTGGGTACACCTTAAATATCCCAGGAAATATAAAAATGGTTCAAAACATTGTGGTACTTACGTACGATGGAATATCCCTCAGCCATGAAATCAATGTCATAAGACCAGTAGCAGCAAAGTGAGTGGATTCAGGTACGATGATTCTAAGTGAAATAAGTCACACAGAAAAAGAAACTTATCATAAGATATCACTTATGAAGATCCTGTAAACATGGCTACACGTGAACTGAGTTAGGAAAGAGAACAGAGTCTCACATTTAGAAAACACTCTTATGCCTGCATAAAGGGGAAGGAGAGGTGGGGTGATGCATAAAACCAGAGTTTGATATAAGCACAGGGACCGTTTCAAAAACCAACTTTGGAATTGACAAGACCGACACCTTCCTCAGTGAAAGAGACTCAAAACCCCATATTTCCCACAGAGGAATATATCTGACTAGTAAGAATCTTAAAACCTATGTATTGATATGTCTCCATAAGGGAATCAAGTGTGTCTAGAGTGGCATAAACATGGCAGCGAGAATCAGCTCAAACCCACTATAAAAAGGAATTTCAAAAGCAAAACCAAAAAACAGGGAAATTCTTTACAGTTCCTTCAGGGTGTCTGAGGAAACCTGGAAAGACCCTATCTACAATGACAGTTGGATGTGGCATAAGGCTGGACACTTGGGACTGAGAGGATTGGTGAGATTGGGTGAGCAAATGCAGACCCTTTCAAGCAATAATGCATGGCCCCCATTCCATGGGTCCCAACTCTCCAGGTTCAAGGGAATATTACTACAGCTATAACATGTACAGGAAACCTAGAGAATGGACACACTGTGAATACGAAAGGTTTCTAAAACTCAACGAATAGTCCCTCTCCTGTTGCTCCAGTTTGACTTTCCAACTGCCTTACTATCAATCTCCCAACTTGGAGAGACAGGCCCTTTAACCTCCTGGTTTGCACAGGTTCCCAATTTGGCAGAGGATGGAAGGGACGAGGGAGAACCCATGAGAGAGTAGCTGTTAGGCATTTGGACGGGCACATGTCACTCTAATTTCCCGGCAGGAAGAAGAATTAACCAAAGTCTCAGCCACCCACCGGGAACCAGTATAGAACATGATCCAAAATTTTGGACTTGCGTTCAGCTCACAAAAAACGAGTTGAGAAATGGAGCTCAGGGGCACAGCAATTCACAAACTGGCAGAGTGATAAAGGACAACTATCGTCCAAAAATCTGTTGAGGGAAGTCAACGAGGAGGACTTGAAAGTGAGGCAAAATAGCAGGAAACAGATTTCAAGAGGTACCTTGGAATCGCCTGTAAAGCACAGGAAGAGGGGCACAACTTGGACAATGGTGCACTTGGCCAAAAAGGGCGTATGCGTTTTCTCCTGAATATATTCAGGAGAAAACGCATACGCCCTTTTTGGCCAAGCAAGCAAGCGGGCAATGCAAATCTGCACTACAAAGAAGTATCACTTCCCACCGGTCAAAAGGGACATCCACAAAATGTGTAAAAACCAGAAAGGCAAGACAGGCCCTGGAGAACTGGGTGCCTTGTTATGCTGATGGGCGGGATGTAAATTGCCAACTGCCTCACTGGAGGAGTGCATTGTGTTCCCTAAAACAAGTAAACAACAGAGCTACAGAGCCAAGGCCACTTCCAGTGTAGGGAATATACCTTGGGAAAACTGAAAATCAATAAGAAAGAGCCACCTCCAAATTTAGGGCTGCACTGACTACAAGAACCTCAACTTGGGTACACCTTAAATATCCCAGGAAATATAAAAATGGTTCAAAACATTGTGGTACTTACGTACGATGGAATATCCCTCAGCCATGAAATCAATGTCATAAGACCAGTAGCAGCAAAGTGAGTGGATTCAGGTACGATGATTCTAAGTGAAATAATTCACACAGAAAAGAAACTTATCATAAGATATCACTTATGAAGATCCTGTAAACATGGCTACACGTGAACTGAATTAGGAAAGAGAACAGAGTCTCACATTTAGAAAACACTCTTATGCCTGCATAAAGGGGAAGGAGAGGTGGGGTGATGCATAAAACCAGAGTTTGATATAAGCACAGGGACCGTTTCAAAAACCAACTTTGGAATTGACAAGACCGACACCTTCCTCAGTGAAAGAGACTCAAAACCCCATATTTCCCGCAGAGGAATATATCTGACTAGTAAGAATCTTAAAACCTATGTATTGATATGTCTCCATAAGGGAATCAAGTGTGTCTAGAGTGGCATAAACATGGCAGCGAGAATCAGCTCAAACCCACTATAAAAAGGAATTTCAAAAGCAAAACCAAAAAACAGGGAAATTCTTTACAGTTCCTTCAGGGTGTCTGAGGAAACCTGGAAAGACCCTATCTACAATGACAGCTGGATGTGGCATAAGGCTGGACACTTGGGACTGAGAGGATTGGTGAGATTGGGTGAGCAAATGCAGACCCTTTCAAGCAATAATGCATGGCCCCCATTCCATGGGTCCCAACTCTCCATGTTCAAGGGAATATCACTACAGCTATAACATGTACAGGAAACCTAGAGAATGGACACACTGTGAATACGAAAGGTTTCTAAAACTCAACGAATAGTCCCTCTCCTGGTGCTCCAGTTTGACTTTCCAACTGCCTTACTATCAATCTCCCAACTTGGAGAGACAGGCCCTTTAACCTCCTGGTTTGCACAGGTTCCCAATTTGGCAGAGGATGGAAGGGACGAGGGAGAACCCATGAGAGAGTAGCTGTTAGGCATTTGGACGGGCACATGTCACTCTAATTTCCCGGCAGGAAGAAGAATTAACCAAAGTCTCAGCCACCCACCGGGAACCAGTATAGGACATGATCCAAAATTTTGGACTTGCGTTCAGCTCACAAAAAACGAGTTGAGAAATGGAGCTCAGGGGCACAGCAATTCACAAACTGGCAGAGTGATAAAGGACAACTTTCGTCCAAAAATCTGTTGAGGGAAGTCAACGAGGCGGACTTGAAAGTGAGGCAAAATAGCAGGAAACAGATTTCAAGAGGTACGTTGGAATCGCCTGTAAAGCACAGGAAGAGGGGCACAACTTGGACAATGGTGCACTTGGCCAAAAAGGGCGTATGCGTTTTCTCCTGAATATATTCAGGAGAAAACGCATACGCCCTTTTTGGCCAAGCAAGCAAGCGGGCAATGCAAATCTGCACTACAAAGAAGTATCACTTCCCACCGGTCAAAAGGGACATCCACAAAATGTGTAAAAACCAGAAAGGCAAGACAGGCCCTGGAGATCTGGGAGCCTTGTTATGCTGATGGGCGGGATGTAAATTGCCAACTGCCTCACTGGAGGAGTGCATTGTGTTCCCTAAAACAAGTAAACAACAGAGCTACAGAGCCAAGGCCACTTCCAGTCTAGGGAATATACCTTGGGAAAACTGAAAATCAATAAGAAAGAGCCACCTCCAAATTTAGGGCTGCACTGGCTGCAAGAACCTCAACTTGGGTACACCTTAAATATCCCAGGAAATATAAAAATGGTTCAAAACATTGTGGTACTTACGTACGATGGAATATCCCTCAGCCATGAAATCAATGTCATAAGACCAGTAGCAGCAAAGTGAGTGGATTCAGGTACGATGATTCTAAGTGAAATAAGTCACACAGAAAAAGAAACTTATCATAAGATATCACTTATGAAGATCCTGTAAACATGGCTACACGTGAACTGAGTTAGGAAAGAGAACAGAGTCTCACATTTAGAAAACACTCTTATGCCTGCTTAAAGGGGAAGGAGAGGTGGGGTGATGCATAAAACCAGAGTTTGATATAAGCACAGGGACCGTTTCAAAAGCCAACTTTGGAATAGACAAGACCGACACCTTCCTCAGTGAAAGAGACTCAAAACCCCATATTTCCCGCAGAGGTATATATCTGACTAGTAAGAATCTTAAAACCTATGTATTGATATGACTCCATGAGGGAATCAAGTGTGTCTAGAGTGGCATAAACATGGCAGCGAGAATCAGCTCAAACCCACTATAAAAAGGAATTTCAAAAGCAAAACCAAAAAACAGGGAAATTCTTTACAATTCCTTCAGGGTGTCTGAGGAAACCTGGAAAGACCCTATCTACCATGACAGCTGGATGTGGCATAAGGCTGGACACTTGGGACTGAGAGGATTGGTGAGATTGGGTGAGCAAATGCAGACCCTTTCAAGCAATAATGCATGGCCCCCATTCCATGGGTCCCAACTCTCCAGGTTCAAGGGAATATTACTACAGCTATAACATGTACAGGAAACCTAGAGAATGGACACACTGTGAATACGAAAGGTTTCTAAAACTCAACGAATAGTCCCTCTCCTGGTGCTCCAGTTTGACTTTCCAACTGCCTTACTATCAATCTCCCAACTTGGAGAGACAGGCACTTTAACCTCCTGGTTTGCACAGGTTCCCAATTTGGCAGAGGATGGAAGGGACGAGGGAGAACCCATGAGAGAGTAGCTGTTAGGCATTTGGACGGGCACATGTCACTCTAATTTCCCGGCAGGAAGAAGAATTAACCAAAGTCTCAGCCACCCACCGGGAACCAGTATAGGACATGATCCAAAATTTTGGACTTGCGTTCAGCTCCCAAAAAACGAGTTGAGAAATGGAGCTCAGGGGCACAGCAATTCACATACTGGCAGAGTGATAAAGGACAACTATCGTCCAAAAATCTGTTGAGGGAAGTCAACGAGGCGGACTTGAAAGTGAGGCAAAATAGCAGGAAACAGATTTCAAGAGGTACCTTGGAATCGCCTGTAAAGCACAGGAAGAGGGGCACAACTTGGACAATGGTGCACTTGGCCAAAAAGGGCGTATGCGTTTTCTCCTGAATATATTCAGGAGAAAACGCATACGCCCTTTTTGGCCAAGCAAGCATGCGGGCAATGCAAATCTGCACTACAAAGAAGTATCACTTCCCACCGGTCAAAAGGGACATCCACAAAATGTGTAAAAACCAGAAAGGCAAGACAGGCCCTGGAGAACTGGGAGCCTTGTTATGCTGATGGGCGGGATGTAAATTGCCAACTGCCTCACTGGAGGAGTGCATTGTGTTCCCTAAAACAAGTAAACAACAGAGCTATAGAGCCAAGGCCACATCCAGTCTAGGGAATATACCTTGGGAAAACTGAAAATCAATAAGAAAGAGCCACCTCCAAATTTAGGGCTGCACTGGCTACAAGAACCTCAACTTGGGTACACCTTAAATATCCCAGGAAATATAAAAATGGTTCAAAAAATTGTGGTACTTACGTACGATGGAATATCCCTCAGCGATGAAATCAATGTCATAAAACCAGTAGCAGCAAAGTGAGTGGATTCAGGTACGATGATTCTAAGTGAAATAAGTCACACTGAAAAAGGAACTTATCATAAGATATCACTTATGAAGATCCTGTAAACATGGCTACACGTGAACTGAGTTAGGAAATAGAACAGAGTCTCACATTTAGAAAACACTCTTATGCCTGCATAAAGGGGATGGAGAGGTGGGGTGATGCATAAAACCAGAGTTTGATATAAGCACATGGACCGTTCCAAAAACCAACTTTGGAATAGACAAGACCTACACCTTCCTCAGTGAAAGAGGCTCAAAACCCCATATTTCCCGCAGAGGAATATATCTGACTAGTAAGAATCTTAAAACCTATGTATTGATATGACTCCATACGGGAATCAAGTGTGTCTAGAGTGGCATAAACATGGCAGCGAGAATCAGCTCAAACCCACTATAAAAAGGAATTTCAAAAGCAAAACCAAAAAACAGGGAAATTCTTTACAATTCCTTCAGGGTGTCTGAGGAAACCTGGAAAGACCCTATCTACAATGACAGCTGGATGTGGCATAAGGCTGGACACTTGGGACTGAGAGGATTGGTGAGATTGGGTGAGCAAATGCAGACCCTTTCAAGCAATAATGCATGGCCCCCATTCCATGGGTCCCAACTCTCCAGGTTCAAGGGAATATTACTACAGCTATAACATGTACAGGAAACCAAAGAATGGACACACTGTGAATGCGAAAGTTTTCTAAAACTCAAAGAATAGTCCCTCTCCTGGTGCTCCAGTTTGACTTTCCAAATGCCTTACTATCAATCTCCCAACTTGGAGAGACAGGCCCTTTAACCTCCTGGTTTGCACAGGTTCCCAATTTGGCAGAGGATGGAAGGGACGAGGGAGAACCCATGAGAGAGTAGCTGTTAGGCATTTGGACGGGCACATGTCACTCTAATTTCCCGGCAGGAAGAAGAATTAACCAAAGTCTCAGCCACCCACCGGGAACCAGTAAAGGACATGATCCAAAATTTTGGACTTGCGTTCAGCTCACAAAAAACGAGTTGAGAAATGGAGCTCAGGGGCACAGCAATTCACAAACTGGCAGAGTGATAAAGGACAACTATCGTCCAAAAATCTGTTGAGGGAAGTCAGCGAGGCGGACTTGAAAGTGAGGCAAAATAGCAGGAAACAGATTTCAAGAGGTACGTTGGAATCGCCTGTAAAGCACAGGAAGAGGGGCACAACTTGGACAATGGTGCACTTGGCCAAAAAGGGCGTATGCGTTTTCTCCTGAATATATTCAGGAGAAAACGCATACGCCCTTTTTGGCCAAGCAAGCAAGCGGGCAATGCAAATCTGCACTACAAAGAAGTATCACTTCCCACCGGTCAAAAGGGACATCCACAAAATGTGTAAAAACCAGAAAGGCAAGACAGGCCCTGGAGAACTGGGAGCCTTGTTATGCTGATGGGCGGGATGTAAATTGCCAACTGCCTCACTGGAGGAGTGCATTGTGTTCCCTAAAACAAGTAAACAACAGAGCTATAGAGCCAAGGCCACATCCAGTCTAGGGAATATACCTTGGGAAAACTGAAAATCAATAAGAAAGAGCCACCTCCAAATTTAGGGCTGCACTGGCTACAAGAACCTCAACTTGGGTACACCTTAAATATCCCAGGAAATATAAAAATGGTTCAAAACATTGTGGTACTTACGTACGATGGAATATCCCTCAGCGATGAAATCAATGTCATAAAACCAGTAGCAGCAAAGTGAGTGGATTCAGGTACGATGATTCTAAGTGAAATAAGTCACACAGAAAAAGAAACTTATCATAAGATATCACTTATGAAGATCCTGTAAACAAGGCTACACGTGAACTGAGTTAGGAAATAGAACAGAGTCTCACATTTAGAAAACACTCTTATGCCTGCATAAAGGGGATGGAGAGGTGGGGTGATGCATAAAACCAGTGTTTGATATAAGCACATGGACCGTTCCAAAAACCAACTTTGGAATAGACAAGACCTACACCTTCCTCAGTGAAAGAGGCTCAAAACCCCATATTTCCCACAGAGGAATATATCTGACTAGTAAGAATCTTAAAACCTATGTATTGATATGACTCCATAAGGGAATCAAGTGTGTCTAGAGTGGCATAAACATGGCAGCGAGAATCAGCTCAAACCCACTATAAAAAGGAATTTCAAAAGCAAAACCAAAAAACAGGGAAATTCTTTACAATTCCTTCAGGGTGTCTGAGGAAACCTGGAAAGACCCTATCTACAATGACAGCTGGATGTGGCATAAGGCTGGACACTTGGGACTGAGAGGATTGGTGAGATTGGGTGAGAAAATGCAGACCCTTTCAAGCAATAATGCATGGCCCCCATTCCATGGGTCCCAACTCTCCAGGTTCAAGGGAATATCACTACAGCTATAACATGTACAGGAAACCTAGAGAATGGACACACTGTGAATACGAAAGGTTTCTAAAACTCAACGAATAGTCCCTCTCCTGGTGCTCCAGTTTGACTTTCCAACTGCCTTACTATCAATCTCCCAACTTGGAGAGACAGGCCCTTTAACCTCCTGGTTTGCACAGGTTCCCAATTTGGCAGAGGATGGAAGGGATGAGGGAGAACCCATGAGAGAGTAGCTGTTAGGCATTTGGACGGGCACATGTCACTCTAATTTCCCGGCAGGAAGAAGAATTAACCAAAGTCTCAGCCACCCACCGGGAACCAGTATAGGACATGATCCAAAATTTTGGACTTGCGTTCAGCTCACAAAAAACGAGTTGAGAAATGGAGCTCAGGGGCACAGCAATTCACAAACTGGCAGAGTGATAAAGGACAACTATCGTCCAAAAATCTGTTGAGGGAAGTCAACGAGGCGGACTTGAAAGCGAGGCAAAATAGCAGGAAACAGATTTCAAGAGGTACCTTGGAATCGCCTGTAAAGCACAGGAAGAGGGGTACAACTTGGACAATGGTGCACTTGGCCAAAAAGGGCGTATGCGTTTTCTCCTGAATATATTCAGGAGAAAACGCATACGCCCTTTTTGGCCAAGCAAGCAAGCGGGCAATGCAAATCTGCACTACAAAGAAGTATCACTTCCCACCGGTCAAAAGGGACATCCACAAAATGTGTAAAAACCAGAAAGGCAAGACAGGCCCTGGAGAACTGGGAGCCTTGTTATGCTGATGGGCGGGATGTCAATTGCCAACTGCCTCACTGGAGGAGTGCATTGTGTTCCCTAAAACAAGTAAACAACAGAGCTACAGAGCCAAGGCCACTTCCAGTCTAGGGAATATACCTGGGGAAAACTGAAAATCAATAAGAAAGAGCCACCTCCAAATTTAGGGCTGCACTGGCTACAAGAACCTCAACTTGGGTACACCTTAAATATCCCAGGAAATATAAAAATGGTTCAAAACATTGTGGTACTTACGTACGATGGAATATCCCTCAGCCATGAAATCAATGTCATAAGACCAGTAGCAGCAAAGTGAGTGGATTCAGGTACGATGATTCTAAGTGAAATAAGTCACACAGAAAAAGAAACTTATCATAAGATATCACTTATGAAGATCCTGTAAACATGGCTACACGTGAACTGAGTTAGGAAAGAGAACAGAGTCTCACATTTAGAAAACACTCTTATGCCTGCATAAAGGGGAAGGAGAGGTGGGGTGATGCATAAAACCAGAGTTTGATATAAGCACAGGGACCGTTTCAAAAACCAACTTTGGAATTGACAAGACCGACACCTTCCTCAGTGAAAGAGACTCAAAACCCCATATTTCCCACAGAGGAATATATCTGACTAGTAAGAATCTTAAAACCTATGTATTGATATGACTCCATAAGGGAATCAAGTGTGTCTAGAGTGGCATAAACATGGCAGCGAGAATCAGCTCAAACCCACTATAAAAAGGAATTTCAAAAGCAAAACCAAAAAACAGGGAAATTCTTTACAATTCCTTCAGGGTGTCTGAGGGAACCTGGAAAGACCCTATCTACAATGACAGCTGGATGTGGCATAAGGCTGGACACTTGGGAC
The DNA here is from genome assembly GCF_025265405.1 of Mesoplodon densirostris. Taxonomy (NCBI): domain Eukaryota; kingdom Metazoa; phylum Chordata; class Mammalia; order Artiodactyla; family Ziphiidae; genus Mesoplodon; species Mesoplodon densirostris. Next base: position 1,783,517 of record NW_026778213.1, read on the forward strand.
TGAGAGGATTGGTGAGATTGGGTGAGAAAATGCAGACCCTTTCAAGCAATAATGCATGGCCCCCATTCCATGGGTCCCAACTCTCCAGGTTCAAGGGAATATTACTACAGCTATAACATGTACAGGAAACCTAGAGAATGGACACACTGTGAATACGAAAGGTTTCTAAAACTCAACGAATAGTCCCTCTCCTGGTGCTCCAGTTTGACTTTCCAACTGCCTTACTATCAATCTCCCAACTTGGAGAGACAGGCCCTTTAACCTCCTGGTTTGCACAGGTTCCCAATTTGGCAGAGGATGGAAGGGACGAGGGAGAACCCATGAGAGAGTAGCTGTTAGGCATTTGGACGGGCACATGTCACTCTAATTTCCCGGCAGGAAGAAGAATTAACCAAAGTCTCAGCCACCCACCGGGAACCAGTATAGGACATGATCCAAAATTTTGGACTTGCGTTCAGCTCACAAAAAACGAGTTGAGAAATGGAGCTCAGGGGCACAGCAATTCACAAACTGGCAGAGTGATAAAGGACAACTATCGTCCAAAAATCTGTTGAGGGAAGTCAACGAGGCGGACTTGAAAGTGAGGCAAAATAGCAGGAAACAGATTTCAAGAGGTACGTTGGAATCGCCTGTAAAGCACAGGAAGAGGGGCACAACTTGGACAATGGTGCACTTGGCCAAAAAGGGTGTATGCGTTTTCTCCTGAATATATTCAGGAGAAAATGCATACGCCCTTTTTGGCCAAGCAAGCAAGCGGGCAATGCAAATCTGCACTACAAAGAAGTATCACTTCCCACCGGTCAAAAGGGACATCCACAAAATGTGTAAAAACCAGAAAGGCAAGACAGGCCCTGGAGAACAGGGAGCCTTGTTATGCTGATGGGCGGGATGTAAATTGCCAACTGCCTCACTGGAGGAGTGCATTGTGTTCCCTAAAACAAGTAAACAACAGAGCTACAGAGCCAAGGCCACTTCCAGTCTATGGAATATACCTGGGGAAAACTGAAAATCAATAAGAAAGAGCCACCTCCAAATTTAGGGCTGCACTGGCTACAAGAACCTCAACTTGGGTACACCTTAAATATCCCAGGAAATATAAAAATGGTTCAAAACATTGTGGTACTTACGTACGATGGAATATCCCTCAGCCATGAAATCAATGTCATAAGACCAGTAGCAGCAAAGTGAGTGGATTCAGGTACGATGATTCTAAGTGAAATAAGTCACACAGAAAAAGAAACTTATCATAAGATATCACTTATGAAGATCCTGTAAACATGGCTACACGTGAACTGAGTTAGGAAAGAGAACAGAGTCTCACATTTAGAAAACACTCTTATGCCTGCATAAAGGGGAAGGAGAGGTGGGGTGATGCATAAAACCAGAGTTTGATATAAACACAGGGACCGTTTCAAAAACCAACTTTGGAATTGACAAGACCGACACCTTCCTCAGTGAAAGAGACTCAAAACCCCATATTTCCCACAGAGGAATATATCTGACTAGTAACAATCTTAAAACCTATGTATTGATATGTCTCCATAAGGGAATCAAGTGTGTCTAGAGTGGCATAAACATGGCAGCGAGAATCAGCTCAAACCCACTATAAAAAGGAATTTCAAAAGCAAAACCAAAAAACAGGGAAATTCTTTACAATTCCTTCAGGGTGTCTGAGGAAACCTGGAAAGACCCTATCTACAATGACAGCTGGATGTGGCATAAGGCTGGACACTTGGGACTGAGAGGATTGGTGAGATTGGGTGAGCAAATGCAGACGCTTTCAAGCAATAATGCATGGCCCCCATTCCATGGGTCCCAACTCTCCATGTTCAAGGGAATATCACTATAGCTATAACATGTACAGGAAACCTAGAGAATGGACACACTGTGAATACGAAAGGTTTCTAAAACTCAACGAATAGTCCCTCTCCTGGTGCTCCAGTTTGACTTTCCAACTGCCTTACTATCAATCTCCCAACTTGGAGAGACAGGCCCTTTAACCTCCTGGTTTGCACAGGTTCCCAATTTGGCAGAGGATGGAAGGGACGAGGGAGAACCCATGAGAGAGTAGCTGTTAGGCATTTGGACGGGCACATGTCACTCTAATTTCCCGGCAGGAAGAAGAATTAACCAAAGTCTCAGCCACCCACCGGGAACCAGTATAGGACATGATCCAAAATTTTGGACTTGCGTTCAGCTCACAAAAAACGAGTTGAGAAATGGAGCTCAGGGGCACAGCAATTCACAAACTGGCAGAGTGATAAAGGACAACTATCGTCCAAAAATCTGTTGAGGGAAGTCAACGAGGCGGTCTTGAAAGCGAGGCAAAATAGCAGGAAACAGATTTCAAGAGGTACCTTGGAATCGCCTGTAAAGCACAGGAAGAGGGGCACAACTTGGACAATGGTGCACTTGGCCAAAAAGGGCGTATGCGTTTTCTCCTGAATATATTCAGGAGAAAACGCATACGCCCTTTTTGGCCAAGCAAGCAAGCGGGCAATGCAAATCTGCACTACAAAGAAGTATCACTTCCCACCGGTCAAAAGGGACATCCACAAAATGTGTAAAAACCAGAAAGGCAAGACAGGCCCTGGAGAACTGGGAGCCTTGTTATGCTGATGGGCGGGATGTCAATTGCCAACTGCCTCACTGGAGGAGTGCATTGTGTTCCCTAAAACAAGTAAACAACAGAGCTACAGAGCCAAGGCCACTTCCAGTCTAGGGAATATACCTGGGGAAAACTGAAAATCAATAAGAAAGAGCCACCTCCAAATTTAGGGCTGCACTGGCTACAAGAACCTCAACTTGGGTACACCTTAAATATCCCAGGAAATATAAAAATGGTTCAAAACATTGTGGTACTTACGTACGATGGAATATCCCTCAGCCATGAAATCAATGTCATAAGACCAGTAGCAGCAAAGTGAGTGGATTCAGGTACGATGATTCTAAGTGAAATAAGTCACACAGAAAAAGAAACTTATCATAAGATATCACTTATGAAGATCCTGTAAACATGGCTACACGTGAACTGAGTTAGGAAAGAGAACAGAGTCTCACATTTAGAAAACACTCTTATGCCTGCATAAAGGGGAAGGAGAGGTGGGGTGATGCATAAAACCAGAGTTTGATATAAGCACAGGGACCGTTTCAAAAACCAACTTTGGAATTGACAAGACCGACACCTTCCTCAGTGAAAGAGACTCAAAACCCCATATATCCCACAGAGGAATATATCTGACTAGTAAGAATCTTAAAACCTATGTATTTATATGTCTCCATAAGGGAATCAAGTGTGTCTAGAGTGGCATAAACATGGCAGCGAGAATCAGCTCAAACCCACTATAAAAAGGAATTTCAAAAGCAAAACCAAAAAACAGGGAAATTCTTTACAATTCCTTCAGGGTGTCTGAGGAAACCTGGAAAGACCCTATCTACAATGACAGCTGGATGTGGCATAAGGCTGGACACTTTGGACTGAGAGGATTGGTGAGATTGGGTGAGCAAATGCAGACCCTTTCAAGCAATAATGCATGGCCCCCATTCCATGGGTCCCAACTCTCCAGGTTCAAGGGAATATTACTACAGCTATAACATGTACAGTAAACCTAGAGAATGGACACACTGTGAATACGAAAGGTTTCTAAAACTCAACGAATAGTCCCTCTCCTGGTGCTCCAGTTTGACTTTCCAACTGCCTTACTATCAATCTCCCAACTTGGAGAGACAGGCCCTTTAACCTCCTGGTTTGCACAGGTTCCCAATTTGGCAGAGGATGGAAGGGACGAGGGAGAACCCATGAGAGAGTAGCTGTTAGGCATTTGGACGGGCACATGTCACTCTAATTTCCCGGCAGGAAGAAGAATTAACCAAAGTCTCAGCCACCCACCGGGAACCAGTATAGGACATGATCCAAAATTTTGGACTTGCGTTCAGCTCACAAAAAACGAGTTGAGAAATGGAGCTCAGGGGCACAGCAATTCACAAACTGGCAGAGTGATAAAGGACAACTATCGTCCAAAAATCTGTTGAGGGAAGTCAACGAGGCGGACTTGAAAGTGAGGCAAAATAGCAGGAAACAGATTTCAAGAGGTACCTTGGAATCGCCTGTAAAGCACAGGAAGAGGGGCACAACTTGGACAATGGTGCACTTGGCCAAAAAGGGCGTATGCGTTTTCTCCTGAATATATTCAGGAGAAAATGCATACGCCCTTTTTGGCCAAGCAAGCAAGCGGGCAATGCAAATCTGCACTACAAAGAAGTATCACTTCCCACCGGTCAAAAGGGACATCCACAAAATGTGTAAAAACCAGAAAGGCAAGACAGGCCCTGGAGAACAGGGAGCCTTGTTATGCTGATGGGCAGGATGTAAATTGCCAACTGCCTCACTGGAGGAGTGCATTGTGTTCCCTAAAACAAGTAAACAACAGAGCTACAGAGCCAAGGCCACTTCCAGTCTAGGGAATATACCTGGGGAAAACTGAAAATCAATAAGAAAGAGCCACCTCCAAATTTAGGGCTGCACTGGCTACAAGAACCTCAACTTGGGTACAACTTAAATATCCCAGGAAATATAAAAATGGTTCAAAACATTGTGGTACTTACGTACGATGGAATATCCCTCAACCATGAAATCAATGTCATAAGACCAGTAGCAGCAAAGTGAGTGGATTTAGGTACGATGATTCTAAGTGAAATAAGTCACACAGAAAAAGAAACTTATCATAAGATATCACTTATGAAGATCCTGTAAACATGGCTACACGTGAACTGAGTTAGGAAAGAGAACAGAGTCTCACATTTAGAAAACACTCTTATGCCTGCATAAAGGGGAAGGAGAGGTGGGGTGATGCATAAAACCAGAGTTTGATATAAGCACAGGGACCGTTTCAAAAACCAACTTTGGAATTGACAAGACCGACACCTTCCTCATTGAAAGAGACTCAAAACCCCATATTTCCCACAGAGGAATATATCTGACTAGTAACAATCTTAAAACCTATGTATTGATATGTCTCCATAAGGGAATCAAGTGTGTCTAGAGTGGCATAAACATGGCAGCGAGAATCAGCTCAAACCCACTATAAAAAGGAATTTCAAAAGCAAAACCAAAAAACAGGGAAATCCTTTACAATTCCTTCAGGGTGTCTGAGGAAACCTGGAAAGACCCTATCTACAATGACAGCTGGATGTGGCATAAGGCTGGACACTTGGGACTGAGAGGATTGGTGAGATTGGGTGAGCAAATGCAGACCCTTTCAAGCAATAATGCATGGCCCCCATTCCATGGGTCCCAACTCTCCATGTTCAAGGGAATATCACTATAGCTATAACATGTACAGGAAACCTAGAGAATGGACACACTGTGAATACGAAAGGTTTCTAAAACTCAACGAATAGTCCCTCTCCTGGTGCTCCAGTTTGACTTTCCAACTGCCTTACTATCAATCTCCCAACTTGGAGAGACAGGCCCTTTAACCTCCTGGTTTGCACAGGTTCCCAATTTGGCAGAGGATGGAAGGGACGAGGGAGAACCCATGAGAGAGTAGCTGTTAGGCATTTGGACGGGCACATGTCACTCTAATTTCCCGGCAGGAAGAAGAATTAACCAAAGTCTCAGCCACCCACCGGGAACCAGTATAGGACATGATCCAAAATTTTGGACTTGCGTTCAGCTCACAAAAAACGAGTTGAGAAATGGAGCTCAGGGGCACAGCAATTCACAAACTGGCAGAGTGATAAAGGACAACTATCGTCCAAAAATCTGTTGAGGGAAGTCAACGAGGCGGACTTGAAAGCGAGGCAAAATAGCAGGAACCAGATTTCAAGAGGTACCTTGGAATCGCCTGTAAAGCACAGGAAGAGGGGCACAACTTGGACAATGGTGCACTTGGCCAAAAAGGGCGTATGCGTTTTCTCCTGAATATATTCAGGAGAAAATGCATACGCCCTTTTTGGCCAAGCAAGCAAGCGGGCAATGCAAATCTGCACTACAAAGAAGTATCACTTCCCACCGGTCAAAAGGGACATCCACAAAATGTGTAAAAACCAGAAAGGCAAGACAGGCCCTGGAGAACTGGGAGCCTTGTTATGCTGATGGGCGGGATGTCAATTGCCAACTGCCTCACTGGAGGAGTGCATTGTGTTCCCTAAAACAAGTAAACAACAGAGCTACAGAGCCAAGGCCACTTCCAGTCTAGGGAATATACCTGGGGAAAACTGAAAATCAATAAGAAAGAGCCACCTCCAAATTTAGGGCTGCACTGGCTACAAGAACCTCAACTTGGGTACACCTTAAATATCCCAGGAAATATAAAAATGGTTCAAAACATTGTGGTACTTACGTACGATGGAATATCCCTCAGCCATGAAATCAATGTCATAAGACCAGTAGCAGCAAAGTGAGTGGATTCAGGTACGATGATTCTAAGTGAAATAAGTCACACAGAAAAAGAAACTTATCATAAGATATCACTTATGAAGATCCTGTAAACATGGCTACACGTGAACTGAGTTAGGAAAGAGAACAGAGTCTCACATTTAGAAAACACTCTTATGCCTGCATAAAGGGGATGGAGAGGTGGGGTGATGCATAAAACCAGAGTTTGATATAAGCACAGGGACCGTTTCAAAAACCAACTTTGGAATTGACAAGACCGACACCTTCCTCAGTGAAAGAGACTTAAAACCCCATATTTCCCACAGAGGAATATATCTGACTAGTAAGAATCTTAAAACCTATGTATTTATATGTCTCCATAAGGGAATCAAGTGTGTCTAGAGTGGCATAAACATGGCAGCGAGAATCAGCTCAAACCCACTATAAAAAGGAATTTCAAAAGCAAAACCAAAAAACAGGGAAATTCTTTACAATTCCTTCAGGGTGTCTGAGGAAACCTGGAAAGACCCTATCTACAATGACAGCTGGATGTGGCATAAGGCTGGTCACTTGGGACTGAGAGGATTGGTGAGATTGGGTGAGCAAATGCAGACCCTTTCAAGCAATAATGCATGGCCCCCATTCCATGGGTCCCAACTCTCCAGGTTCAAGGGAATATTACTACAGCTATAACATGTACAGGAAACCTAGAGAATGGACACACTGTGAATACAAAAGGTTTCTAAAACTCAACGAATAGTCCCTCTCCTGGTGCTCCAGTTTGACTTTCCAACTGCCTTACTATCAATCTCCCAACTTGGAGAGACAGGCCCTTTAACCTCCTGGTTTGCACAGGTTCCCAATTTGGCAGAGGATGGAAGGGACGAGGGAGAACCCATGAGAGAGTAGCTGTTAGGCATTTGGACGGGCACATGTCACTCTAATTTCCCGGCAGGAAGAAGAATTAACCAAAGTCTCAGCCACCCACCGGGAACCAGTATAGGACATGATCCAAAATTTTGGACTTGCGTTCAGCTCACAAAAAACGAGTTGAGAAATGGAGCTCAGGGGCACAGCAATTCACAAACTGGCAGAGTGATAAAGGACAACTATCGTCCAAAAATCTGTTGAGGGAAGTCAACGAGGCGGACTTGAAAGCGAGGCAAAATAGCAGGAAACAGATTTCAAGAGGTACGTTGGAATCGCCTGTAAAGCACAGGAAGAGGGGCACAACTTGGACAATGGTGCACTTGGCCAAAAAGGGCGTATGCGTTTTCTCCTGAATATATTCAGGAGAAAATGCATACGCCCTTTTTGGCCAAGCAAGCAAGCGGGCAATGCAAATCTGCACTACAAAGAAGTATCACTTCCCACCGGTCAAAAGGGACATCCACAAAATGTGTAAAAACCAGAAAGGCAAGACAGGCCCTGGAGAACAGGGAGCCTTGTTATGCTGATGGGCGGGATGTAAATTGCCAACTGCCTCACTGGAGGAGTGCATTGTGTTCCCTAAAACAAGTAAACAACAGAGCTACAGAGCCAAGGCCACTTCCAGTCTAGGGAATATACCTGGGGAAAACTGAAAATCAATAAGAAAGAGCCACCTCCAAATTTAGGGCTGCACTGGCTACAAGAACCTCAACTTGGGTACACCTTAAATATCCCAGGAAATATAAAAATGGTTCAAAACATTGTGGTACTTACGTACGATGGAATATCCCTCAGCCATGAAATCAATGTCATAAGACCAGTAGCAGCAAAGTGAGTGGATTCAGGTACGATGATTCTAAGTGAAATAAGTCACACAGATAAAGAAACTTATCATAAGATATCACTTATGAAGATCCTGTAAACATTGCTACACGTGAACTGAGTTAGGAAAGAGAACAGAGTCTCACATTTAGAAAACACTCTTATGCCTGCATAAAGGGGAAGGAGAGGTGGGGTGATGCATAAAACCAGAGTTTGATATAAACACAGGGACCGTTCCAAAAACCAACTTTGGAATAGACAAGACCTACACCTTCCTCAGTGAAAGAGACTCAAAACCCCATATTTCCCGCAGAGGAATATATCTGACTAGTAAGAATCTTAAAACCTATGTATTGATATGTCTCCATAAGGGAATCAAGTGTGTCTAGAGTGGCATAAACATGGCAGCGAGAATCAGCTCAAACCCACTATAAAAAGGAATTTCAAAAGCAAAACCAAAAAACAGGGAAATTCTTTACAATTCCTTCAGGGTGTCTGAGGAAACCTGGAAAGACCCTATCTACAATGACAGCTGGATGTGGCATAAGGCTGGACACTTGGGACTGAGAGGATTGGTGAGATTGGGTGAGCAAATGCAGACCCTTTCAAGCAATAATGCATGGCCCCCATTCCATGGGTCCCAACTCTCCAGGTTCAAGGGAATATCACTACAGCTATAACATGTACAGGAAACCTAGAGAATGGACACACTGTGAATACGAAAGGTTTCTAAAACTCAACGAATAGTCCCTCTCCTGGTGCTCCAGTTTGACTTTCCAACTGCCTTACTATCAATCTCCCAACTTGGAGAGACAGGCCCTTTAACCTCCTGGTTTGCACAGGTTCCCAATTTGGCAGAGGATGGAAGGGACGAGGGAGAACCCATGAGAGAGTAGCTGTTAGGCATTTGGACGGGCACATGTCACTCTAATTTCCCGGCAGGAAGAAGAATTAACCAAAGTCTCAGCCACCCACCGGGAACCAGTATAGGACATGATCCAAAATTTTGGACTTGCGTTCAGCTCACAAAAAACGAGTTGAGAAATGGAGCTCAGGGGCACAGCAATTCACAAACTGGCAGAGTGATAAAGGACAACTATCGTCCAAAAATCTGTTGAGGGAAGTCAACGAGGCGGACTTGAAAGCGAGGCAAAATAGCAGGAAACAGATTTCAAGAGGTACCTTGGAATCGCCTGTAAAGCACAGGAAGAGGGGCACAACTTGGACAATGGTGCACTTGGCCAAAAAGGGCGTATGCGTTTTCTCCTGAATATATTCAGGAGAAAACGCATACGCCCTTTTTGGCCAAGCAAGCAAGCGGGCAATGCAAATCTGCACTACAAAGAAGTATCACTTCCCACCGGTCAAAAGGGACATCCACAAAATGTGTAAAAACCAGAAAGGCAAGACAGGCCCTGGAGAACTGGGAGCCTTGTTATGCTGATGGGCGGGATGTCAATTGCCAACTGCCTCACTGGAGGAGTGCATTGTGTTCCCTAAAACAAGTAAACAACAGAGCTACAGAGCCAAGGCCACTTCCAGTCTAGGGAATATACCTGGGGAAAACTGAAAATCAATAAGAAAGAGCCACCTCCAAATTTAGGGCTGCACTGGCTACAAGAACCTCAACTTGGGTACACCTTAAATATCCCAGGAAATATAAAAATGGTTCAAAACATTGTGGTACTTACGTACGATGGAATATCCCTCAGCCATGAAATCAATGTCATAAGACCAGTAGCAGCAAAGTGAGTGGATTCAGGTACGATGATTCTAAGTGAAATAAGTCACACAGAAAAAGAAACTTATCATAAGATATCACTTATGAAGATCCTGTAAACATGGCTACACGTGCACTGAGTTAGGAAAGAGAACAGAGTCTCACATTTAGAAAACACTCTTATGCCTGCATAAAGGGGAAGGAGAGGTGGGGTGATGCATAAAACCAGAGTTTGATATAAGCACAGGGACCGTTTCAAAAACCAACTTTGGAATTGACAAGACCGACACCTTCCTCAGTGAAAGAGACTCAAAACCCCATATTTCCCACAGAGGAATATATCTGACTAGTAAGAATCTTAAAACCTATGTATTGATATGTCTCCATAAGGGAATCAAGTGTGTCTAGAGTGGCATAAACATGGCAGCGAGAATCAGCTCAAACCCACTATAAAAAGGAATTTCAAAAGCAAAACCAAAAAACAGGGAACTTCTTTACAATTCCTTCAGGGTGTCTGAGGAAACCTGGAAAGACCCTATCTACAATGACAGCTGGATGTGGCATAAGGCTGGACACTTGGGACTGAGAGGATTGGTGAGATTGGGTGAGCAAATGCAGACCCTTTCAAGCAATAATGCATGGCCCCCATTCCATGGGTCCCAACTCTCCAGGTTCAAGGGAATATTACTACAGCTATAACATGTACAGGAAACCTAGAGAATGGACACACTGTGAATACGAAAGGTTTCTAAAACTCAACGAATAGTCCCTCTCCTGGTGCTCCAGTTTGACGTTCCAACTGCCTTACTATCAATCTCCTAACTTGGAGAGACAGGCCCTTTAACCTCCTGGTTTGCACAGGTTCCCAGTTTGGCAGAGGATGGAAGGGACGAGGGAGAACCCATGAGAGAGTAGCTGTTAGGCATTTGGACGGGCACATGTCACTCTAATTTCCCGGCAGGAAAAAGAATTAACCAAAGTCTCAGCCACCCACCGGGAACCAGTATAGGACATGATCCAAAATTTTGGACTTGCGTTCAGCTCACAAAAAACGAGTTGAGAAATGGAGCTCAGGGGCACAGCAATTCACAAACTGGCAGAGTGATAAAGGACAACTATCGTCCAAAAATCTGTTGAGGGAAGTCAACGAGGCGGACTTGAAAGCGAGGAAAAATAGCAGGAACCAGATTTCAAGAGGTACCTTGGAATCGCCTGTAAAGCACAGGAAGAGGGGCACAACTTGGACAATGGTGCACTTGGCCAAAAAGGGCGTATGCGTTTTCTCCTGAATATATTCAGGAGAAAACGCATACGCCCTTTTTGGCCAAGCAAGCAAGCGGGCAATGCAAATCTGCACTACAAAGAAGTATCACTTCCCACCGGTCAAAAGGGACATCCACAAAATGTGTAAAAACCAGAAAGGCAAGACAGGCCTTGGAGAACAGGGAGCCTTGTTATGCTGATGGGCGGGATGTAAATTGCCAACTACCTCACTGGAGGAGTGCATTGTGTTCCCTAAAACAAGTAAACAACAGAGCTACAGAGCCAAGGCCACTTCCAGTCTAGGGAATATACCTGGGGAAAACTGAAAATCAATAAGAAAGAGCCACCTCCAAATTTAGGGCTGCACTGGCTACAAGAACCTCAACTTGGGTACACCTTAAATATCCCAGGAAATATAAAAATGGTTCAAAACATTGTGGTACTGACGTACGATGGAATATCCCTCAGCCATGAAATCAATGTCATAAGACCAGTAGCAGCAAAGTGAGTGGATTCAGGTACGATGATTCTAAGTGAAATAAGTCACACAGAAAAAGAAACTTATCATAAGATATCACTTATGAAGATCCTGTAAACATGGCTACACGTGAACTGAGTTAGGAAAGAGAACAGAGTCTCACATTTAGAAAACACTCTTATGCCTGCATAAAGGGGAAGGAGAGGTGGGGTGATGCATAAAACCAGAGTTTGATATAAGCACAGGGACCGTTTCAAAAACCAACTTTGGAATTGACAAGACCGACACCTTCCTCAGTGAAAGAGACTCAAAACCCCATATTTCCCACAGAGGAATATATCTGACTAGTAACAATCTTAAAACCTATGTATTGATATGTCTCCATAAGGGAATCAAGTGTGTCTAGAGTGGCATAAACATGGCAGCGAGAATCAGCTCAAACCCACTATAAAAAGGAATTTCAAAAGCAAAACCAAAAAACAGGGAAATTCTTTACAATTCCTTCAGGGTGTCTGAGGAAACCTGGAAAGACCCTATCTACAATGACAGCTGGATGTGGCATAAGGCTGGACACTTGGGACTGAGAGGATTGGTGAGATTGGGTGAGCAAATGCAGACCCTTTCAAGCAATAATGCATGGCCCCCATTCCATGGGTCCCAACTCTCCATGTTCAAGGGAATATCACTACAGCTATAACATGTACAGGAAACCTAGAGAATGGACACACTGTGAATACGAAAGGTTTCTAAAACTCAACGAATAGTCCCTCTCCTGGTGCTCCAGTTTGACTTTCCAACTGCCTTACTATCAATCTCCCAACTTGGAGAGACAGGCCCTGTAACCTCCTGGTTTGCACAGGTTCCCAATTTGGCAGAGGATGGAAGGGACGAGGGAGAACCCATGAGAGAGTAGCTGTTAGGCATTTGGACGGGCACATGTCACTCTAATTTCCCGGCAGGAAGAAGAATTAACCAAAGTCTCAGCCACCCACCGGGAACCAGTATAGGACATGATCCAAAATTTTGGACTTGCGTTCAGCTCACAAAAAACGAGTTGAGAAATGGAGCTCAGGGGCACAGCAATTCACAAACTGGCAGAGTGATAAAGGACAACTATCGTCCAAAAATCTGTTGAGGGAAGTCAACGAGGCGGACTTGAACGCGAGGCAAAATAGCAGGAAACAGATTTCAAGAGGTACCTTGGAATCGCCTGTAAAGCACAGGAAGAGGGGCACAACTTGAACAATGGTGCACTTGGCCAAAAAGGGCGTATGCGTTTTCTCCTGAATATATTCAGGAGAAAACGCACACGCCCTTTTTGGCCAAGCAAGCAAGCGGGCAATGCAAATCTGCACTACAAAGAAGTATCACTTCCCACCGGTCAAAAGGGACATCCACAAAATGTGTAAAAACCAGAAAGGCAAGACAGGCCCTGGAGAACTGGGAGCCTTGTTATGCTGATGGGCGGGATGTCAATTGCCAACTGCCTCACTGGAGGAGTGCATTGTGTTCCCTAAAACAAGTAAACAACAGAGCTACAGAGCCAAGGCCACTTCCAGTCTAGGGAATATACCTGGGGAAAACTGAAAATCAATAAGAAAGAGCCACCTCCAAATTTAGGGCTGCACTGGCTACAAGAACCTCAACTTGGGTACACCTTAAATATCCCAGGAAATATAAAAATGGTTCAAAACATTGTGGTACTTACGTACGATGGAATATCCCTCAGCCATGAAATCAATGTCATAAGACCAGTAGCAGCAAAGTGAGTGGATTCAGGTACGATGATTCTAAGTGAAATAAGTCACACAGAAAAAGAAACTTATCATAAGATATCACTTATGAAGATCCTGTAAACATGGCTACACGTGAACTGAGTTAGGAAAGAGAACAGAGTCTCACATTTAGAAAACACTCTTATGCCTGCATAAAGGGGAAGGAGAGGTGGGGTGATGCATAAAACCAGAGTTTGATATAAGCACAGGGACCGTTTCAAAAACCAACTTTGGAATTGACAAGACCGACACCTTCCTCAGTGAAAGAGACTCAAAACCCCATATATCCCACAGAGGAATATATCTGACTAGTAAGAATCTTAAAACCTATGTATTGATATGTCTCCATAAGGGAATCAAGTGTGTCTAGAGTGGCATAAACATGGCAGCGAGAATCAGCTCAAACCCACTATAAAAAGGAATTTCAAAAGCAAAACCAAAAAACAGGGAAATTCTTTACAATTCCTTCAGGGTGTCTGAGGAAACCTGGAAAGACCCTATCTACAATGACAGCTGGATGTGGCATAAGGCTGGACACTTGGGACTGAGAGGATTGGTGAGATTGGGTGAGCAAATGCAGACCCTTTCAAGCAATAATGCATGGCCCCCATTCCATGGGTCCCAACTCTCCATGTTCAAGGGAATATTACTACAGCTATAACATGTACAGGAAACCTAGAGAATGGACACACTGTGAATACGAAAGGTTTCTAAAACTCAACGAATAGTCCCTCTCCTGGTGATCCAGTTTGACTTTCCAACTGCCTTACTATCAATCTCCCAACTTGGAGAGACAGGCCCTTTAACCTCCTGGTTTGCACAGGTTCCCAATTTGGCAGAGGATGGAAGGGACGAGGGAGAACCCATGAGAGAGTAGCTGTTAGGCATTTGGACGGGCACATGTCACTCTAATTTCCCGGCAGGAAGAAGAATTAACCAAAGTCTCAGCCACCCACCGGGAACCAGTATAGGACATGATCCAAAATTTTGGACTTGCGTTCAGCTCACAAAAAACGAGTTGAGAAATGGAGCTCAGGGGCACAGCAATTCACAAACTGGCAGAGTGATAAAGGACAACTATCGTCCAAAAATCTGTTGAGGGAAGTCAACGAGGCGGACTTGAAAGTGAGGCAAAATAGCAGGAAACAGATTTCAAGAGGTACGTTGGAATCGCCTGTAAAGCACAGGAAGAGGGGCACAACTTGGACAATGGTGCACTTGGCCAAAAAGGGCGTATGCGTTTTCTCCTGAATATATTCAGGAGAAAATGCATACGCCCTTTTTGGCCAAGCAAGCAAGCGGGCAATGCAAATCTGCACTACAAAGTAGTATCACTTCCCACCGGTCAAAAGGGACATCCACAAAATGTGTAAAAACCAGAAAGGCAAGACAGGCCCTGGAGAACAGGGAGCCTTGTTATGCTGATGGGCGGGATGTAAATTGCCAACTGCCTCACTGGAGGAGTGCATTGTGTTCCCTAAAACAAGTAAACAACAGAGCTACAGAGCCAAGGCCACTTCCAGTCTAGGGAATATACCTGGGGAAAACTGAAAATCAATAAGAAAGAGCCACCTCCAAATTTAGGGCTGCACTGGCTACAAGAACCTCAACTTGGGTACACCTTAAATATCCCAGGAAATATAAAAATGGTTCAAAACATTGTGGTACTTACGTACGATGGAATATCCCTCAGCCATGAAATCAATGTCATAAGACCAGTAGCAGCAAAGTGAGTGGATTCAGGTACGATGATTCTAAGTGAAATAAGTCACACAGAAAAAGAAACTTATCATAAGATATCACTTATGAAGATCCTGTAAACATGGCTACACGTGAACTGAGTTAGGAAAGAGAACAGAGTCTCACATTTAGAAAACACTCTTATGCCTGCATAAAGGGGAAGGAGAGGTGGGGTGATGCATAAAACCAGAGTTTGATATAAACACAGGGACCGTTCCAAAAACCAACTTTGGAATAGACAAGACCTACACCTTCCTCAGTGAAAGAGACTCAAAACCCCATATTTCCCGCAGAGGAATATATCTGACTAGTAAGAATCTTAAAACCTATGTATTCATATGACTCCATAAGGGAATCAAGTGTGTCTAGAGTGGCATAAACATGGCAGCGAGAATCAGCTCAAACCCACTATAAAAAGGAATTTCAAAACCAAAACCAAAAAACAGGGAAATTCTTTACAATTCCTTCAGGGTGTCTGAGGAAACCTGGAAAGACCCTGTCTACAATGACAGCTGGATGTGGCATAAGGCTGGACACTTGGGACTGAGAGGATTGGTGAGATTGGGTGAGCAAATGCAGACCCTTTCAAGCAATAATGCATGGCCCCCATTCCATGGGTCCCAACTCTCCAGGTTCAAGGGAATATTACTACAGCTATAACATGTACAGGAAACCTAGAGAATGGACACACTGTGAATACGAAAGGTTTCTAAAACTCAACGAATAGTCCCTCTCCTGGTGCTCCAGTTTGACTTTCCAAATGCCTTACTATCAATCTCCTAACTTGGAGAGACAGGCCCTTTAACCTCCTGGTTTGCACAGGTTCCCAATTTGGCAGAGGATGGAAGGGACGAGGGAGAACCCATGAGAGAGTAGCTGTTAGGCATTTGGACGGGCACATGTCACTCTAATTTCCCGGCAGGAAGAAGAATTAACCAAAGTCTCAGCCACCAACCGGGAACCAGTATAGGACATGATCCAAAATTTTGGACTTGCGTTCAGCTCACAAAAAACGAGTTGAGAAATGGAGCTCAGGGGCACAGCAATTCACAAACTGGCAGAGTGATAAAGGACAACTATCGTCCAAAAATCTGTTGAGGGAAGTCAACGAGGCGGACTTGAATGCGAGGAAAAATAGCAGGAAACAGATTTCAAGAGGTACCTTGGAATCGCCTGTAAAGCACAGGAAGAGGGGCACAACTTGGACAATGGTGCACTTGGCCAAAAAGGGCGTATGCGTTTTCTCCTGAATATATTCAGGAGAAAATGCATACGCCCTTTTTGGCCAAGCAAGCAAGCGGGCAATGCAAATCTGCACTACAAAGAAGTATCACTTCCCACCGGTCAAAAGGGACATCCACAAAATGTGTAAAAACCAGAAAGGCAAGACAGGCCCTGGAGAACAGGGAGCCTTGTTATGCTGATGGGCGGGATGTAAATTGCCAACTGCCTCACTGGAGGAGTGCATTGTGTTCCCTAAAACAAGTAAACAACAGAGCTACAGAGCCAAGGCCACTTCCAGTCTAGGGAATATACCTGGGGAAAACTGAAAATCAATAAGAAAGAGCCACCTCCAAATTTAGGGCTGCACTGGCTACAAGAACCTCAACTTGGGTACACCTTAAATATCCCAGGAAATATAAAAATGGTTCAAAACATTGTGGTACTTACGTACGATGGAATATCCCTCAGCCATGAAATCAATGTCATAAGACCAGTAGCAGCAAAGTGAGTGGATTCAGGTACGATGATTCTAAGTGAAATAAGTCACACAGATAAAGAAACTTATCATAAGATATCACTTATGAAGATCCTGTAAACATTGCTACACGTGAACTGAGTTAGGAAAGAGAACAGAGTCTCACATTTAGAAAACACTCTTATGCCTGCATAAAGGGGAAGGAGAGGTGGGGTGATGCATAAAACCAGAGTTTGATATAAACACAGGGACCGTTCCAAAAACCAACTTTGGAATAGACAAGACCTACACCTTCCTCAGTGAAAGAGACTCAAAACCCCATATTTCCCGCAGAGGAATATATCTGACTAGTAAGAATCTTAAAACCTATGTATTGATATGTCTCCATAAGGGAATCAAGTGTGTCTAGAGTGGCATAAACATGGCAGCGAGAATCAGCTCAAACCCACTATAAAAAGGAATTTCAAAAGCAAAACCAAAAAACAGGGAAATTCTTTACAATTCCTTCAGGGTGTCTGAGGAAACCTGGAAAGACCCTATCTACAATGACAGCTGGATGTGGCATAAGGCTGGACACTTGGGACTGAGAGGATTGGTGAGATTGGGTGAGCAAATGCAGACCCTTTCAAGCAATAATACATGGCCCCCATTCCATGGGTCTCAACTCTCCATGTTCAAGGGAATATCACTACAGCTATAACATGTACAGGAAACCTAGAGAATGGACACACTGTGAATACGAAAGGTTTCTAAAACTCAACGAATAGTCCCTCTCCTGGTGCTCCAGTTTGACTTTCCAACTGCCTTACTATCAATCTCCCAACTTGGAGAGACAGGCCCTTTAACCTCCTGGTTTGCACAGGTTCCCAATTTGGCAGAGGATGGAAGGGACGAGGGAGAACCCATGAGAGAGTAACTGTTAGGCATTTGGACGGGCACATGTCACTCTAATTTCCCGGCAGGAAGAAGAATTAACCAAAGTCTCAGCCACCCACCGGGAACCAGTATAGGACATGATCCAAAATTTTGGACTTGCGTTCAGCTCACAAAAAACGAGTTGAGAAATGGAGCTCAGGGGCACAGCAATTCACAAACTGGCAGAGTGATAAAGGACAACTATCGTCCAAAAATCTGTTGAGGGAAGTCAACGAGGCGGACTTGAAAGCGAGGCAAAATAGCAGGAAACAGATTTCAAGAGGTACCTTGGAATCGCCTGTAAAGCACAGGAAGAGGGGCACAACTTGAACAATGGTGCACTTGGCCAACAAGGGCGTATGCGTTTTCTCCTGAATATATTCAGGAGAAAACGCATACGCCCTTTTTGGCCAAGCAAGCAAGCGGGCAATGCAAATCTGCACTACAAAGAAGTATCACTTCCCACCGGTCAAAAGGGACATCCACAAAATGTGTAAAAACCAGAAAGGCAAGACAGGCCCTGGAGAACTGGGAGCCTTGTTATGCTGATGGGCGGGATGTCAATTGCCAACTGCCTCACTGGAGGAGTGCATTGTGTTCCCTAAAACAAGTAAACAACAGAGCTACAGAGCCAAGGCCACTTCCAGTCTAGGGAATATACCTGGGGAAAACTGAAAATCAATAAGAAAGAGCCACCTCCAAATTTAGGGCTGCACTGGCTACAAGAACCTCAACTTGGGTACACCTTAAATATCCCAGGAAATATAAAAATGGTTCAAAACATTGTGGTACTTACGTACGATGGAATATCCCTCAGCCATGAAATCAATGTCATAAGACCAGTAGCAGCAAAGTGAGTGGATTCAGGTACGATGATTCTAAGTGAAATAAGTCACACAGAAAAAGAAACTTATCATAAGATATCACTTATGAAGATCCTGTAAACATGGCTACACGTGAACTGAGTTAGGAAAGAGAACAGAGTCTCACATTTAGAAAACACTCTTATGCCTGCATAAAGGGGAAGGAGAGGTGGGGTGATGCATAAAACCAGAGTTTGATATAAGCACAGGGACCGTTTCAAAAACCAACTTTGGAATTGACAAGACCGACACCTTCCTCAGTGAAAGAGACTCAAAGCCCCATATTTCCCACAGAGGAATATATCTGACTAGTAAGAATCTTAAAACCTATGTATTTATATGTCTCCATAAGGGAATCAAGTGTGTCTAGAGTGGCATAAACATGGCAGCGAGAATCAGCTCAAACCCACTATAAAAAGGAATTTCAAAAGCAAAACCAAAAAACAGGGAACTTCTTTACAATTCCTTCAGGGTGTCTGAGGAAACCTGGAAAGACCCTATCTACAATGACAGCTGGATGTGGCATAAGGCTGGACACTTGGGACTGAGAGGATTGGTGAGATTGGGTGAGCAAATGCAGACCCTTTCAAGCAATAATGCATGGCCCCCATTCCATGGGTCCCAACTCTCCAGGTTCAAGGGAATATTACTACAGCTATAACATGTACAGGAAACCTAGAGAATGGACACACTGTGAATACGAAAGGTTTCTAAAACTCAACGAATAGTCCCTCTCCTGGTGCTCCAGTTTGACGTTCCAACTGCCTTACTATCAATCTCCTAACTTGGAGAGACAGGCCCTTTAACCTCCTGGTTTGCACAGGTTCCCAGTTTGGCAGAGGATGGAAGGGACGAGGGAGAACCCATGAGAGAGTAGCTGTTAGGCATTTGGACGGGCACATGTCACTCTAATTTCCCGGCAGGAAAAAGAATTAACCAAAGTCTCAGCCACCCACCGGGAACCAGTATAGGACATGATCCAAAATTTTGGACTTGCGTTCAGCTCACAAAAAACGAGTTGAGAAATGGAGCTCAGGGGCACAGCAATTCACAAACTGGCAGAGTGATAAAGGACAACTATCGTCCAAAAATCTGTTGAGGGAAGTCAACGAGGCGGACTTGAAAGCGAGGAAAAATAGCAGGAACCAGATTTCAAGAGGTACCTTGGAATCGCCTGTAAAGCACAGGAAGAGGGGCACAACTTGGACAATGGTGCACTTGGCCAAAAAGGGCGTATGCGTTTTCTCCTGAATATATTCAGGAGAAAACGCATACGCCCTTTTTGGCCAAGCAAGCAAGCGGGCAATGCAAATCTGCACTACAAAGAAGTATCACTTCCCACCGGTCAAAAGGGACATCCACAAAATGTGTAAAAACCAGAAAGGCAAGACAGGCCTTGGAGAACAGGGAGCCTTGTTATGCTGATGGGCGGGATGTAAATTGCCAACTACCTCACTGGAGGAGTGCATTGTGTTCCCTAAAACAAGTAAACAACAGAGCTACAGAGCCAAGGCCACTTCCAGTCTAGGGAATATACCTGGGGAAAACTGAAAATCAATAAGAAAGAGCCACCTCCAAATTTAGGGCTGCACTGGCTACAAGAACCTCAACTTGGGTACACCTTAAATATCCCAGGAAATATAAAAATGGTTCAAAACATTGTGGTACTGACGTACGATGGAATATCCCTCAGCCATGAAATCAATGTCATAAGACCAGTAGCAGCAAAGTGAGTGGATTCAGGTACGATGATTCTAAGTGAAATAAGTCACACAGAAAAAGAAACTTATCATAAGATATCACTTATGAAGATCCTGTAAACATGGCTACACGTGAACTGAGTTAGGAAAGAGAACAGAGTCTCACATTTAGAAAACACTCTTATGCCTGCATAAAGGGGAAGGAGAGGTGGGGTGATGCATAAAACCAGAGTTTGATATAAGCACAGGGACCGTTTCAAAAACCAACTTTGGAATTGACAAGACCGACACCTTCCTCAGTGAAAGAGACTCAAAACCCCATATTTCCCACAGAGGAATATATCTGACTAGTAACAATCTTAAAACCTATGTATTGATATGTCTCCATAAGGGAATCAAGTGTGTCTAGAGTGGCATAAACATGGCAGCGAGAATCAGCTCAAACCCACTATAAAAAGGAATTTCAAAAGCAAAACCAAAAAACAGGGAAATTCTTTACAATTCCTTCAGGGTGTCTGAGGAAACCTGGAAAGACCCTATCTACAATGACAGCTGGATGTGGCATAAGGCTGGACACTTGGGACTGAGAGGATTGGTGAGATTGGGTGAGCAAATGCAGACCCTTTCAAGCAATAATGCATGGCCCCCATTCCATGGGTCCCAACTCTCCATGTTCAAGGGAATATCACTACAGCTATAACATGTACAGGAAACCTAGAGAATGGACACACTGTGAATACGAAAGGTTTCTAAAACTCAACGAATAGTCCCTCTCCTGGTGCTCCAGTTTGACTTTCCAACTGCCTTACTATCAATCTCCCAACTTGGAGAGACAGGCCCTGTAACCTCCTGGTTTGCACAGGTTCCCAATTTGGCAGAGGATGGAAGGGACGAGGGAGAACCCATGAGAGAGTAGCTGTTAGGCATTTGGACGGGCACATGTCACTCTAATTTCCCGGCAGGAAGAAGAATTAACCAAAGTCTCAGCCACCCACCGGGAACCAGTATAGGACATGATCCAAAATTTTGGACTTGCGTTCAGCTCACAAAAAACGAGTTGAGAAATGGAGCTCAGGGGCACAGCAATTCACAAACTGGCAGAGTGATAAAGGACAACTATCGTCCAAAAATCTGTTGAGGGAAGTCAACGAGGCGGACTTGAACGCGAGGCAAAATAGCAGGAAACAGATTTCAAGAGGTACCTTGGAATCGCCTGTAAAGCACAGGAAGAGGGGCACAACTTGAACAATGGTGCACTTGGCCAAAAAGGGCGTATGCGTTTTCTCCTGAATATATTCAGGAGAAAACGCACACGCCCTTTTTGGCCAAGCAAGCAAGCGGGCAATGCAAATCTGCACTACAAAGAAGTATCACTTCCCACCGGTCAAAAGGGACATCCACAAAATGTGTAAAAACCAGAAAGGCAAGACAGGCCCTGGAGAACTGGGAGCCTTGTTATGCTGATGGGCGGGATGTCAATTGCCAACTGCCTCACTGGAGGAGTGCATTGTGTTCCCTAAAACAAGTAAACAACAGAGCTACAGAGCCAAGGCCACTTCCAGTCTAGGGAATATACCTGGGGAAAACTGAAAATCAATAAGAAAGAGCCACCTCCAAATTTAGGGCTGCACTGGCTACAAGAACCTCAACTTGGGTACACCTTAAATATCCCAGGAAATATAAAAATGGTTCAAAACATTGTGGTACTTACGTACGATGGAATATCCCTCAGCCATGAAATCAATGTCATAAGACCAGTAGCAGCAAAGTGAGTGGATTCAGGTACGATGATTCTAAGTGAAATAAGTCACACAGAAAAAGAAACTTATCATAAGATATCACTTATGAAGATCCTGTAAACATGGCTACACGTGAACTGAGTTAGGAAAGAGAACAGAGTCTCACATTTAGAAAACACTCTTATGCCTGCATAAAGGGGAAGGAGAGGTGGGGTGATGCATAAAACCAGAGTTTGATATAAGCACAGGGACCGTTTCAAAAACCAACTTTGGAATTGACAAGACCGACACCTTCCTCAGTGAAAGAGACTCAAAACCCCATATATCCCACAGAGGAATATATCTGACTAGTAAGAATCTTAAAACCTATGTATTGATATGTCTCCATAAGGGAATCAAGTGTGTCTAGAGTGGCATAAACATGGCAGCGAGAATCAGCTCAAACCCACTATAAAAAGGAATTTCAAAAGCAAAACCAAAAAACAGGGAAATTCTTTACAATTCCTTCAGGGTGTCTGAGGAAACCTGGAAAGACCCTATCTACAATGACAGCTGGATGTGGCATAAGGCTGGACACTTGGGACTGAGAGGATTGGTGAGATTGGGTGAGCAAATGCAGACCCTTTCAAGCAATAATGCATGGCCCCCATTCCATGGGTCCCAACTCTCCATGTTCAAGGGAATATTACTACAGCTATAACATGTATAGGAAACCTAGAGAATGGACACACTGTGAATACGAAAGGTTTCTAAAACTCAACGAATAGTCCCTCTCCTGGTGATCCAGTTTGACTTTCCAACTGCCTTACTATCAATCTCCCAACTTGGAGAGACAGGCCCTTTAACCTCCTGGTTTGCACAGGTTCCCAATTTGGCAGAGGATGGAAGGGACGAGGGAGAACCCATGAGAGAGTAGCTGTTAGGCATTTGGACGGGCACATGTCACTCTAATTTCCCGGCAGGAAGAAGAATTAACCAAAGTCTCAGCCACCCACCGGGAACCAGTATAGGACATGATCCAAAATTTTGGACTTGCGTTCAGCTCACAAAAAACGAGTTGAGAAATGGAGCTCAGGGGCACAGCAATTCACAAACTGGCAGAGTGATAAAGGACAACTATCGTCCAAAAATCTGTTGAGGGAAGTCAACGAGGCGGACTTGAAAGTGAGGCAAAATAGCAGGAAACAGATTTCAAGAGGTACGTTGGAATCGCCTGTAAAGCACAGGAAGAGGGGCACAACTTGGACAATGGTGCACTTGGCCAAAAAGGGCGTATGCGTTTTCTCCTGAATATATTCAGGAGAAAATGCATACGCCCTTTTTGGCCAAGCAAGCAAGCGGGCAATGCAAATCTGCACTACAAAGTAGTATCACTTCCCACCGGTCAAAAGGGACATCCACAAAATGTGTAAAAACCAGAAAGGCAAGACAGGCCCTGGAGAACAGGGAGCCTTGTTATGCTGATGGGCGGGATGTAAATTGCCAACTGCCTCACTGGAGGAGTGCATTGTGTTCCCTAAAACAAGTAAACAACAGAGCTACAGAGCCAAGGCCACTTCCAGTCTAGGGAATATACCTGGGGAAAACTGAAAATCAATAAGAAAGAGCCACCTCCAAATTTAGGGCTGCACTGGCTACAAGAACCTCAACTTGGGTACACCTTAAATATCCCAGGAAATATAAAAATGGTTCAAAACATTGTGGTACTTACGTACGATGGAATATCCCTCAGCCATGAAATCAATGTCATAAGACCAGTAGCAGCAAAGTGAGTGGATTCAGGTACGATGATTCTAAGTGAAATAAGTCACACAGAAAAAGAAACTTATCATAAGATATCACTTATGAAGATCCTGTAAACATGGCTACACGTGAACTGAGTTAGGAAAGAGAACAGAGTCTCACATTTAGAAAACACTCTTATGCCTGCATAAAGGGGAAGGAGAGGTGGGGTGATGCATAAAACCAGAGTTTGATATAAACACAGGGACCGTTCCAAAAACCAACTTTGGAATAGACAAGACCTACACCTTCCTCAGTGAAAGAGACTCAAAACCCCATATTTCCCGCAGAGGAATATATCTGACTAGTAAGAATCTTAAAACCTATGTATTCATATGACTCCATAAGGGAATCAAGTGTGTCTAGAGTGGCATAAACATGGCAGCGAGAATCAGCTCAAACCCACTATAAAAAGGAATTTCAAAACCAAAACCAAAAAACAGGGAAATTCTTTACAATTCCTTCAGGGTGTCTGAGGAAACCTGGAAAGACCCTGTCTACAATGACAGCTGGATGTGGCATAAGGCTGGACACTTGGGACTGAGAGGATTGGTGAGATTGGGTGAGCAAATGCAGACCCTTTCAAGCAATAATGCATGGCCCCCATTCCATGGGTCCCAACTCTCCAGGTTCAAGGGAATATTACTACAGCTATAACATGTACAGGAAACCTAGAGAATGGACACACTGTGAATACGAAAGGTTTCTAAAACTCAACGAATAGTCCCTCTCCTGGTGCTCCAGTTTGACTTTCCAAATGCCTTACTATCAATCTCCTAACTTGGAGAGACAGGCCCTTTAACCTCCTGGTTTGCACAGGTTCCCAATTTGGCAGAGGATGGAAGGGACGAGGGAGAACCCATGAGAGAGTAGCTGTTAGGCATTTGGACGGGCACATGTCACTCTAATTTCCCGGCAGGAAGAAGAATTAACCAAAGTCTCAGCCACCAACCGGGAACCAGTATAGGACATGATCCAAAATTTTGGACTTGCGTTCAGCTCACAAAAAACGAGTTGAGAAATGGAGCTCAGGGGCACAGCAATTCACAAACTGGCAGAGTGATAAAGGACAACTATCGTCCAAAAATCTGTTGAGGGAAGTCAACGAGGCGGACTTGAATGCGAGGAAAAATAGCAGGAAACAGATTTCAAGAGGTACCTTGGAATCGCCTGTAAAGCACAGGAAGAGGGGCACAACTTGGACAATGGTGCACTTGGCCAAAAAGGGCGTATGCGTTTTCTCCTGAATATATTCAGGAGAAAATGCATACGCCCTTTTTGGCCAAGCAAGCAAGCGGGCAATGCAAATCTGCACTACAAAGAAGTATCACTTCCCACCGGTCAAAAGGGACATCCACAAAATGTGTAAAAACCAGAAAGGCAAGACAGGCCCTGGAGAACAGGGAGCCTTGTTATGCTGATGGGCGGGATGTAAATTGCCAACTGCCTCACTGGAGGAGTGCATTGTGTTCCCTAAAACAAGTAAACAACAGAGCTACAGAGCCAAGGCCACTTCCAGTCTAGGGAATATACCTGGGGAAAACTGAAAATCAATAAGAAAGAGCCACCTCCAAATTTAGGGCTGCACTGGCTACAAGAACCTCAACTTGGGTACACCTTAAATATCCCAGGAAATATAAAAATGGTTCAAAACATTGTGGTACTTACGTACGATGGAATATCCCTCAGCCATGAAATCAATGTCATAAGACCAGTAGCAGCAAAGTGAGTGGATTCAGGTACGATGATTCTAAGTGAAATAAGTCACACAGATAAAGAAACTTATCATAAGATATCACTTATGAAGATCCTGTAAACATTGCTACACGTGAACTGAGTTAGGAAAGAGAACAGAGTCTCACATTTAGAAAACACTCTTATGCCTGCATAAAGGGGAAGGAGAGGTGGGGTGATGCATAAAACCAGAGTTTGATATAAACACAGGGACCGTTCCAAAAACCAACTTTGGAATAGACAAGACCTACACCTTCCTCAGTGAAAGAGACTCAAAACCCCATATTTCCCGCAGAGGAATATATCTGACTAGTAAGAATCTTAAAACCTATGTATTGATATGTCTCCATAAGGGAATCAAGTGTGTCTAGAGTGGCATAAACATGGCAGCGAGAATCAGCTCAAACCCACTATAAAAAGGAATTTCAAAAGCAAAACCAAAAAACAGGGAAATTCTTTACAATTCCTTCAGGGTGTCTGAGGAAACCTGGAAAGACCCTATCTACAATGACAGCTGGATGTGGCATAAGGCTGGACACTTGGGACTGAGAGGATTGGTGAGATTGGGTGAGCAAATGCAGACCCTTTCAAGCAATAATACATGGCCCCCATTCCATGGGTCTCAACTCTCCATGTTCAAGGGAATATCACTACAGCTATAACATGTACAGGAAACCTAGAGAATGGACACACTGTGAATACGAAAGGTTTCTAAAACTCAACGAATAGTCCCTCTCCTGGTGCTCCAGTTTGACTTTCCAACTGCCTTACTATCAATCTCCCAACTTGGAGAGACAGGCCCTTTAACCTCCTGGTTTGCACAGGTTCCCAATTTGGCAGAGGATGGAAGGGACGAGGGAGAACCCATGAGAGAGTAACTGTTAGGCATTTGGACGGGCACATGTCACTCTAATTTCCCGGCAGGAAGAAGAATTAACCAAAGTCTCAGCCACCCACCGGGAACCAGTATAGGACATGATCCAAAATTTTGGACTTGCGTTCAGCTCACAAAAAACGAGTTGAGAAATGGAGCTCAGGGGCACAGCAATTCACAAACTGGCAGAGTGATAAAGGACAACTATCGTCCAAAAATCTGTTGAGGGAAGTCAACGAGGCGGACTTGAAAGCGAGGCAAAATAGCAGGAAACAGATTTCAAGAGGTACCTTGGAATCGCCTGTAAAGCACAGGAAGAGGGGCACAACTTGAACAATGGTGCACTTGGCCAACAAGGGCGTATGCGTTTTCTCCTGAATATATTCAGGAGAAAACGCATACGCCCTTTTTGGCCAAGCAAGCAAGCGGGCAATGCAAATCTGCACTACAAAGAAGTATCACTTCCCACCGGTCAAAAGGGACATCCACAAAATGTGTAAAAACCAGAAAGGCAAGACAGGCCCTGGAGAACTGGGAGCCTTGTTATGCTGATGGGCGGGATGTCAATTGCCAACTGCCTCACTGGAGGAGTGCATTGTGTTCCCTAAAACAAGTAAACAACAGAGCTACAGAGCCAAGGCCACTTCCAGTCTAGGGAATATACCTGGGGAAAACTGAAAATCAATAAGAAAGAGCCACCTCCAAATTTAGGGCTGCACTGGCTACAAGAACCTCAACTTGGGTACACCTTAAATATCCCAGGAAATATAAAAATGGTTCAAAACATTGTGGTACTTACGTACGATGGAATATCCCTCAGCCATGAAATCAATGTCATAAGACCAGTAGCAGCAAAGTGAGTGGATTCAGGTACGATGATTCTAAGTGAAATAAGTCACACAGAAAAAGAAACTTATCATAAGATATCACTTATGAAGATCCTGTAAACATGGCTACACGTGAACTGAGTTAGGAAAGAGAACAGAGTCTCACATTTAGAAAACACTCTTATGCCTGCATAAAGGGGAAGGAGAGGTGGGGTGATGCATAAAACCAGAGTTTGATATAAGCACAGGGACCGTTTCAAAAACCAACTTTGGAATTGACAAGACCGACACCTTCCTCAGTGAAAGAGACTCAAAGCCCCATATTTCCCACAGAGGAATATATCTGACTAGTAAGAATCTTAAAACCTATGTATTTATATGTCTCCATAAGGGAATCAAGTGTGTCTAGAGTGGCATAAACATGGCAGCGAGAATCAGCTCAAACCCACTATAAAAAGGAATTTCAAAAGCAAAACCAAAAAACAGGGAACTTCTTTACAATTCCTTCAGGGTGTCTGAGGAAACCTGGAAAGACCCTATCTACAATGACAGCTGGATGTGGCATAAGGCTGGACACTTGGGACTGAGAGGATTGGTGAGATTGGGTGAGCAAATGCAGACCCTTTCAAGCAATAATGCATGGCCCCCATTCCATGGGTCCCAACTCTCCAGGTTCAAGGGAATATTACTACAGCTATAACATGTACAGGAAACCTAGAGAATGGACACACTGTGAATACGAAAGGTTTCTAAAACTCAACGAATAGTCCCTCTCCTGGTGCTCCAGTTTGACGTTCCAACTGCCTTACTATCAATCTCCTAACTTGGAGAGACAGGCCCTTTAACCTCCTGGTTTGCACAGGTTCCCAGTTTGGCAGAGGATGGAAGGGACGAGGGAGAACCCATGAGAGAGTAGCTGTTAGGCATTTGGACGGGCACATGTCACTCTAATTTCCCGGCAGGAAAAAGAATTAACCAAAGTCTCAGCCACCCACCGGGAACCAGTATATGACATGATCCAAAATTTTGGACTTGCGTTCAGCTCACAAAAAACGAGTTGAGAAATGGAGCTCAGGGGCACAGCAATTCACAAACTGGCAGAGTGATAAAGGACAACTATCGTCCAAAAATCTGTTGAGGGAAGTCAACGAGGCGGACTTGAAAGTGAGGAAAAATAGCAGGAAACAGATTTCAAGAGGTACCTTGGAATCGCCTGTAAAGCACAGGAAGAGGGGCACAACTTGGACAATGGTGCACTTGGCCAAAAAGGGCGTATGCGTTTTCTCCTGAATATATTCAGGAGAAAACGCATACGCCCTTTTTGGCCAAGCAAGCAAGCGGGCAATGCAAATCTGCACTACAAAGAAGTATCACTTCCCACCGGTCAAAAGGGACATCCACAAAATGTGTAAAAACCAGAAAGGCAAGACAGGCCCTGGAGAACAGGGAGCCTTGTTATGCTGATGGGCGGGATGTAAATTGCCAACTACCTCACTGGAGGAGTGCATTGTGTTCCCTAAAACAAGTAAACAACAGAGCTACAGAGCCAAGGCCACTTCCAGTCTAGGGAATATACCTGGGGAAAACTGAAAATCAATAAGAAAGAGCCACCTCCAAATTTAGGGCTGCACTGGCTACAAGAACCTCAACTTGGGTACACCTTAAATATCCCAGGAAATATAAAAATGGTTCAAAACATTGTGGTACTTACGTACGATGGAATATCCCTCAGCCATGAAATCAATGTCATAAGACCAGTAGCAGCAAAGTGAGTGGATTCAGGTACGATGATTCTAAGTGAAATAAGTCACACAGAAAAAGAAACTTATCATAAGATATCACTTATGAAGATCCTGTAAACATGGCTACACGTGAACTGAGTTAGGAAAGAGAACAGAGTCTCACATTTAGAAAACACTCTTATGCCTGCATAAAGGGGAAGGAGAGGTGGGGTGATGCATAAAACCAGAGTTTGATATAAGCACAGGGACCGTTTCAAAAACCAACTTTGGAATTGACAAGACCGACACCTTCCTCAGTGAAAGAGACTCAAAACCCCATATTTCCCACAGAGGAATATATCTGACTAGTAACAATCTTAAAACCTATGTATTGATATGTCTCCATAAGGGAATCAAGTGTGTCTAGAGTGGCATAAACATGGCAGCGAGAATCAGCTCAAACCCACTATAAAAAGGAATTTCAAAAGCAAAACCAAAAAACAGGGAAATTCTTTACAATTCCTTCAGGGTGTCTGAGGAAACCTGGAAAGACCCTATCTACAATGACAGCTGGATGTGGCATAAGGCTGGACACTTGGGACTGAGAGGATTGGTGAGATTGGGTGAGCAAATGCAGACCCTTTCAAGCAATAATGCATGGCCCCCATTCCATGGGTCCCAACTCTCCATGTTCAAGGGAATATCACTACAGCTATAACATGTACAGGAAACCTAGAGAATGGACACACTGTGAATACAAAAGGTTTCTAAAACTCAACGAATAGTCCCTCTCCTGGTGCTCCAGTTTGACTTTCCAACTGCCTTACTATCAATCTCCCAACTTGGAGAGACAGGCCCTGTAACCTCCTGGTTTGCACAGGTTCCCAATTTGGCAGAGGATGGAAGGGACGAGGGAGAACCCATGAGAGAGTAGCTGTTAGGCATTTGGACGGGCACATGTCACTCTAATTTCCCGGCAGGAAGAAGAATTAACCAAAGTCTCAGCCACCCACCGGGAACCAGTATAGGACATGATCCAAAATTTTGGACTTGCGTTCAGCTCACAAAAAACGAGTTGAGAAATGGAGCTCAGGGGCACAGCAATTCACAAACTGGCAGAGTGATAAAGGACAACTATCGTCCAAAAATCTGTTGAGGGAAGTCAACGAGGCGGACTTGAACGCGAGGCAAAATAGCAGGAAACAGATTTCAAGAGGTACCTTGGAATCGCCTGTAAAGCACAGGAAGAGGGGCACAACTTGAACAATGGTGCACTTGGCCAAAAAGGGCGTATGCGTTTTCTCCTGAATATATTCAGGAGAAAACGCATACGCCCTTTTTGGCCAAGCAAGCAAGCGGGCAATGCAAATCTGCACTACAAAGAAGTATCACTTCCCACCGGTCAAAAGGGACATCCACAAAATGTGTAAAAACCAGAAAGGCAAGACAGGCCCTGGAGAACTGGGAGCCTTGTTATGCTGATGGGCGGGATGTCAATTGCCAACTGCCTCACTGGAGGAGTGCATTGTGTTCCCTAAAACAAGTAAACAACAGAGCTACAGAGCCAAGGCCACTTCCAGTCTAGGGAATATACCTGGGGAAAACTGAAAATCAATAAGAAAGAGCCACCTCCAAATTTAGGGCTGCACTGGCTACAAGAACCTCAACTTGGGTACACCTTAAATATCCCAGGAAATATAAAAATGGTTCAAAACATTGTGGTACTTACGTACGATGGAATATCCCTCAGCCATGAAATCAATGTCATAAGACCAGTAGCAGCAAAGTGAGTGGATTCAGGTACGATGATTCTAAGTGAAATAAGTCACACAGAAAAAGAAACTTATCATAAGATATCACTTATGAAGATCCTGTAAACATGGCTACACGTGAACTGAGTTAGGAAAGAGAACAGAGTCTCACATTTAGAAAACACTCTTATGCCTGCATAAAGGGGAAGGAGAGGTGGGGTGATGCATAAAACCAGAGTTTGATATAAGCACAGGGACCGTTTCAAAAACCAACTTTGGAATTGACAAGACCGACACCTTCCTCAGTGAAAGAGACTCAAAGCCCCATATTTCCCACAGAGGAATATATCTGACTAGTAAGAATCTTAAAACCTATGTATTGATATGTCTCCATAAGGGAATCAAGTGTGTCTAGAGTGGCATAAACATGGCAGCGAGAATCAGCTCAAACCCACTATAAAAAGGAATTTCAAAAGCAAAACCAAAAAACAGGGAACTTCTTTACAATTCCTTCAGGGTGTCTGAGGAAACCTGGAAAGACCCTATCTACAATGACAGCTGGATGTGGCATAAGGCTGGACACTTGGGACTGAGAGGATTGGTGAGATTGGGTGAGCAAATGCAGACCCTTTCAAGCAATAATGCATGGCCCCCATTCCATGGGTCCCAACTCTCCAGGTTCAAGGGAATATTACTACAGCTATAACATGTACAGGAAACCTAGAGAATGGACACACTGTGAATACGAAAGGTTTCTAAAACTCAACGAATAGTCCCTCTCCTGGTGCTCCAGTTTGACGTTCCAACTGCCTTACTATCAATCTCCTAACTTGGAGAGACAGGCCCTTTAACCTCCTGGTTTGCACAGGTTCCCAGTTTGGCAGAGGATGGAAGGGACGAGGGAGAACCCATGAGA
Organism: Mesoplodon densirostris; assembly: GCF_025265405.1. NCBI lineage: Eukaryota > Metazoa > Chordata > Mammalia > Artiodactyla > Ziphiidae > Mesoplodon > Mesoplodon densirostris. The sequence continues at coordinate 1,815,145 of NW_026778213.1, forward strand.
GAGTAGCTGTTAGGCATTTGGACGGGCACATGTCACTCTAATTTCCCGGCAGGAAAAAGAATTAACCAAAGTCTCAGCCACCCACCGGGAACCAGTATATGACATGATCCAAAATTTTGGACTTGCGTTCAGCTCACAAAAAACGAGTTGAGAAATGGAGCTCAGGGGCACAGCAATTCACAAACTGGCAGAGTGATAAAGGACAACTATCGTCCAAAAATCTGTTGAGGGAAGTCAACGAGGCGGACTTGAAAGTGAGGAAAAATAGCAGGAAACAGATTTCAAGAGGTACCTTGGAATCGCCTGTAAAGCACAGGAAGAGGGGCACAACTTGGACAATGGTGCACTTGGCCAAAAAGGGCGTATGCGTTTTCTCCTGAATATATTCAGGAGAAAACGCATACGCCCTTTTTGGCCAAGCAAGCAAGCGGGCAATGCAAATCTGCACTACAAAGAAGTATCACTTCCCACCGGTCAAAAGGGACATCCACAAAATGTGTAAAAACCAGAAAGGCAAGACAGGCCCTGGAGAACAGGGAGCCTTGTTATGCTGATGGGCGGGATGTAAATTGCCAACTACCTCACTGGAGGAGTGCATTGTGTTCCCTAAAACAAGTAAACAACAGAGCTACAGAGCCAAGGCCACTTCCAGTCTAGGGAATATACCTGGGGAAAACTGAAAATCAATAAGAAAGAGCCACCTCCAAATTTAGGGCTGCACTGGCTACAAGAACCTCAACTTGGGTACACCTTAAATATCCCAGGAAATATAAAAATGGTTCAAAACATTGTGGTACTTACGTACGATGGAATATCCCTCAGCCATGAAATCAATGTCATAAGACCAGTAGCAGCAAAGTGAGTGGATTCAGGTACGATGATTCTAAGTGAAATAAGTCACACAGAAAAAGAAACTTATCATAAGATATCACTTATGAAGATCCTGTAAACATGGCTACACGTGAACTGAGTTAGGAAAGAGAACAGAGTCTCACATTTAGAAAACACTCTTATGCCTGCATAAAGGGGAAGGAGAGGTGGGGTGATGCATAAAACCAGAGTTTGATATAAGCACAGGGACCGTTTCAAAAACCAACTTTGGAATTGACAAGACCGACACCTTCCTCAGTGAAAGAGACTCAAAACCCCATATTTCCCACAGAGGAATATATCTGACTAGTAACAATCTTAAAACCTATGTATTGATATGTCTCCATAAGGGAATCAAGTGTGTCTAGAGTGGCATAAACATGGCAGCGAGAATCAGCTCAAACCCACTATAAAAAGGAATTTCAAAAGCAAAACCAAAAAACAGGGAAATTCTTTACAATTCCTTCAGGGTGTCTGAGGAAACCTGGAAAGACCCTATCTACAATGACAGCTGGATGTGGCATAAGGCTGGACACTTGGGACTGAGAGGATTGGTGAGATTGGGTGAGCAAATGCAGACCCTTTCAAGCAATAATGCATGGCCCCCATTCCATGGGTCCCAACTCTCCATGTTCAAGGGAATATCACTACAGCTATAACATGTACAGGAAACCTAGAGAATGGACACACTGTGAATACAAAAGGTTTCTAAAACTCAACGAATAGTCCCTCTCCTGGTGCTCCAGTTTGACTTTCCAACTGCCTTACTATCAATCTCCCAACTTGGAGAGACAGGCCCTGTAACCTCCTGGTTTGCACAGGTTCCCAATTTGGCAGAGGATGGAAGGGACGAGGGAGAACCCATGAGAGAGTAGCTGTTAGGCATTTGGACGGGCACATGTCACTCTAATTTCCCGGCAGGAAGAAGAATTAACCAAAGTCTCAGCCACCCACCGGGAACCAGTATAGGACATGATCCAAAATTTTGGACTTGCGTTCAGCTCACAAAAAACGAGTTGAGAAATGGAGCTCAGGGGCACAGCAATTCACAAACTGGCAGAGTGATAAAGGACAACTATCGTCCAAAAATCTGTTGAGGGAAGTCAACGAGGCGGACTTGAACGCGAGGCAAAATAGCAGGAAACAGATTTCAAGAGGTACCTTGGAATCGCCTGTAAAGCACAGGAAGAGGGGCACAACTTGAACAATGGTGCACTTGGCCAAAAAGGGCGTATGCGTTTTCTCCTGAATATATTCAGGAGAAAACGCATACGCCCTTTTTGGCCAAGCAAGCAAGCGGGCAATGCAAATCTGCACTACAAAGAAGTATCACTTCCCACCGGTCAAAAGGGACATCCACAAAATGTGTAAAAACCAGAAAGGCAAGACAGGCCCTGGAGAACTGGGAGCCTTGTTATGCTGATGGGCGGGATGTCAATTGCCAACTGCCTCACTGGAGGAGTGCATTGTGTTCCCTAAAACAAGTAAACAACAGAGCTACAGAGCCAAGGCCACTTCCAGTCTAGGGAATATACCTGGGGAAAACTGAAAATCAATAAGAAAGAGCCACCTCCAAATTTAGGGCTGCACTGGCTACAAGAACCTCAACTTGGGTACACCTTAAATATCCCAGGAAATATAAAAATGGTTCAAAACATTGTGGTACTTACGTACGATGGAATATCCCTCAGCCATGAAATCAATGTCATAAGACCAGTAGCAGCAAAGTGAGTGGATTCAGGTACGATGATTCTAAGTGAAATAAGTCACACAGAAAAAGAAACTTATCATAAGATATCACTTATGAAGATCCTGTAAACATGGCTACACGTGAACTGAGTTAGGAAAGAGAACAGAGTCTCACATTTAGAAAACACTCTTATGCCTGCATAAAGGGGAAGGAGAGGTGGGGTGATGCATAAAACCAGAGTTTGATATAAGCACAGGGACCGTTTCAAAAACCAACTTTGGAATTGACAAGACCGACACCTTCCTCAGTGAAAGAGACTCAAAACCCCATATATCCCACAGAGGAATATATCTGACTAGTAAGAATCTTAAAACCTATGTATTTATATGTCTCCATAAGGGAATCAAGTGTGTCTAGAGTGGCATAAACATGGCAGCGAGAATCAGCTCAAACCCACTATAAAAAGGAATTTCAAAAGCAAAACCAAAAAACAGGGAAATTCTTTACAATTCCTTCAGGGTGTCTGAGGAAACCTGGAAAGACCCTATCTACAATGACAGCTGGATGTGGCATAAGGCTGGACACTTGGGACTGAGAGGATTGGTGAGATTGGGTGAGCAAATGCAGACCCTTTCAAGCAATAATGCATAGCCCCCATTCCATGGGTCCCAACTCTCCATGTTCAAGGGAATATTACTACAGCTATAACATGTACAGGAAACCTAGAGAATGGACACACTGTGAATACGAAAGGTTTCTAAAACTCAACGAATAGTCCCTCTCCTGGTGCTCCAGTTTGACTTTCCAACTGCCTTACTATCAATCTCCCAACTTGGAGAGACAGGCCCTTTAACCTCCTGGTTTGCACAGGTTCCCAATTTGGCAGAGGATGGAAGGGACGAGGGAGAACCCATGAGAGAGTAGCTGTTAGGCATTTGGACGGGCACATGTCACTCTAATTTCCCGGCAGGAAGAAGAATTAACCAAAGTCTCAGCCACCCACCGGGAACCAGTATAGGACATGATCCAAAATTTTGGACTTGCGTTCAGCTCACAAAAAACGAGTTGAGAAATGGAGCTCAGGGGCACAGCAATTCACAAACTGGCAGAGTGATAAAGGACAACTATCGTCCAAAAATCTGTTGAGGGAAGTCAACGAGGCGGACATGAAAGTGAGGCAAAATAGCAGGAAACAGATTTCAAGAGGTACGTTGGAATCGCCTGTAAAGCACAGGAAGAGGGGCACAACTTGGACAATGGTGCACTTGGCCAAAAAGGGCGTATGCGTTTTCTCCTGAATATATTCAGGAGAAAACGCATACGCCCTTTTTGGCCAAGCAAGCAAGCGGGCAATGCAAATCTGCACTACAAAGAAGTATCACTTCCCACCGGTCAAAAGGGACATCCACAAAATGTGTAAAAACCAGAAAGGCAAGACAGGCCCTGGAGAACTGGGAGCCTTGTTATGCTGATGGGCGGGATGTCAATTGCCAACTGCCTCACTGGAGGAGTGCATTGTGTTCCCAAAACAAGTAAACAACAGAGCTACAGAGCCAAGGCCACTTCCAGTCTAGGGAATATACCTGGGGAAAACTGAAAATCAATAAGAAAGAGCCACCTCCAAATTTCGGGCTGCACTGGCTACAAGAACCTCAACTTGGGTACACCTTAAATATCCCAGGAAATATAAAAATGGTTCAAAACATTGTGGTACTTACGTACGATGGAATATCCCTCAGCCATGAAATCAATGTCATAAGACCAGTAGCAGCAAAGTGAGTGGATTCAGGTACGATGATTCTAAGTGAAATAAGTCACACAGAAAAAGAAACTTATCATAAGATATCACTTATGAAGATCCTGTAAACATGGCTACACGTGAACTGAGTTAGGAAAGAGAACAGAGTCTCACATTTAGAAAACACTCTTATGCCTGCATAAAGGGGAAGGAGAGGTGGGGTGATGCATAAAACCAGAGTTTGATATAAGCACAGGGACCGTTTCAAAAACCAACTTTGGAATTGACAAGACCGACACCTTCCTCAGTGAAAGAGACTCAAAACCCCATATATCCCACAGAGGAATATATCTGACTAGTAAGAATCTTAAAACCTATGTATTTATATGTCTCCATAAGGGAATCAAGTGTGTCTAGAGTGGCATAAACATGGCAGCGAGAATCAGCTCAAACCCACTATAAAAAGGAATTTCAAAAGCAAAACCAAAAAACAGGGAAATTCTTTACAATTCCTTCAGGGTGTCTGAGGAAACCTGGAAAGACCCTATCTACAATGACAGCTGGATGTGGCATAAGGCTGGACACTTTGGACTGAGAGGATTGGTGAGATTGGGTGAGCAAATGCAGACCCTTTCAAGCAATAATGCATGGCCCCCATTCCATGGGTCCCAACTCTCCAGGTTCAAGGGAATATTACTACAGCTATAACATGTACAGTAAACCTAGAGAATGGACACACTGTGAATACGAAAGGTTTCTAAAACTCAACGAATAGTCCCTCTCCTGGTGCTCCAGTTTGACTTTCCAACTGCCTTACTATCAATCTCCCAACTTGGAGAGACAGGCCCTTTAACCTCCTGGTTTGCACAGGTTCCCAATTTGGCAGAGGATGGAAGGGACGAGGGAGAACCCATGAGAGAGTAGCTGTTAGGCATTTGGACGGGCACATGTCACTCTAATTTCCCGGCAGGAAGAAGAATTAACCAAAGTCTCAGCCACCCACCGGGAACCAGTATAGGACATGATCCAAAATTTTGGACTTGCGTTCAGCTCACAAAAAACGAGTTGAGAAATGGAGCTCAGGGGCACAGCAATTCACAAACTGGCAGAGTGATAAAGGACAACTATCGTCCAAAAATCTGTTGAGGGAAGTCAACGAGGCGGACTTGAAAGTGAGGCAAAATAGCAGGAAACAGATTTCAAGAGGTACCTTGGAATCGCCTGTAAAGCACAGGAAGAGGGGCACAACTTGGACAATGGTGCACTTGGCCAAAAAGGGCGTATGCGTTTTCTCCTGAATATATTCAGGAGAAAATGCATACGCCCTTTTTGGCCAAGCAAGCAAGCGGGCAATGCAAATCTGCACTACAAAGAAGTATCACTTCCCACCGGTCAAAAGGGACATCCACAAAATGTGTAAAAACCAGAAAGGCAAGACAGGCCCTGGAGAACAGGGAGCCTTGTTATGCTGATGGGCAGGATGTAAATTGCCAACTGCCTCACTGGAGGAGTGCATTGTGTTCCCTAAAACAAGTAAACAACAGAGCTACAGAGCCAAGGCCACTTCCAGTCTAGGGAATATACCTGGGGAAAACTGAAAATCAATAAGAAAGAGCCACCTCCAAATTTAGGGCTGCACTGGCTACAAGAACCTCAACTTGGGTACACCTTAAATATCCCAGGAAATATAAAAATGGTTCAAAACATTGTGGTACTTACGTACGATGGAATATCCCTCAACCATGAAATCAATGTCATAAGACCAGTAGCAGCAAAGTGAGTGGATTTAGGTACGATGATTCTAAGTGAAATAAGTCACACAGAAAAAGAAACTTATCATAAGATATCACTTATGAAGATCCTGTAAACATGGCTACACGTGAACTGAGTTAGGAAAGAGAACAGAGTCTCACATTTAGAAAACACTCTTATGCCTGCATAAAGGGGAAGGAGAGGTGGGGTGATGCATAAAACCAGAGTTTGATATAAGCACAGGGACCGTTTCAAAAACCAACTTTGGAATTGACAAGACCGACACCTTCCTCATTGAAAGAGACTCAAAACCCCATATTTCCCACAGAGGAATATATCTGACTAGTAACAATCTTAAAACCTATGTATTGATATGTCTCCATAAGGGAATCAAGTGTGTCTAGAGTGGCATAAACATGGCAGCGAGAATCAGCTCAAACCCACTATAAAAAGGAATTTCAAAAGCAAAACCAAAAAACAGGGAAATCCTTTACAATTCCTTCAGGGTGTCTGAGGAAACCTGGAAAGACCCTATCTACAATGACAGCTGGATGTGGCATAAGGCTGGACACTTGGGACTGAGAGGATTGGTGAGATTGGGTGAGCAAATGCAGACCCTTTCAAGCAATAATGCATGGCCCCCATTCCATGGGTCCCAACTCTCCAGGTTCAAGGGAATATTACTACAGCTATAACATGTACAGGAAACCTAGAGAATGGACACACTGTGAATACGAAAGGTTTCTAAAACTCAACGAATAGTCCCTCTCCTGGTGCTCCAGTT